>NC_142889.1:10299189-10608022 GCF_051225735.1 Oryctolagus cuniculus
AGGGATTGTTGTTGGGAGGTTTATAAAGGCAAGTGATATTTTCCGTTGGGACAGGAAGAACAGGAAAGGGCTGCATAGGGGGGTGGCCCAAGAAGCTATTGAACTCAAGGGTATTATTAAGCGGTAGAAAACTGGCAAGAGGAAGGGGGGGTCCCTGGCGTAAACAGAGCCAGCAGTCTCTTGCAAGGTTTGGGGCAGAGAGATTAAGCAGTTTATGGGTGTTGGTAAGGATATCGATGGTATTGACATCCAAGTCTTTATTTCCTCTGGAATGAACTTTAGCCAGGGGGTGGTATTGGAGGGAAGGGTAAAGGCTTTCAAATACAGTTTCGAGTACCTTTTGTGTTTTTAATTTAGTAAGGGTATCCTGAGGGCCTCCACCGTCAGACACTCCCACAGGGGCTATAGGGTACCAGCAGGCTACTTGTCCCTTAGTGGGGCAGGAGGGGGAGCTGAAGCGTGAAGAGGACAACTCTCCTCCGAACGTTCCCTCATAATCTCCTGATATAACAGCAAACAGTAAACGCTGATTTCCCTTATTACAGGTTTGATACTGTGTATAACAGGAGGAGTGCACGGAGTAATGGATAGTTTTATTGCACTCTGATGGGCACTGATCCCCAGTGCGGTAAGAGTCTAGCTTAGGTTTGGGAACACAGAACCATCGGGAACCCGGGACGGTCAGATAAGCAGTTTTATCTCCGCAGTCTTGTGTAAAATGCGGCTTTTGAGCACGGCCACGGCCACGGGTTCGTGGGAAGGATACTATTATGCCCCCTGAGCAGGTACAAGGGTGATGCTGTTGAAGGTATTTTTGAATGCCCTGAGGGTTGTCAAGCCCTGCAAAGACTGGTGGAGCCCAATGGATGGTGTAGATTGCCATCATCAGGAGAGCAAGGCTGAGGGCCATTGTATTAGGGCCCTTTGGAGGGGTTAATCAGTGAGCCCTCAGGAAATGTAGCAGGGGAGGAGAGAATAGAGAGAAGATAAGATACTCAAATAGCAACAATGGCAACAATTCCAACAATAATAAGGAGTCCTGTAATGAGTCCCAGTAGCGTCCAGCCGGGTCTTTTCATTCCTGTGGGTATAAAGAAAAGGCGTTCTCAGGGCCAAGTACAGGCTCTGGAACAACATCATTATTTGTAGGAATTGGCGGATTAACTTGTTTAATTAATCTTTCAGGTAGCCATCTTGGTGCCGATTGTTTTTGGTCCAGGATGCAGGCTGAGCCACGTCCCCAAATGAGTACTGGATCTGGGCCATGCCAGCTACTGGTGAGGGGGTCTCGCCACATTACCATAGGCGGAGCCGTATCAGGGGAAGGGTGCCAATGACGGTCCGCAGCTGAATGATTATTATTATCCAAGGTCAGGAAGTTTAGCACAAAGAGCGCATGATTCAATCGGTCGCGGGGAGAGGCAAAAGACAAGGAAGTGGCTTCAAGCCGAGTGAGCCAAGTTTTTAGTGTTTGATGGGCTCTTTCAACAATTCCCTGTCCCTGTGGATTGTAGGGAATTCCTGTAATGTGGTTAATATGGAGCGCCTCACAAAATTGTTTAAACTTAGTGCTGACATAAGCAGGACCATTGTCTGTCTTAATCTTAACAGGTTTTCCCAGTACAGAAAGAGCTGTGATAAGGTGCGAGATAACATCCTTAGCAGCTTCTCCTGTGTGGGGGGAGGCAAAGACAAAGCCACTATAGGTGTCTATAGAGACATGGAGATACTTTAGTTTGCCAACTTTTGGGAAGTGTGTGACATCCATTTGCCACAGTTGATTAGGGAGAAGACCACGCGGATTGACTCCCAAATGCGATACAGGTTGGCTTGTAACACATGAGGGGCATTTTTTGACTATTTCACGAGCCTGTTCTCGTGAAATTTTACAAAACAAACGGAGAGATTGAGCATTTAAGTGATGTAACCTATGCAAGTTTTGAGCTTCCTGTACTGATCCCACAATTATGGGGAAGGTAAGCCTTGTAGCAGCATCTGTCTGGGCATTACCTTCTGAATTCTGAGCTTCCTGCACTGATCCCACAGTTGTGGGGAAGGTAAGCCTTGTAGCAGCATCTGCCTGGGCATTACCTTCTGAGAGTGACCCTGGTAGGCTTGTGTGTGCCCTAATATGTCCCAAATAGAAGGGCTGTTGTCTTTCTCGTATTAGCTTTTGAATTTGTATAAACAAGGGCATAGCGTTGGAAGTTGTTTTAAGAAAAGGAGAAGTCTCAAGCAACGGAATGGAGTGAGCTACATATGCACTATCGGTATAAATATTTACAGCCTGACTGGAAAACTGTGTAAAGACTTGAAGTATGGCATACAGCTCAACCAACTGAGCCGACTGATAAGATGTTTTAAATACGTGGGAACGGTTATCTGCCACGAAGGCAGCCATTCCATTGGAGGACCCATCTGTAAACACCGTAACTGCCTTTGGAATGGGGTTACTTTTTGTATTTTTTGGGAAAATAAAGGAATAGGATTGGGCAAACTGTAACACGGGGTCATCAGGGAGGTGATTGTCAATGACTCCCATAAATCCTGACATGGCTATTCCCCAGTCATCAGAAGTTTGAAGAAGGAACTGGATCTGTTCTCGGGTATATGGCACTACTACAACATCGGGGTCTTTTCCAAAATATTGGCGGGAAAGGAAACGAGCCTTGATGATTATTGAAGCAACCTGAGACAAATATACTGCAATTACCTTAGATGAGGAAATGGGGAGATGAACCCAGAAAAGAGGTTGACCCTTTTTATTGGGCATGAGGGATTTTTGCCAAAAAACTCCAGTGGGCGTATGTGGTGTGGCTAAAACTACAAAAAGCAGGGGGAGAGTATAAGAAATCTGTGAAACAAACTGTTGGCTGATGGCTTGCGCTACTTGGTTTAATGCGTCTCCCGCAGCAGGGGTGAGTTCACGGGGGGAAGAGGGATCTGGGTCTCCTCGCAGAATGTCATTGAGGGGCAAAAGGACATTATTAGATATTTTTAAATAGGGCCTGAGCCATTGAATATCTCCTAGAAGTTTTTGAAAATCATTAAGGGTATGGAGGCAATCCACGCGGAACTGGATGCGGGGCACAAAAACCAAATCCTGTTGTAATTTTAAACCTAAATAGGTAAAGGGGTCTTGTAACTGGACCTTATCAGGAGCAATTTGTAAACCAAGGGTAAGAAAGGCTTTAGAAAGTGCTGTAAAGCAATCTTGTAGGTCTGACTTGTTTTGAGCCGCCAGTAAAATGTCATCCATATAATGTAGAATATAAATGTGCGGCCAGTGTAAACGAACCGGGTCCACTGCCTGTGCTACAAACTTTTGACAAAGGGTGGGGCTATTGGCCATTCCCTGGGGCAAGACTTTCCAATGAAATCTTTGCATCGGTCCCTGGAAATTAACACGGGGGAGGCTAAAGGCAAAATAAGGACGATCATCAGGGTGTAGAGGAATAGTGAAAAAACAGTCTTTGAGATCTATAATTATTTTGTAATAACCATTTGGGATGGCCACGGGGGTTGGGATGCCAGGTTGGAGGGCACCCATGGGTGCCATGACCTTATTAACGGCGCGCAAATCCTGTAAAAGGCGCCATTTACCAGATTTTTTCTTTATGACAAAAATGGGTGTATTCCAGGGAGAATTGGAAGGCTCTAGGTGTCCAGCCGCGAGCTGCTCCTGTACAAGCGCTGTAGTGGCATTTAGCTTTTCTTGAGTAAGCGGCCACTGATCCACCCAAACAGGAGTTTGAGTATTCCATGTGATTTTATCTGCATGGGGTACAGGAAGGCTAGTGGCCGTTACTAAAAATCCGAATATCCGAGCCCATGTCTATCTGTTTTAGAGGGGGCTGTAATAGGTTGAGTTATGCCCTGTCTCATTTTTCCAAGTCCTGTGCCAGGCACATAATCCATGCACAGCATTTGTTGTGTGACCACAGCATTAGGGCTGCACAGGATAACTTCCATTTGGGAGAGAATGTCACGTCCCCACAGGTTAACAGGAAGGCCTGGTAATACAAAAGGAGTCACAGTGCCCTGATTGCCTTCCTTATCTTTCCAGCGTAATACCCTTGAGCTGACTTGGGGGTTATTGGACTGGCCTATACCTCGCAAATCGGTGAGAGATGCGGTCAGCGGCCAATGGGCGGGCCAATGATCTTGAGATATGACCGTGGCATCTGCCCCTGTGTCCAAAATGCCCTTGAAATCCTTTCCTTCAATAGTAAGGGTTAACACAGGCCTATTTTTTGTAATTGGCTGGACCCAATAAGCATCCGAGGAGCCCAAAGGGGTAATGCCTCGGGGCCTGGAAGAAATTGAGGATGTACTTCCAGTAATTAAAGGCAGAAGAACCAGTTGTGCTAGACGGGTGCCCTGTGGAACGGCAGCTACTCCACTGATAGCGGCTGCTAGGATTTTTATTTCCCCGGTAAAGTCACCGTCAATAATACCGGGAAAAACTTGAATGCCTTTAAGGGTGGCTGATGCTCGGCCAAGAATAAAAGCACAGGTACCCGAAGGCAAGGGGCCCCACACCCCTGTAGGGATAATTTGTGGGCCCTGGGTGGAATCTAATATTGTATCGGAGGCGGCACAGAGGTCCAGTCCTGCGCTACCTGGGGTTGCTCGTTGGAGAGAAGCAATTGTTGAGGTATTTGCTGAGCCTGAGGCTGGGAAGGGACAAACCGTACTGCCCCAGGGTTTGTCCTTTGAGAAACTGGGGCCAGGGGCTGGCCCCTCTGGGAGTTTCCCGGCACACTAGGAGGGAGGGGTTGGCCTGAAGAATTAGTCTTTGACCTGCATTCATTTGCCCAGTGATAACCCCTATGACATCGGGGGCATGGGGTGGAGGGGAGCGGCCTACCTGGAGGAGATGGAGTCGCGCCTTGGGCCATGGGCCTGTTTGATAAGGCAGTTGGACATTCACAGGCAAAATGTCCAGGCTGTTTACAGGCGTAGCAAGTGGAGGTCCCCTTGGAGGGATTTTGGGTCAGTTTGAGTGCGGCCCCAATTGCCAAGCCCATGGCATGGGCCGATCCCACACCAGTGCAGAGCCTCACATAGTCTGAAAGATCACCCTTATGTTTATGAGGCCGAAGAATATCTTTACAAGCTGGGTTGGCATTTTCAGAGGCGAGGTGCGTAACAAATGCACTTCCATTTTCTCCTGGGCCAACTAGTCTCTCAGCTGCAACATTAAGGCGCGAGACAAAATCACTATAAGGCTCGTCGGGCCCCTGCTGAATCTTAGCCAAAGAGGTAGTGACTGCTCCCCTTTGAGGGAGCTTTCTCCAAGCCCCTAGTCCGGCAGTTTTAATTTGCGCCAGAAGTCCATCAGGGAACTGGGCTTGTGAATTGTTGGAATTATACGGGGCATCTCCCAAAAGTTTTTTGAGGGTCCAATTTTTAGATAAAGCTTTAGCAAAATTTTGTTGGGCTATTTCTTTACAAATTTGAACATAATCAGCCCTCCACAGGACATAGTCACCTCCACTGAGAGCAGCTCTGGCGAGGAAGTCCCAATCATTAGGTGTAAGCCACCGGGCACTCTGGCTTTCCAATAAGGCCTGAGTATATGGGGCAGTGGGACCATACTGGGTGCAAGCAGTTTTAAGTTTTTCAATAAATCTGAGACTAAGTTTTTTATAGGGTGGTGGCTGTCCATTACCAGGTCCTTGATTGGGGACCTGATCTTCCTCCTCTGACCCAGGTTCCTCACTATCTTCCTCAGAGTGGTGGGGCGAATTCTCCTCAGCCTCATTTTCCCCATCAGCGGCAGGCTCAGAATGACCTCCGGCTTGCCTCCTGGTTACAGGGAAAGCTAGAAGGGGTTGGGTTTTGGACCTGACTTTACCTTGTTTAGGTTTTGGAAGGGGCTGCTCTAAGGCAAGGTGGCGGAGCTCCTCATCAAGGGATTTTATTTCCTTAAGGAGCTGGATGTGCTCTCGTCTCTGTTGAAGTGACTGTCGCAAGGCCGACAAGTCAGGCACAGGAGGGTTAAAGTCATAGAGAGCGGGGGCACAAATGGGAAGGTGCGGGTGAGTATTGTATGGAGGGGGATTTTTAACATTTTGGGGCCAATTGGAATTATGATAGTGCACGACCTCTTCCTCTGGGGCAGCTTCCTCATCTGAATCTAATTTGTCTCGGATGGCAGGATATAGTCGGCTCGCTTCATTGGTAGGGGCTAAAGTGGACTCTTTAATTTTATTGTTGGGGTCATCATCAGTGGAGGGTATATCTAGAATGACAGATGGGCATTTAGATGCAGGTCGGGAGGATTGCTGTAACGTCTCCTCACCATCCCTTACTAGGGCATCAATAGTCTTATCTAGGTGACGGGTTTTTAGAATGTCATTAATCAGGTTCCAATATGAAAAAATCGTAATAGGCACTTTTGCAGGGCCAAAGATCTCATGAAAATCCTTTAAACAACTTCCAACTCTTTCCCACTTGATCTCGTCAATTGTTCCTTCCTTGGGGAACCAGGGACACAATCTTTCTACATACTCAAAAAATGCCTTTAGATCCTTATTTTTAACCCGAACTCCTCGTGTCTTGAGGGCCTCCCTGAGACCCGAAATGAACATTTCCCGTGACGATAATGCCTGTCCCATGGCTGTCACTTACCTTGAGCCGTCTTCACTCCACAGCGTCTACCGATGCTGATGATCTCGGGTGGGCAGTTCCGAGCCGGTCGCACAATCACTTGGATCCAAGTTTTCCTCCTGGAAGGCGGCGTTCCTCCAATCTTACAGGCACTCGAACCCCAAGGGCCGCACTCGAGCCCCACGTTGGGTGCCAGTTGTCCCGTCCCGCGGGACAGCAACTGGGGCCGAGCACCTAGAAGGAGAAATGAAAGGGACAGGAGACACAAAGATGGCAGCAAGACAGGTGCCGATCAAGCTGCGACTTTATTTTTCAACCACACACTTATATATCATCGAGGCAGGGTATCGGGAGGGGGAAGGAGAGGGGGGGCTTATCTTGTAGCTGCAATGCTAGTGCAAGTAGGGGAAAGGTTACAAGGCCTTAAGGCACAAGGTCACACAAGGTTGCATTATCAGTACTATCAGGTCTGGCTTGTCCAGCCCTGTCTCTCAACTAAGAGGTCACATGCTGCGTGGTCCCCGACATATGCATGCATTTTTAAATTAGAGAATTTGCTTTATGATTGAGTTTTAAGACTTCTTGCTAAATTTGCTTGCAATTCCTTAATTTTTAAAGGATTCATTCATTCATTTGGAAGGCATGGTGAAACACACACACACACACACACACACACCTACAGAGAAAGAGAGAAAGAGAGAGAGAGATTGATTTTCCTTCTGCTGAATCACACCTCCAAATGGTTGCAACAACCAGCATTTTGTCAGCCCAAAGCTAGGAGGCAAGAACTCCATCCTAGTTTCTCACATGCGTCGCACAGCCCAAAGTGCTTGGGCCATTATCTACTACTTTCCTATGTGCATTATCAGCGAGCTGGTTTGGAAGCTGAGAACTCAGGACTGAAACTGTCAGTTTGATAAGGAATTCCAGCATTGCAAATGATGACCTAACCTGCCGTGTTCAATTCTAGCCCTCTACAATTCCTTTAAATATGTATTTTTATAATGTAGAAGTGGTTATAGTTGTATGTTATGGATATATTTATTTAAATATTTGTAATAAATCAAAACTTATTTAAAAGGCAGAATAACAGAGAGACGAGGGTCCAAGGAAATTCCTCTTCCACCTACTTATTTACTCCCAAAATTGACAGAATGTTTGAGAATGGTTCAGACCCAAGCTGGAGCCTGGAACTGCTTCTTGGTTTCACACATGAGAGAATGGGCCTAAGTATTTGTGTTATATACTTTTTCCAGGAGGATTACCAGGGAGCTGGATCTGGAGCAGAACAACTGAGACACAAACTGTGCTTTTAGGGGATGCCAGTAATGAGGGGACAGTTTAACACAAAGCTAGCCCCTATTAATATATTTTTAACCCATGAAATGTACAAGTAAAATTGGATAATAGAGTAACTTTCATGTTACATGTATTTTATTTCAATATAAATGGAAGAATTAAACAACTTGCTTTCATTCCCAAAAAGTTAGATTTTAACCAAATCACATTTTTCAGACAAGATCTTATGAATAAATTTTGTTAATCTTAGAAGTGAATGATTTCTATTTTGTTACCTATTTAAATATGATATTATAATATCAATATATATGCAATCATGCAATACAATTTCTTGATGGTTGTCAGTAATATTCTTTCCCCAGAAGTGTTTTCCCAGTACTCATAAGTCATTGTTGAAGCAGCTGTTTTTTCTAAGTATTTGTTGAAAAAACGTGATACTAGATCTCTTTAGTGCTTCTATTAAGCAAAATGATTAAATATGTTTGTACTGTTTAATAACTATTTTAATATAAGAAATATAAAATAATCTTAGTTGATTACTGATATGGTGATTCTTTTTCACTACAACAATGCTGTTGTGAGATCCCTTGTCCAAAAAGAAATTCCCTTGGGTAATCTGGCACAAATCCCCATGGTTGCTACTCACAAACAAGCAATGATTAGTGAAAGAAAAGGTAAAGGAAATCTCAAGAGATTCTGTCCCACATCATTATACTTGGGTTTCCAGAATTGTGTTTTTTAACATATATTGTATTATAATGAGCGTAAAGTGAAGATTATGTCAAAAACATGTTCTTCTAATTTAGGCAGTGAACACACTGGGAGTAGTCATGATGGAGGAAAAGCTGCAAGTGAATACTGTATTTCTATTAATACTTACTAATTTCTTGGAAAATTGGAGTTACAGAGAGAGAGAAGGAAAAGTAGAGATATAAAACTCCATTCACTGATTCACTATTCATCCACTTCCCCAAATGGCTGCAACAGTCAGAGCTGTGACAGACTGAAGACAGGAGCCTGGATTCATCTCCTTTTTAATGCAGATCCTCGTAGGCAACAGTGATGGCTCAAGTAATGGGATCATGCTTTTGTCATACTGGATTGAATTCCTGGCTCCCAGCTTTTCACATATTTGGGGAGTAAACAAATAAGTGAGAGTACTGGCTGCCACACAAATGATCTATCTATCTATCTATCTATCTATCTATCTATCTATCTATCTACCTACCTACCTACCTATCTATGCATGAGATTATAAATCCTGAACATGGCACCAGAGACAATTAGCATCCTGTGGATTTACCTCACTATGTTAATTTTTCTACATTCTCTGTCCTATGACATCACAGATTTGCAAATCAGCCTTGGTTGGAGTAATTATATTGTCATATGTTATAAAGTATCCCCCTCCTTTGGAGAGTTGATTACTACTTTAAATTACAATACATTATATGTATTATCATGTAGCTTTGAAGAGTTTAAAGAAAAAAGTCAGTCAGGTGAACAAGTAGAGCCCAAAATATCTCTTTCTGTTGTAGCAATATCATGGGCATTTTGGTAGTTTCACATTTTTTAATTTTGTTTTTAAGATTGATTTATGTATTTCAAAGAATTACAGAAGGAGAGAGGAATGTGGAGACACAGAGATAGAGAAGGAGTGAAAGAGAGAGAGAGAGAATCTTCCATCTGCTGGTCCTCTCCCCCAGATGGCATCAGTGACCAACACTGGGCCAAGTGAAAGCCAGGAGCTGGGAACTGCTTTCAGGTCTATCACATGGTGGTAGAGGCCCAAACAATTGGGCCACCTGCTGCTCAAACAGCCAGGACTCTAACAGACATCTATATAGGATACTGGTGTTCCAGGGAGAAGCTTTATCCACTATGCCTCCAGGCAGTGCCCTCACATGTGTTTTTTACTGTTTTGAAATTTTAAATAATCCCATTTGCAGATTCCAGACAGATGTTGCATCTCTCAACTTATACATACTGCCTGAATTAGGTGAAGTAATTGATATGATTTCTAAATGCCCCAACCTCCAAATCCATAAGATCATTTCATGGAGTTTTATTTAGTCAAACATTTTACAAGCCCTAATTAAGTACTTCCATATATCCTTTGATAGGTTAAAATTGAGAATAATAGGGTAAAAATTAAGCTTTTAGTTAATGCAAAAATGTTTAATTGATATTCTACAGAAATAAAATTTAATAAAGTAGAAATGAAAAATATTATGCTTTGGGTTTCTTCAATGATTTAAAGATACTTGAGATAATTTTCTTGACAAAAGAACATGTACACCTATACAGAATTTTAGGAAATTCATGAAGCACATCATGGCATCCTTTGAGTTTATTTTCATGCACCAATTGAATTAATTAAAATTCTGGAATTTTACAGGAAAACATGGAAATAATGCAGTTCTTTATTTTCATAAACATAATGGGGGAAAACACTGGGGCATAGACCTAGGACATAATGTGTTTTGTTTAGAGAGAGAATATTAGCATAATAAAAAATAGTGGTGGACTGGTGCCTGCTGGTATCCCATACCAGCACCAATTAAATTCAAGATGCATTGATTCCAATCTAATTCCTTGCTTATGTGTTTTGTAAAGCAGAAAAAGATGCCCCAAGTATCTGGGCCCTTACCACCCAAATGAGAAACCTGGATAGAGTTCCAGGCTCCTGGCTCCAGGGCCATTTGGGGAGTGAACCTGAGAATGAAAGATCTCTGTACTTCTATTTCTTTCTCTGTATCACCCTATTTTTCAAATCAGTTAATTAAATCTTAAAATAAATGATGGGTAGGGTGCATGCTGTGGCTCTGCAAAGCAGGAAGTCAATGACTAAACTGAACTCATTCTCTGCTGTGTTTAATAGTCTGAATAATGGTAGTCATTGGGTATGGATGTGGGAATCATGAATATCAATGCTAAGTGAAATTGTTTCTTGTAAAAAAATGAATGCAGGAGGTGGCTGGAGAAATGAGAGGGAATGTCCTAAAAACTGTCTAAAGCAAAATGTTAGGAACATGAGTAATGAGGAGTTTTATGAGAAAATGTAAAGAGCAGGCAGGTGCTTGTTCCCACAGATCCTCCCTTGCCTTACACAGGAATGAATGATGATGAGAATGGTAGGTACATAGTTAATATTAAGCAAATGGATTGATATACAGCACTGCCATTCTTACAAAGGTTAGATGTTATGCCCCTGCTTGGAAATGTAGAACAAAGGAACAAGGAACTCTTTTTTTTTTTTTTTTTGACAGGCAGAGTGGACAGTGAGAGAGAGAGAAAGGTCTTCCTTTGCCATTTGTTCACCCTCCAGTGGCTGCTGCAGTCAGCATGCTACAGCCGGTGGACTGTGCTGATCCGAAGCCAGGAGCCAGGTGCTTCTCCTGGTGTCCCATCGGGTGCAGGACCCAGGCACTTGGGCCATCCTCCACTGCACTCCCTGGCCACAGCAGAGAGCTGGCCTGGAAGAGGGGCAACTGGGACAGAATCTGGCGCCCCAACCGGGACTAGAACCGGTGTGCTGGCACCGCAAGGTGGAGAATTAGCCTAGTGAGCCGCGGTACTGGCTTTTTTTTTTTTTTTTGAACAAGGAACTCTTAACATTAGGCAATGCAATAGGTCCTGTAAAAATATTTTTCATATAGCTGAAGCATCTACTATGCATAGAGGAAAGATTAATGGTAAGGTTATGATGAGGCCATGAAAGGAAAATGAAACAAAGAAAGATTAATAGAGAAAGGTTATGCATAGACAACTTGTGATGTGCTCTTTCTCTGTAAGAATAGAGGCTTAGGAGGAAAAAGGCTTAATGAAAAATATGTGTAAAAAGAGTATAAGGTAAAACTATGAGAAGGAAAGGCAGAATGATGCCTCCCCTTGCTACCCAAACCTCGTCTCCTCGTCTTGTGTCGTCACTGGCACTTCCCCTCCTTCAGGAGCCCCTGGATCTGCCAAGCATGGACCCTGGCAGTTTTGTCCCGGCTGTGTCTCAGTGGTTGCTGGTATTTGGGGAAATGAATCAGAAAATAGAAGAGCTCTCACTGTCCACTTTCTCTCTCTCTAATACATTTTTTAAATGTTTAAATATTCAATGTTCTAATACCTCTTACAGTAACACAGTACCTTCTCATCATTCTTCATGTTCAGGATTCCTTTGGAAGTATTAAATTATTTGAAATGAATTTTGAATACCTATGGAAATTTAGGAAAAATGTATAGTTAAGTTTTAAATAGTAACCGAGAAAACTATTTTAACCAAAAACATGATCCCAAGTTAATCTATCCAGGTATATTTGGGGACTGAGCCAGCAGCTGAAAGATTTTCTCTCTCACTCTTGCTCTCTCTCTCTACTCTCTGTATGTAACTCTACATTTAAAGTAAATAAAGCATACAAAAATTATTTTCAAGACAAATGCAAAACAGAAATAGTTTCAGACATAATACAAACCTAAATAATTAATCTCCATCAGAGCTGCACTCCAAGAAATGTTCAAAAGTTTCTTCCAGAAGAAGAAAATGATGCCAGATGGAAATACTTGACTACTTATATGATTGGTGAGAACTGCCAGTAAATGTACCAGATTATCTCATATTCTTTGAATATTTCTGAAACATAATTAACTGTTAACAAACCAAAAAACTATTTTGAAAATATGTGTATAGAAATTATATGATATATGATTATATATGATAAATAATCAATGATCATGAACTGTAAATGTCAGAAGGGGTCTGCATGAATACTGTACATAAAGTGTTATAATGTCACTAAAGTGTAGACTGATAAATTACATATACATGTACATCAAAAATTTTATTGAAAATGGAATTCAAAGATAAAGTTAGGGTCAGACATTGTGGTATAGAAGAGTAAGCCACCACTTGAGATGTCCACATCCAATGTGTGAGTGCCTAGATTTTGGGTCTTGTTCCTGCTTCTGCTCCAGCTTTCTGCTAATGTACATCCAAGGAGTCAGCAAATAATGGATCAAATACTTGATTCCTAGCTGCCAGCATGAGAGATCCAGATGAGTTTCCAGGCTCATGAATTCCATCTTTGTCCCATCTATTGCAGGCATTTGGGGTATAAACCAGTGGATATAAGATATTCTCTCTTTTTCTCTCTCCTCCCTTCTCTCTCCTATCATATGTGAAAAGATGCTTCATACAGCAAAGTATATAAATTAAATTGTGACACTATTTAAAGAAATGTTTGTGGCCATTAAAATAGTTTGAGTGTGGGTATTTGACCTAGTGATTAAGAATCAAGTTAGAATACACTCATTCCATACTGAGTGTACGGATTCAAGTCCCAGCTTTGTCTCCTGATTCCAGCATTTTGCTAATGCACATCCTGGGAGGCAGCCCACAATGGCTCATGTAGTTGAAGTTCTGATAGCCTTGGGGAGATAGGAATTGCATTTTTGGCTGCTGACATTACTATAGGCATTTGGGCAGCGAACCTGTACATCGGAATGACACAGGTGGAAGGAGCCTGGGTTTCTTTTTCAAGATCTTTGCCCCTAACTTGAATACCTATTTGACAGTTACATACTAAAAAATAGACTTTCACTGTGGCATTCAGTCACATATCTGGTGATATTTGTTCTTTCCATCTAACCCATCCTAATACAATAAAACCAGTACTATAATCAAGCTTCAATAAAGGTTAAAAAGTAAAGTTTGTGGAACAGAGCTGGTGCTCATTAAATATTTGCTGAATGATGAAAAAGCTATCACATTGAGAACAAACCAGCCTAAGATGCAGAGAAACCTCACTTTCACATGATTCTGGCCTCATGGCTTTGCTGCTCTGTGCTTAGTGAAAGAAAAGTCTGTTTCAACTCAGCACAGATTTTTACATAGTCCCAAGGCCGGGGAATTTATTTCATTCAAAACTCAGAATATATTTACTTCAATAGGAATCCATCATGTGCAAGATGGGCCAAAGAGAAATGTAAGAAATGTACTTTCCAACCACTCCAAAAAAAGAGTGCAATGGCTTTTAATGTATATCCCCTTTGTCTATCTCTATAGGTTTTAAATATTGGGCTCACAACTGCATTTATTTTCACTAAATAAAAAGTTATTGATCCTGATCTCTGTTGCCTGGAAGCCCAGTCCTGATTCTTAATTGACCTATTGTTTCCTAGTTCACATTAACCACTCATGAAATGGTGAAACCCAGGTAATGTGGACAGGTGGGCTAGTAAGCTGGGGTAGGTCAGGGCTCTGCAGAGAAGTGATTTTCATTAGTAACTAACAGTTTGATGCTTAGCCCACTGCTTTGTAATACATGCAGTGACATAACTATAGAACAGGTAGACAAACCAGCAGCCATTCTTCTACAGGAAAATTAAATTAGGTCATTTATTTGACTACTGGGTGATGTCAGATAGTTACTTATCTCAAAATGAAGCCTCTGCTGCATGTATCAACTCTGTAGACCAGCCCCCAAAGTTCCCCAAGTTTGGAAGCATAATTAGTTAGTTTTGTCTCTCCTCTGTCTTCCTGACATGCTATTTTAATTCTAGAAATTTCCAACAAACCAAGAAAATGGCCTTCAGTCAGGTATGGCTCAATAAAATGAATTGTTTTTATTTCTTGAAATAATGTAGTCACTTGTTGAAAGCAATTAACTTGACAGAACAGGCTCTAAAACTAATAAAATAAATGTTCTCTAGATTAGTGTGTATAAGATCATGGTTCTATAATAATAATAACCAGCAACCATATGTGATTATATGGATAAAGAAAAAAGCACATAAGGACCCACAATAGATGCTAATATTGGTTAACATTGGAGTGAGCATTCAGGTGAGTGAAGAGTGCACAAATTTTCATAAGATTTAATACATTATTTATGTAATGCATATACCATTTGTAAGCATTTGTAAGTATTCGTAAGTATTCACTCATTTAATCCCATAATAACTATTTGACATTGGTTATCTCCACTCTACATATGAGAAAAATAAGACCTGGGAATTCTGTTATCACTTGGGCAATCTGAGTATGTGGTAGTGCTGAAATTTAACACCCCTGACTGGGCTCACCTGTGTTATGCTCTGTAGTCTGTGTTAAAGGAGATACCAACAAATAAGAGTTACTGAGGGTAGTGAGATTCCAGATAACTTTTTACTCTTTCATGTATTATTCTGATATATTATGAAGAACATGAATAATTCATACAACTGGAGAAAATAAAAGTACTAGTTTCGTACACCAGATCAGAAAAAGGTCTAATTTATTAATTTAGAAAGAATTTATTGTTATTACTATATTCCAATAAGTATGTTAAAAACTTTATATGTATATATATGTGTATATATATACATATGAGTTTTCTTTTTGGTGACAATTTACATAATAATCAGGTATTTCAGTGGGAAGCAAGAGACTTGATTATCTGTGAAAATCTTTCTGAAACAGTTATTTTCCATTTCCATTTCCATTTATAAGACCCCTTCTGCCCAGATTTTTCCAGAAGTTTGTACCACCTCATAAGCATTCCTGGAGTCTATATTAATGTCCCCTCTTGGCCCTCAAGAAGATTTAGAGCATGATTGAGGATATACAACTCACAGGTCTGAGCAGACAGGTTTATGGTTAATCTGTCATTTTCACATAATGAATGACTATTACCATCCATAATTGCATAATCATTATATTTCCCCTCCATGACTCAAGTTTAACCATCCACAGAGAGCCACATTACCTCATCTCTCATATCTGGCTTCATACTCTACAATATCTAAACAATTATTGTTTTAACAGCTCCCACGTTTTATGAAATTCAGCTAGGTTTGTATAGCATTGATTGTTAAAATTAAAATACATTTTTCCAAAAGAATGACTTCTTATTTTAAATTCTGGAATTAGTCAATTATATTTATCTCTTTGGTTTATATATATATTTTTGAAATACAGAGTTACAGAGAGAGGTAGAAACAGAGAGAGGTCTTCCATCTGCTGGTTAAATCCCCAGATGGCCACAACAGCCATAGCTGCACCAATCCGAAGTTAGGAGCCAAAAGCTTCGTCTGGGTCTCCACATGGGTGCAGGGGCCGAAACACTTGGGCCATCTTCTACAGCTTTCTCAGGCCATAGTAGAGAGCTGGATTGGAAGAGGAGCAGCTGGGACTAGAACTGGTGCCCATATGGGACACTGGTGCTTCAGGCCAGGGCTTTGACCAAATAATTTGGGTGCTTTAGTGAATCACTGAAGCAATGCAGTCCACCTATATTGTTTTCTTCCACCATTGGGATTTCCCACTTATAGGCAAAGTGGTTTCTGCTCTCTGTGTCTAGTGGGCAGATCTAGAAAACACATTTTAAGTCAGCATCACTAAAATATGTGTGGTCATGGGGACTTTTACTGAGAAGGGCATAAGAATTCTAAACCACAGTGTGACAAACCTGTGCAATTTAGTAGATAGTTCTTAATTATTGTAATAATCTATAAACTACATCAGATTTCTTTACTAGAAGTAAAGGGGATTATATGGGGTTCCATAAGCTTCTTACAATCCATCTGTTACATGAATCTCTGTTATAGGCTGTAATCTATTTCTCCTTTCATTAGAGATATGATGTTGTCATTTATTAATGGTTTTGCATAGTTGTTTCAGCTTAATTTTTAGAGGCATAATTTTAACCTTCCTCTACTTCCCTCTTTTGTCTGTACTGAAGAGTCAATATGTTTTTTGTTATTGTTCTCTCTGGAAATTTTAGGACTCATAGCTGCCCATTATTTACTGTATCTGTCCTAATTTTAATAATTAGGTATGCTGAGGAGATTGGTTCCCACCCCTGGAATACATTAGAAGGATCTTCACATTTTTCCTGTACCTAATTTAACTTTTTCTTTCAAAAGCAACATTTTTTCTTCTTACATTTATTGACTATTTAGTGGAGGGTTAAGCTTATGGTTATGAAATAAATGGAACGTATGTCACTGTAAAAATTTTAAAAAAGAATAAGAAAGAATGTAGGAGAAAGAGTGGGGGCTTGGTAGGGTGGGTAGTATGGGGGGAATTATCAGTATGCTCCTGAATCTGTATATAAGAAATACATGGAATTTGTTCACTATTACAAAAACAATTAAAACTAAAAAGAGGACCTGAAAGTCATCCTTATTTACCCCAGACATTTTTAATTTTTCTTTGTATAATTTAATATCCTATGTTTGGCAAGCAAGGGAGAACCAGGCTGACCTGGAATCCACAAGGAATATTTAATCCTCCCCTTTTGCTTCCAACTCTAGATATATCAAGTGCTCCAGGAAGGACCTCTCAAAAAGGAATCACTGACCACAATGCAAGTCCTCATCAAAGATCAAGAGGTGAATTATTTTCATTTTTCTAACTCTGAACATTTTTTGGAAATGCCCTGGCTTTCCACAGTGGTAAAATGCCGTGGCTCTAATAGCTTTCACTGGCTTTGGAGTCACTCCTTCCCTCATTGTAGTTTGCTGGCCCCAGTAAGCTTCCATGTCTCTTTGAGGGGACCTTGTTTTTAAGATTTTGTGTAATACTTTTTCCACTGTGGATATGAATTTTTGCTATATGCTATTTTTTTTTATCTTCCTTCCTTGACACAAAGGTTTTTTGAGCTTCTGTTTATCTCTATGTGGCCAACTTTAATTTTGAAGTTGACTTAAAAACACTGTCTCAGCTGACTCTCAGGGCTGAACCCAGCATATTTTCTTATTTGATCTCTAAGCCTTTGTAAGAATGCAGAGGGGTTTTTCTCTTGTTGTTGAACTTCAAATGTCTTTGATGCGTTTTGTGATCTCAGGGTTGATTTTTTTTTTTAATTTCTTTAATCATTACTTCCCTTAGATCTTGCAATTTTACTCTGGGGAATTATCACATTAAAGGTCTTTGGGATGTTCTTAGCTAAGGAGATTCCCAGTCCAGCAATATCTTCTCTCTCCCAAATTGTCATAGCCCCCCTCCTGATCATTCTGTTTTTCTCTCTTGCAGATAATATGATCATTATAGCCATCATTGCAACCCAGGTATAGTAGCTGGGTTGCAAGAATTGATCTAAATGTCTTGTCAGACTAAGTGGGTTTTCTTGAAGTGGCTTCATTTCTTTCTTGAAGTTTCTGAGTTCAATACCTGTAAAGGAAGCTTACTAAGACAACACCTCCCTGAAACATTGGGACTTCCTGAGGTAGATGCATAATAGATGTCATCTGTTTAAGCAGAATAAGGACATTTTCTACATTATTTTTTACATTTTTTCAATTTTGTAGATAAATCAGGAGGTGCATTATGTTCAACCTTTCCATATTTTAAACCCCTTTTCCCTGTCTCCTCTACCCATGTTGCTCATTCTGGGCCATGTTTTAAGCTGTGTAAGGAACAGGTATGATAATGGATCCCAGAATTTAGCAACAGAACCTTTTTCCTCTTCTATTAGAGGAAATATGGGAGTAGGAATTAAAACAACAGGACTTAGAGTTTTCATCCAGCAAAGAGTATAATCTCTCTCCCGGAGAGACAAAGCTCTATCATGTACAGACAAAATGAGAGCCTGACTTATCTAGACTTCATGTGAACCAAGTTTAGGACAGAAAAATGAAGGCATCATGATTTTATTTTCTTTTTTACAAATGAAACACAGATTTCACAAATATAAACATGCATATGGCATACATAATTGAAAATGGATCCATAGAAATGATTCAAGTTCTGTTATTTAGAAATCACAGTTTCTGGCCCAAGACTTCAATTTTTGGATAAAGTTTCCTTTTTTTTGGATAAAGATTCAAGAGAGATGAGACAAAAATAGAAATTTGAGAAGTTCAACCTAACAAACAATATCTCTTACAAATATTTTCTGCATCTGTAAGTTGTTTCTTCCATTGATAAAAATTACACATATTTTAAAGTAGAATAATTTTATACAATAGGGAGTAAGCTCGAAACAGAAATAATACCATGAGGGACAAAATAATTTATAACAACACAACACATAATCAAATTTAGACCAAGCTTTACAATAGTCATAGCCAAAGGAAAAACAGAAAGATATTTGTAGAGTTTGATACAAAGTAAGGAGCCAAATATAACTTTTTATTATTTTATAGTTGAAAGTTTCTTTATTTGTAGTTGAAAGACAGAGACATACTGAGAGATCTTCATCTTCTGCCCACTTATTTACTCCCCAGATGCCCACTACAGACAGGGATGATCCAAGTTAAAGCCAGAAGGCAGGAACTCATTCCAGGTTCCCACCATGAATGGCAGGAATTCAAGTCCTTAGACCACACTATGTCTTTCATTGTACATATTAGAATGAAGCTGGAATTGGAAGCAGGCCCAGGAATTGAACTCAGACACTCCAGCATTAGGTGCAAATGTCCTAAGTAGTATCTTAGCCACTATACCAAATGCACAACCTTGAAGATATGTTTAATGTATTCAATGACAAGGTTGTGGTTTTTTTTAGATTTATTTTATTTATTCGAAAGGAAGAATTAGAGAGAGAGGTAGAGCCAGAGAGAGAGAGAGAGAGAGGTCTTCCATCCATTGGTTCACTCCTCCAATTACTGCAAAGGCCAGAGCTGAGCTGATCTGAAGCAAGGAACCAGGAGTTTCTTCTGGGTTCTCCACATGTTGCATGGGCCCAAGGGCTTGGGCCATCTTTTATTGCTTTCCCAGGCCATAGCAGAGAGCTGGATGGGAAGTGGAGCAGCAAGACTAGAACTAGTTCCCATATGGGATGCTGGTACTTCAGGCCAGGGCTTTAACCCACCACGTCATAGCACCGGCCTGAGAACAAGTTTTATGGGTACTTAAATCTACTTGGAAAATAATTCTTATGTGTTTCTTTGCATAAGATCCTAGCAATCTATGGTTTTGTCTTTTTTCAGGACTTACTATGCAAGCAATAAATGTGATGTGTTAAATAATTTTAATCCACACAACAAAATTAGGTGACGTAACATACTATGCATCTTATAAAGGAAGGCCAAGTCCTTGCATAAACCAAAAATGTTAAAAAGGTAAAATGGTACATTGAGGGAATGTAAGTCAGGGGTAGGTTTCACACAGTGGTGTAAGACACCACTTAAAATGCACACATTAGCATTGGAGTGCTGATTGCAGCCTGGCACTTCCACCCCCAACTGAGCTCCCTGTTAAACAATACAGAAAATCAGAAGATGATGCCTCAACAGTTTATGCTACTTCCATCCACATGGAGACATATCTGAGCCCTGGATCTTTGATCCTTGCTCCTGGCCATGGGTTTTTCCAACCCTGACAGTTGTGGTAATTTGGGGAGTGAACCAGGAGATGGAAGATCTCTGTTCCTTTCTTGTTTTGTGTTTGCTCTGCCTTCCAATTAGATGAAAATAAATAAATAGTTGTTTTTTAAAAAAATACAGCTCCAGCTAATCCTTGGCGTGCATCTGCTCCAGCTCCAGCTCTTCCTCGGTGTCCAGATGCTCCAATGCTCCAGCTCCTCCTCAGTGTCCAGCCACTCCAGCTCCAGCTCCTCCTTGGCATCCATCTGCTCTACAGCTCCAGCTCCTCCTTGGCATCCATCTGCTCTACAGCTCCAGCTCCTCCTCGGTGTCCAGCTGCTCCACAACTCCAGCCCCTACTCAGCATCCAGCTGCTCTGCAGCTCCAGCTCCTACTGGGAGTCCAGCTGCTGCAGCTCCAGCTCCTCCTCACTCTCCAGCTGCTCCAGCTCTTGCTCCTCCTTGGCCCCCAGCTGCTCCAGCTCTTGCTCCTCCTTGGCCCCCAGTCGCTCAGCAGATCCAGTTCCTCCTCAGCATCCAGCTGCTCCAGCTCTATCTCCTCCTCAGCCACCAGCCCCTCCAGCTCCACCTACTTCTCGGCATCCAGCCGCTCCAGATCCAGCTCCTCTTCAGCATCCAGCCAATCCCCATCTCCAGCTCTTCTCAGACCCCAGCTGCTCCAGCTCCAGCACCTCCTTGACATCCAGCCACTTAGCTCCAGCTCCTCCTCAGCATCTAGCCAATCCACAGCTCCAGCTCCTCCTCAGTGTCCAGCTGCTCCACAGCTCCAGCCCCTACTCAGCATCCAGCCGCTCTGCAGCTCCAGCTCCTACTGGGAGTCCAGCTGCTGCAGCTCCAGCTCTTCTTCAGTGTCCAGCTGCTCTGCAGCTCCAGCTCCTCCTCACCGTCCAGCCACTCCAGCTCTAGCTCCTCCTTGGCCCCCAGCTGCTCCAGCTCTTGCTCCTCCTTGGCCCCCAGTCGCTTGGCAGCTCCAGCTCCTCCTCAGCATCCAGCTGCTCCAGCTCCAGCTCTTCCGCGGCATCCAGGCACTCTAGCTCGAGCTGCTCTGAGCCCCTAGCCTCTCTGAAGTTCCAGCCCCTCCCTGGCATCCAGTCACTCCAGCTCTACCTCCTCCTCGGTGTCCAGCCACTCCAGCTCCAGCTTGTCCTCGGCGTCCAGCTGCTCCACAGCTCCAGCTCCTCATCAACCCCAGGCCACTCCACAGCTCCAGCTCCTCCTCACCATCCAGCCACTCCAGCTCTAGCTCCTCCTCGGTTCCCAGTAGCTCGGCAGCTCCAGCTCCTTCTCAGCCCACAGCCACTCCAACTCCAGCCTCTCCTCAGCATCCAGCTACTCCAGTTCCAGCTCCTGTTTGGCATCCAGCTGCTCCACAGCTCCAGCTCCTCCTCAGCATCCAGCCACTCCAGCTCCAGCTCCTCCTCGGTGTCCAGCTGACCCAAAACTCCAGCTCCTCCTGGGCTCCTGGCAGCTTGGCAGCTGCAGCTCCTCCTCAGCCCCCAGCCACTCCAGCTCCACCTACTCCACAGTGTCCAGCTGCTCCAGCTCCAACTCCTCCTCGGTGTCCAGCTGCTCTGCAGCTCCAGCTCTTCCTCAGCCCCCAGCCACAATGCAGCTCCAGCTCCTCCTCAGTGTCCAGCTGCATCGCAGCTACAGCTCCTCTCCAGCCCCTGGCCGCTATGCAGATCCAGCTCCTCCTCAGCTCCCAGCCACTCCAGCTCTAGCTCCTCCTCAGTGTCCAGCTGCTTCTGTGGTGGAAGGCTGAATCTGGAGAGGCCTAGAGGGAACTTCCTGAGCCTGCCTCGAATTTGCAAACCTATCTTTAAGTTTCAAATCCCTGGTGGCAAACACCCCAGCCCCAGGGTGCTTTTGCCTAAGGATCATTAAGGTGGTATAATAGGAGTGGCTAAGACCCTTTTGTGTCACAACACCCCACCCCTTGCCCACATCCTCATGCTCATTCACTCATCCACTCATCCACTCGGTACCATCCTCGCCCTACCTCAGCTATATATACACCTCCCTTTTACAATAAAGTGAGACCCTGCTTCGACTGGGTTCCACACCATGTCTGATTGTCCTCCAGAGTTTGGGAAAGGCTAAGTGGTGGGTGGGTGCACTTCCCCTCCTCAGTCAAGGCAAGCTGCAGGCAGCCTGCCTAATTCTCCAGTGGTGGCCAGGAACAGTCACCACAGCTCCAGCTCCAGCTCCTCCTTGGCATCCAGCCACTCCAGCTCCAGCTCTTCATTGGCCACCAGTCGCTCTGCAGCTCCAGCTCCTCCTCAGTGTCCAGCTGCTCCAGCTCTAGTTCCTCCTCGGCATCCCCCTGCTTCAGCTCCAGCTCCTCTTTGGTGTCCAGCTTCTCGGCAGCTCCAGCTCCTCCACTGTTTCATGCTGCTCCAACTCTAGCTCCTCCTTGGCCCCCAGTAGCTCGGCAGCTGCAGCAGCCCCTAGGCCCCCTGCCACTCTAGCTCCAGCTCCTACTTGGCGTTCAGCTGCTCTGGAGCTCCAGCTCCTGCTTAGTCCCTGGCTGCTCTGCAGCTCCAGCTCCTCCTCAGCATCCAGCTGCTCCACAGCTCCAGCTCCTCCTTGCCATTCAGCCACTCCAGCTCTAGCTCTTCTTCAGACCCCAGCTGCTCCAGCTCTAGCTCTTCCTTGGCCCCCAGTTGCTTGGCAGCTCCAACTCCACCTTGAACCTGGCTGCTCGGCTGCTCCACCTCCTCCTCAGCATCCAGCCACT
Organism: Oryctolagus cuniculus; assembly: GCF_051225735.1. Classification (NCBI taxonomy): domain Eukaryota; kingdom Metazoa; phylum Chordata; class Mammalia; order Lagomorpha; family Leporidae; genus Oryctolagus; species Oryctolagus cuniculus. The sequence goes on from NC_142889.1 coordinate 10,322,137, forward strand.
CTGCAGCTCCAGCTCCACCTGTTTCCAGCCACTCTGCAGCTCCAGCTCCTCCTAGGAATCCACCTGCTCCAGCTCCAGCTCTGCCTTGGCTCCCTGCTGCCCGGCAGCTCCAGATCCTCCTCTGTGTCCAGCTCTTCCAGCTCCAGCTCCTCCTCAGTGTCCAGCCACTCCACAGCTCCAGCTCTTCTGCAGCTGCCTGCTGCTCAGCAGCTCCAGCTCCTCATCGACATCCAGCTGCACAGCAGCTCCAGCTCCTCCTTGGCTCCCATCTGATTGGCAGCTCCAGCTCATCCTCGGCCCACAGCCACTCCAGCTGCTGATCCTCCTTGGCGTGCAGCCACTCAGAAGCTCCAGCTCCACTTCAGTATACAGCTACTCCAGCTCCAGCTTCTCCTCAGCGTCCAGCCACTCAAGCTCCAGCTCCTCCTCGGCTCCCATCCCCTCGGGAGCTCCAGCTCCTCTGGCTACTGTCCACTCGGCAGCTCCAGCTCCTCCTCAGCATCCACCTGCTCCAGCTCCATCTTCTCCTTGGCTCCTGGCTGCTCGGCAGCTGAAGCTCCTCCTCGGTGTCCAGCCTCTCCAGCTAGAGCTCCTCCTCTGTGTCCAGCTGCTCCAGCTCCAGCTCCTCCTTGGCCCCTGGCTACTCTGCAGCTGCAGCTCCTCCTCATCATCCAGCCGCTCCAGCTCCAGCTCCTCCTCAGTGTCCAGGTACTCCAGCTCTAGCTCCTCCTCGGTGTCCAGCCACTCCACTGCTCCAGATCCTCCTCAGCTCCCAGCCACTCCACAGCTCCAACTCCTCCTCAGCTCCCTGCCAGTCTGAAGCTCCAGCTCCTAATCGGCCCTAGCAACTCCAGTTCCAGCTCCTCCTTGGCGTCAGCCACTGGGAAGCTCCAGCTCCTCCTCAGTGTCCAGCTGCTCTGAAACTCCACCTCCTCCTCAGCTCCTGGCAGCTTGGCAGCTCCAGCTCCTCCTCGGCATCCAGCCACTACAGCTCCGGCTCTTCATTGGCCACCAGTCGCTCCACAGCTCCAACTCCTTGGCTCCTGGCCGCTCGGTGGCTCCAGCTCCCTCTCAGATCCCAGCAGCTTGGCAGCTCCAGCTCCTCCTCAGTGTCCAGCTGCTCCGGCTCTAGTTACTCCTCAGCATCCAGCTGCTCCAGCTCCAGGTCCTCTTCAGTGTCCAGGCACTCCACAACTCCAGCACTTCTTAGCCCCTGGCCACTCTTCATCACCAGCTCCTCCTTGGAGTCTAGCCACTCCAGCTCCACTCATCCTCGGCTTCCAGCTGCTCTGCAGGTCCAGCTCCTCCTTGGCATCCAGCCACTGGGCAGATCCATCTCCCCCTTGGCCCCCAGCAGATCCAGCTCAAGCTTGTCCTCATGTCCAGCCACTCCAGCTCCTCCTCAGCATCCAGCCACTCCAGCTTTAGCTCTTCCTCAGCAACCAGCTGCTCCAGCTCCAGCTCCTCCTTGGTGTGCAATTACTCTGCAGCTCTAGCTCCTCCTCAGCATCCTGCTGCTCCAGCTCCAACTCCAGCTCCTCCTTGGTGTCCAATTGCTCTGCAGCTCCAGCTCCTCCTCAGCAACCTGCTGCTCCAGCTCCAACTCCTCTTTGGCCCCAGCCACTTCACAGCTATAACTCCTGCTCAGCGTCCAGGTGCTTGTCAGCTCCAGCTCCTCCTCAGCATCCAGGCACACCAGCTCCAGCACCTCCTCGGCATCCAGCCACTCCAGCTCCAGCTCCTCCGTGGCTCTTGGCCGCTCAGCAGCTCTAGCTCCTTCTCAGATCCTGGCAGCTCGGCAGCTCCTGCTCCTCCTCAGAGTCCAGTTGCTCCAGCTCCAGCTCCTCCTCAGCCCCCGGCCACTCCACAGCTCCACCTCCTCCTTGGCTTCCAGCCACTCTAACTCCACCTCCTCCTCAGCATTCAGCTGCACCAGCTGCAGCTCCTCCTCAGTTCCCAGCTGCTCCAGCTCTAGCTTTTCCTTGGCCCCCAGTTGCTCGGCAGCACCAGCTCCTCCTCAGCATCCTGCTGCTCCAGCTCCAACTCCTCCTCAGCCCCAGCCACTTCACAGCTATAACTCCTCAGCATGCAGGGGCTTGTCAGCTCCAGCTCCTCCTCAGCATCCAGGCACTCCAGCTCCAGCTCCTCCTCGGCTCTCAGCCACTTGGCAGCTCCAGCTCCTCCTTGGTCTCCAGCTGCTCCAGCTCCAGCTCCTGCTTAGCATCCAGCCATGGCATGGCTCCAACTCCTCCTCAGACCCTTGCAACTCCACAGCTCCAGCTCCTCCTCAGCCTCCAGCCACTCCAACTCCAGCTCCTCCTTGACATCCAGCCACTCTGCAGCCCCAGGTCCTCCTCAGCTCCTGTCACTCAGCTTCTTCAGCTCCTCCTCAGCCTCCAGCTACTCCAGCTCCAGCTCCTTCTCGGCCCCCAGCCACTCCATCTCCAGCTCCTCCTCAGTGTCCAGCTGCTAGCAGCTCCAGCTCCTACTCAGCTTCCACCCACTTGGCAGCTCCAGCTCCTCTTCAACTCCCAGCCACTCCAGCTCAAACTCCTCCTCTGCATCCAGCTGCTCCAGCTCCAGCTCCTCCTCTGTGTCCAGCCACTGGGCAACTCCAGCTCTTCCCTCATGTCCAGCTGCTTCACAGTTCCAGCTCCTCCTCGACATCTAGCCCCTCAGCAGCTCCAGCTACTCCTCTGTGTCCAGTTGCTCCAACTCCAGCACCTCCTCAGTGTCCAGCCACTCCACAGCTCCAGCTCCTTCTCAGCTCTCTGCCACTCAGCAGCTCCAGCTTCTCCTCGGTGTCCAGCTGTTCCAGTTCTAGCTCCTCCTTGGCCTCCAGTCACTCTGTAGCTCCAGCTTCTACTCTGCCCTAGCTGCTCCAGCTCCAGCTCCTCCTCAGTGTCCAGCCACTGGGCAGCTCCAGCTCCTCCTTGCCTCAGCTTGGCAACTCCAGCTCCTACTCGGTGTTCAACTGCTCCAGCTCCAGCTCACCCTTGGTGTCCAGCCACTCTGCAGCTCCAGCTCCTCCTTGGCTCCTGTCTGCTCAGCAGCTCCAGCTCCTACTCAGCATTCAACTGCTCCAGCTCCAGATCCTTCTCTGTGTCCAGATGCTCTGCAGCTCCAGCTCCTCCTCAGCATCCAGCCGTTTGGCAGCTCCAGCTCCTCCTTGGTGTCTAGCCACTCAAGCTCCTGCTCCTCCTCAATGTCCAGCTGCTCCAGCTCCTCTTCAGTGTCCAGCTGCTCCACAGCTCCAGCTCCAGTAGCTCCTCTGGCTCCCTGAGTGCCTCCTGGTGCTGCCAGGACAACAGACGGCACCTGTGCTCCCAATCTAAACCACCTAAAAATGGAGAGGAAAAGATGGAGTATATCTCCTAAACCCACCAAAGTGCACATTGGGAGGTTCACCAGGAATGTGACCAAGGACCACATCATGGAGATATTTTCTACTCTGGGAAGAGTAAAATGATTGACATGCCTGTCAACAGGATGCACCCCATCTGTCCAGAGACTATGCCTATGTGGCATTTGAGGAGGCCGAGAAGGCACTGAAGCACATGGATGGAGCACAAATTGATGGCCAGGAAATCACTGCTACTGCTGTCCTGGCCACCCGGCCCAGGCCACCCCCTCGGTGATTCAGACCTCCCAGGAGAATGCTTCTGCCACCTCCTATGTGGCACAGGTCACCCCCATGGATGAGGAGAAGGTCTTGCTCCCCAAGGCCAGGTCTCCTGTGCACCAGCAATCTCAATCTCTCTCTACTGGCTGCCGTCACCACAGGAGCCCCTCCAGCTCCAACTCTTCCCACCGAAACTCATGCCCCTGTAACTTATATCCCAGCCACCTCAGTTCTGTCTCTTTTCTGGCCAGAAAAGGATCAGTAGGAAAGGGAATTCCTCACACAGGCAGGCTTCAGTGTCCACAGTGGAGACATTTTCTCTGCAGGTTGAGTTCTGGCTGCAGAGCCTTGCTGGTGTGGGGTTGTACCTGGGAAGATGCCCTCCAGTTTCAGAGCTAGAAAGCTCACCCATTCCTGGTTACCAAGAGTCCCTTCAGCTGGGTCAAGCAAAGTTTCTGGTACAAAGCAATTCCACTTGGCAGTGCACTGACCCTTCCACAGGTGGCCTGGGCCAGGCTTGTAGCCTGCTCACACCCTTGCTGGGCACAGCTGTCCTACAACCAGCTGGCCTGGAAGAGGGGCAACCAGGACAGAATCCGGCACCCTGACCGGGACTAGAACCCTGTGTGCCAGTGCCGCAAGGCAGAGGATTAGCCTAGTGAGCCGCGGCACTGGCCAAAAATAGAACATTTAAGATACATGGAAATTAATCTACCTGCTACTGCATGACTGGAATCATTGGAGGAATTGAGAAGGAAGTAAAGACAAAAGTTCTTAGGAAAATGAAAATAACATGTTAAACCTATAGGGAATAGCAAAACCCACATAAGAGGAGATTCTATCACAATATGTGTTTACAGTTAAAATCAGAAAGAGCTCAAGAAATGACTTATGCATCTCAAGAATTTAGTAAAACAAAAATCAATGCAAAATCAATAGGAGGTGAGAAATGATAACATCAGAGTATAAATAAATGGACTTGAAACTAGAAAAATGATACAAAAGATGAACAAAATCACAATCTGATTTGTAGAGAAGATAATAAACTTTTATACAAAGAAAATAGAGAAAATTAAATTAAATAAAATTAGAGATGCAAAGTTGATACCTTATATATCAGATATTCAAAGGATAATAAAAAACTACTATAAAACTGCCTGCTAATATGTCTTAAAATCTCAAAGAAACAGATAAATCCCTGAACACATATGTTATAGGAATAACAAATGATTGTTGGATTTCTAAAAGATATTTTTAAAAATTTTTGAAAGGCAGAATGACAGAGTGAGGGAGAGACAATAGTGAAGAAGTTCATTGATCTGCTCTTTTACTCCCCCAGTGACCTCAGTGGCTTGTGGTGACCTGGAACACAGGCAGTAGACTGGAACTCCTTTGGGTCTCCCACATAGGTCACAGAGCCTCAACTACTTGGGTCATCATCCATTGCCTTTCCATATGCATAAGCAGGGAGTTGGATTGGGAGCAGAAAAACTGTGACTTGAAGAGGTGCTCTGACATGTAATGACATCATCACAAGCAGTGGCTTAATCTGTTGTGCCATAGTGCTGGTCCCTATGGTTTGGTTTTAAACAAGCAAATATCATCAGATACAATTTTTGAAAAAAAAATATAAGAACAACTGCAGATATGGCCAAGGTTTCATGAGGCAATGTGGCAAGGAAAACAATTAAAATGATACTACATGGATTCTTGAGTAGTACATGGTAGTAATTTTGACATTGGGTAAAAACATAGAAGAATCAGAACCAACACAAAAGACCAGGAATGCTGTTCACACTGATAAAACTACACTGGTAAGTTTATGAATTCCTTGGCTGAGAATTCCATTATACACCAGTTCTTATTCAATTTAAATATCCAGGACATTTCTAGATAGCACTATAATGTATCAGGGATTCATATGTAGATATTGTTACAAAAATATATTAAAAAAGTATTTATTATATTCATGCAATGATCTTATCTGTACAATGCATTTCAAGTTGTTCAATCAGCAACACAGAATATTAAAACAACTCATAATCCTCTCAGGTTGTTTCAGATGAATGAGCAATATCATCATGGCCATTTGTAAAATAGACATTCTGGCTTTGATCTTAAGAAATATTTGTACCTTAATCTTAAATGTACATATGTGCAAATTATTTGTACATGAGCCAAACAAAAATTAATGCTTTAAAGAGCCAATTTCTTTTCAAATGACAGTTTCTTAATCACCCATTACAACTAAGTTCCTTTTCAAATAAAAGATTATATTTGGGTCACTGCTGCCTCATATAAAGTTAAACCTCCTGCTGCAGTGTCAGCATCACATATCAGCAACTGTTTGCATACCAGCTGCTCCACTGAGAAAGCACCAGAGAATAGCCCAAGTACTTGGACCCTGCACTAACCTGGGCTACCTAGAGGAAGCTCTTGGCTCCCCTGTTTGGTCTGGTCCAGCTCAGGCTCTTGTGGCTATTTGGGGAGTGAACCATCAGATGAAAGATCTCTCTTGTTCTCTCTCCTTTTCTCTCTGTATCTTTGCTTTTCAAATAAATAAATAAATCTGTAGTAAAGATTATTTTACTTTACCTTTTATATTTTAAATCTGTATTTAAATAGTAATTTATTTTTATCTGTTTGAAAAGCAGAGTAAGACAGAGAAAACAGATACAGAGAGAGATCTCCCATCTGATTCTTTGTGCCATCAATTCTCACAAATATCAGGGTTATACAAGGCCACAGCCATGAACAAGAACCCAAGAGCCAGGAACTACACCTGTGTCTCCCACGTTGGTGACTGAAGCCTATACACTTGATCCATCATTGGTTGCTTTCCAGGATGCATTATTCAGAAGCTCAGTTGGAATTGGAGTTACCAGGACTCAAGCCAGCAGTGCAATATTAATGTGAGTGTTCCAAGTGGTAGCTTAACTCACTGTGCCACGTTTCTGCCTTGCTTACACTCTTGCAATAAAATGATATGGGCAAGTCAGGGATATAGATTATGTTCATGAGCTGAAGACCACACCTCACCTGCCTCCATGTGATCCATCTGTATCCTCCTAGCTGTCAGTCAGATTATGTAACTGCTCCCATCTGGAAGTGAGTAAGAAATCTGGTGAAAGGGAGGGGGCATTCTCTTTTTAGTGCTTACTTTTTCACTTGCGTGGTTCTCTGGATTGCTCCTGCACTCTATTTCTTTTTGGGCTCCTGGAATGACTGGTATGAAGGTCTTCATTTACCCTTTCTAGTACACTCTCCCTTAACAAAGTCCTCATGTCCTTTTGTATTTTCTCACTTTCTAAATAAAACAAATCTTACTATGCTGCATGTAATGTTTGAGCCTATGCTTAGAATTCTGTAAGTAAAAGGCAAGAGCCAAAGTTATTAATTTTTAGGTTAACAAAGCTAGCAACATATTGTTGACCATGAATGTCTAGACATTTGTTTCAAAAGTGGCAGCATGGCAAGTGGTTTGCAATATCTGTCTTAGCATAGTGTGATTTCTTTCTTTCTTCCTCCCTTCCTTCCTCCCTCCCTCCCTCCCTCCCTCCCTCCCTCCCTCCCTCCCTCCCTCTCTCTCTCTCTTTCTTTCTTTCTTTCTTTCTTTCTTTCTTTCTTTCTTTCTTTCTTTCTTTCTTTCTTTCTTTCTTTCTTTCTTTCTTTCTTTCTTTCTTTCTTTGACAGGCAGAGTGGACAGTGAGAGAGAGAGACAGAGAGAAAGGTCTTACCTTATCGTTGGTTCACCCCTCAATAGCCACTGTGGCCAATGCACTGTGGCTGGCGCACCGCGCTGACCTGAAGCCAGGAGCCAGGTTCTTTTCCTGGTCTCCCATGTGGGTGCAGCGTCCAAGGACTTGGGCCATCCTCCACTGCACTCCTGGGCCACAGCAGAGAGCTGGACTGGAAGAAGAGCAACCGGGACAGAATCCAGTGCCCTGACTGGGACTAGAACCTGGTATGCCAGTGCCGCAGATGGAGGATTAGCCTATTGAGCCGCGGCACTGGCTGTGTGGTATCTAAATCCTGAAAGTTTGTCCCCCAGCCTCTCTTCTCCCAGTGCATTCAGTTTGGAGAGGTCAGCTTCAAATATTAATTTCTTTGGTGTTTTTGATGTTGGTATCTTTTGTAAAGCAGAGATCAATACAGATGTTTAATAGGAATTTGGGAAGAAAGGCAGGAGAAAGAAGGGATGGTTTATGAGTATTTGTTGCTGTATAGACATTACCTATTTTTGGTTTGTAACATGTTTTTAAGGATGACTTGTCATTGCTAACGTTAAAACTTAAAGTTTCCCTGGATTGTTTAGTTATTGACAATTGCTTTCTCTCAGGTTCTTGATTTTCAGAACAGGCATGCTATATGACTTTTCATTTGCTAGTTTCTGGTGGGAGAACTTGTCCCATCCCAGTAACTATGATAACATCAAGAAGACGAGACTCCAAACATGGTGGATGTTCCACTTCCTGCCATGGAGAGTGGGACATCTGCCCCAACATAGCAACCTCCATGGTTGCCAAGATGTTAGTCCCCCCGGGGACTTCTGCCCTTACAAGAAGATTAGACATAAACTCCACTTCCAGGATGGTGGCCCCCTGGCTGATCACGTGCTGTAAAGACATTCCTGTTTTTTTTTTTTCTACTCTGTTATTTTATGCTTTACTACCTGCACTTGTGTGCCTCTCAGGGTTCAGTACCACGGGAATGCCATGGCAGTCTGGAATGGCATTTCTTGGAGTAAGTGGCATTTTTATTTTTATTTCAGTATGGTGTTTTGGCTTTACAATGGTTTAAAAAAGGGAAAGAAAAAAGTTGGGGAGCCCATTTTATGTACAAATGGAGATTCTAATACTATGGCTAATGGAATGTATCTAAGTCATAAGCTTAAGGATATTTAGTTTCATGGAGGGTCATGCTCTTTTTATCTTCTCAGTTTCTTCAAGGAGACTGCTCAGCTGTATAGTTCTGCATACATTCCTATGGACTTACTACTAAGTGTACAGTTTAAAAGATTGCCTGGGATACCAAATCCCCATAAGCTTGATGATATAAGGAGCATTTTAAGTGTTTAACAATGTAATAATTATATAGCAATAATATAGATGGGGCTGAAGAGGAGAAAATACTCCAACATGGGGAGAAATCTATATAGCAGACTCATAGAATGACAGTTGCTGGAACATTCGATGGCCTCAGAGTCAAGCCATGAAGCATTCTGGTCTGAATGAAAAGCCCATGAAAGCATTTTAGGCATGGCAAGTCAGGACACTGGTGCAAAAAGTGTCCCTCCATGAAGGACCTCAGTAGTTGAGGCCCCAGTGGAAAGAAGTGGTCATGAATGAAAGATGTATTCTTCTCTGAAGGTAACAGAGAACTTCTACTTTGCTCATGTTCTTATCTGAAGACTGGTGTGGTATGAGGACCCGAGAGGCTTCCACAGCCTAGGGATCTCATGCCAAGAGCCTTGGATGATCACTGGTGTCATACATAGGAGTGTCAATTGTTAAATTAACAACAGGAGTCACTGCATAGTAACAACACATTCAATACCGCTATCCTCAAAGTGTTGTATTATTATAGTTAATGGTAAAACTTGATCTCAAATATTTGTTTTAGTGATTTAAGTAGAGAATATTCTTACATCTCATAAGGTTTAGTTATGTCTAAGTGTCCAGCATCATTGCTTGCAATAGATTTGTTATCATCCTTCGGTGCTTCATTAAAGTTAATTCATTTTCTCAGACATGGAATCTTGGTTCCATGTCAGTCATGCTGTAATATTCCTATATTGCCTGTTTTACAGTCATGGAAAGTACAGAACAGTTCAAGTTCTCATGGCTATTGAGGCAGTTGTTTCAATGCACCCTATTGTGTTATACCTTTACCTGAGGATGTTTTATTATTCATCTCAGTAAACACAGAATATAGCAAAATAATTGATGTAGAATTTCCTTAACCGAAGCTCACAATATAAAGGGATATATTCTAACCCCAGGGAAGTGTGCTCTTTGGGTCAAGAGAAAGGAAGCAATTCTATGTAGGGGGTCTCCATGGATGAAAAAGCAGCTAATGACATTTCTGGGGATGGCAGGACTCTGTAGAATATGGATTCCAGGATTTGGATTAATAGCCAAGCTTTTGTATGAAGATTTTTTTTTGACAGTCAGAGTGGACAGTGAGACAGAGAGACAGAGAGAAAAGTCTTCCTTTGCCATTGTTCACCCTACAATGGCCACCGCGGCCGGCGCACTGCACTGATCCGAAAGCAGGAGCCAGGTACTTATTCTGGTCTCCCATGGGGTGCAGGGCCCAAGCACCTGGGCCATCCTCCACTGCACTCCCTGGCCACAGCAGAGAGCTGGCCTGGAAGAGGGGCAACTGGGTCAGAATCCAGCGCCCTGACCGGGACTAGAACCCGCTGTGCCGGTGCCGCAAGGTAGAGGATTAGCCTAGTGAGCCGTGGCGCCTGCCTGTATGAAGCTTTAAAAGGCCCTGACACAGGCTCACTTAAAGGATATCAATGGCTAACAAGAGGGCATCGCACAAAATATCAGATACTATTGTTAGACTGATACAAAGCAACTCTTTTTTTTTTTTTTTTTTGACAGGCAGAGTGGACAGTGAGAGAGAGACAGAGAGAAAGGTCTTCCTTTGCCACTGGTTCACCCTCCAACGGCTGCTGCGGACAGCGCGCTGCGGCCGGCGCACCACACTGATCCGATGGCAGGAGCCAGGAGCCAGGTGTTTTTCCTGGTCTCCCATGGGGTGCAGGGCCCAAGCACCTGGGCCATCCTCCACTGCACTCCCTGGCCACAGCAGAGAGCTGGCCTGGAAGAGGGGCAACTGGGACAGAATCCGGCGCCCCAACCGGGACTAGAACCTGGTGTGCTGGCGCCGCTAGGTGGAGGATTAGCCTAGTGAGCTGCGGCACTGGCCTAAAGCAACTCTTAAAGTACTCCCAGCAACTGCGTTGCTACCTGAGGATACTGAAGAGTTAACTCAATCTTGTGTAGAAACTATTGTGTATTCTAGCTGACCTGACCTATGAGATGAGCCTATTGAGAATCCAGATGTTGAGAGGATTACTGATGGCAGTAGCTACAAGGAGACAGGAATTACAAAGGCAGGCTATGACTGCAAAGAATTCCCCAGTTAAATATGGAAAGGTGGTATTAGCTCTACTTCAGGCCATACTGGAATCTTAAAATGTAGCTGCCATTCACTGTAATGAACATCAGTAGGAAGATAACTATGTTAGCAAGGGAAACATACTTGAAGGTAAAGCAGCAGAAAAACACTGTTGCACTGGGATTCAGGAGATATCTCTAATACCTCGGCCTGCAATAATGACAACAGAGCCTCACTATACTGAGTATGAGATTGAATGGGCCCAACAGCAAGGTTAAAATGTTACAGATGCTAGCAGAAGGTAGACTTTAGAACATAGGGTTATATTCTCAATGCCCTCAATGAAAAATTATTAAGGAAATACATGACTCAACCCATCTTAAAGGACATTCCACTTCCAATTTGTTTTGTTCCAGTTTTGCTCATGCAGATTGATAAATTTGTATGTTTCAGAATTCAACAACTTCTGAGAGTAATGATGACCATGTTGGGGACACAGGCATCAGCCATGACTGAATATACTCCAGCTCATGAAATGAATTCATTAGATTACTTGGGAAGAGACTCCAGACTCAGGACATGCAGGGCCTGTGTCCACAATGAGCTGGAAGTAGATACAGAAAATATGATGAGCCTATGGCCTTCAGTGAAGATGAGGGGCTCTTTTTTCAGTATTTGGTCTCTAACTTTCTCAGTTCTATAGCTTGCTCCCACTCTCTCCTGCTGAACCCTTGGAATGAGTGGTATAAAGATCCCCATTTACCCTTTTGGGCCCACTCTCACTTAATAAAGCCCTAATGTCCCTGTGTATTCTCCTCACATTACAGACAAATCTTACAATGCTGCATGTCATGTTTGAGCCTGTGCTTAGACTTCTTTTCTAAGTAAAAGAGCCTGAGATGTTAATTTTTAGGCTAACCCAGCCCACAATATCACTTTGCCTTTATAATGTGTTGATTTAGTAATGGCAAATGGTCTTTCTTGATAAGATACATAGTATGTTACCTTTGTCACAGAAATTTGCTGTTAGGTCTAGCATGAATTTTACACTTACTGCTTCCATCACATTTAGTAATTGCAGTATATGGAAAGTATATGAAAATCATCATTCATGGGGTTTTCTGCAAAGAACTTAAATAGTATTTTACAAATAAGTTTCGGTACTCATAACAGCTTTTTTTATTGAAAATATCTTTAAGGGTGAGCATTTGGTTTAGTGATTTAGATGCCAGTTGTATCCCATATCATAGTGCCTGGGTTTAATTGATGGATCTCCTTCCAATTTTAGCTTCCTGCTAATGTGTATCATGCATGACAAATTTTGGTCCAAGTATTTAAAGCCTTGTCACTGATGAGAGGGGCCCAGATTGAGTTTCTTACTTCTGGCTGTAGCTGAGTTTATCCAAGGATGTTGTAAGCATGTGGGGAGTATGCCAGTGGGTGAACAATCACTGTCTGCCCTTTTCTGCCTTTAAAATATGTATTTGAAAATATATTAAACTTGGCTCATTTGCTTATATTAAACACTGTGAGTAACTTCCTCCCACCTTTGGTTTTCACAATCAGAAACCTTGATCTAAACTTGATTATGCCTTGTGTCATTATGAGTTACATAAGTTTTTGTCCTTGAATGTTACTTTTTCTAGTTTAATCCCCATTGCATAAAATTATTGTACCTTAAATTATCTGTAAACTGTAACAACTGGAAAATGGATTACCAATTTGTATATTATTTTTTTAAAGATTTATTTTTATTTATTTGAAAGAGTTATAGAGAGGGTAGAGACAGAGAGAGAGAGGTCTTCCATCTGCTAGTTTACTCCCCAAATGGCTGAAATGGCCAAAACTGTGCCAATCCAAAGCCAGGAACCAGGGGCTTCCTCCAGGTCTCCCACATGGATGCAGTCAGTGGCCCAAGGACTTGGGCCATCTTCTACTGCTATCCCGGGCCATAGCAGAGAGCTGGATTGGAAGAGGAGCAGCCAGGACTAGAACTGGCACTCATATGGGGTGCTGGCGCTTCAGGCCAGGGTGTTAACCCACTGCACCACAGCACTGGCCCCCAGCTTGTATATTCTATGTAAAGATACATATATTTATATTTTGGTGAGATTTATTCATTTTTTTATTTTTGTCTGTCCTTCCCTAAAATTTTACCCAGAAACTTAAATCTTGGATCATAAACTATGGACACTAATGTCTGAACCGTAAGTTATTTCTCAGCCAATGAATTCTCCATTATATATATATACTATATATATACTATATTAAGTAAAATGTGTATATTAAAAATAAACTGCACAGAGTTAATTGTGTTCATCAAATCACTTTCTATGTCACTAAAGTGCTCTATAAGTGGCATAATAATAAACTCAGGAAACCTACTTAACCTACTTAAATCTTCACTTTGCTTCTGCTGCTGCTAAAGGCAGCCTGGAGAAGCCTGCATGGGACTAGGAACCCAATGTTCTGGTTACAGGAGGGCTGAGCCCTGTTACTGTCGAGTCTGTGAAGGCCAACATCTTGCAGGGTCCTTCAGACCCTGGCTCATAGTCCCTATTACCTATTCTGGCCTCTATAGTTTCTGACACTTTTCCTGAACAGCAGGAGCTGCCTCCCTCAGACTCGTTCACCTGTGTTGACAGCTTTATCCTCATCAGGGAAGTGATTTTATCCCATTTGACATTCTCACTCTGATGGAGGAGATCAAGGGACAATTGGTTTTTCTTATATGAGGTAAAACCTTCTTCATGGCCAAGATTTCAGCGATTTTTTCCAGCATGAGAAACCTAAGGCAATCCAGGAAAAGAGCAACCTCTCATCTCGAAGTCCCCACAGAAAGACCCAGCATTTTGTAGTCTCAGCTTACTGGAACTGTGGCCAAGCCACACCATTAAATGAAAACACACCCAAGTGCCTCCTAAGGGCCAACCAATGCACATGCGCATGCATAAGGAAGGTGGTGTGCATCAACAAACAGTGCCTATGGCAGGTCCTCCATACTGAGCAATGGCCTTGCTTTCAAAAGCGCCTGGGTCCTGGGTAACAGTTGGGGACATTCTGGGAAAGAAAGATTCCTATATGGAACTTTAGGAGGATAGAGGCTTCACCCAGATTAAGCTCCTCTAAACTCTAAATAACGCTGTTTATCTCTGAGGTCCAAGTGCATCTGAGTCCTAGCCAGTTTCCTGGGGAATTTAGCAGCAGCACTAAAATTATGTTGTTGAGATCTTAGCAACTTTGTCATCAGTTGCAAATTTAGAAGGATAAATCAGTACACTTTTGTGTATTTCAATGTTTATTAAAATACTATTTTGTTCACATTGACAAAGCAAAAAGATACATCTTTTATGTGCATATCATGTAAAATATTGTAAACATAGATTCTTGTGGATACAGATTAGATTTAACATTCTTTAAGGAAGTGCCATTATTTTTAAATCTGACTTATTTGTAATTAGCTAATTTTTCCAAAAAAATTTTTGTCTTGCAGGGCTGGAGCTGTGGAAAAGTGGGTAAAGCTGCTAACTGCAGTGCCAGCATCTTATATGAGATCTGGTTTGAGTCCCGTATGCTCCACTTCTGATTCAGCTCTCTGCTATAGCCTGGGAAAGCAGTAGAAGATGACCCAAGTCCTTGGACCCCTGCACCCGTGTAGGAGACCCAGAAGAAGCTCCTGGCTCCTGGCTTTGGATTGGTGAAGCTCTTGCTGTTGCAGCCAATTGGGCAGCGAACAACTGTATGGAAGAAGACAACTCTCTCTCTCTCTCTCTCTCTCTCTCTCTCTCTCTCTCGCTCTCTCTCTTTCCTTGTGTGCATGTGTGTGTAACTCTGACTTTCAAGTAAATAATTCTTTAAATAAGTTTTTGTCTTTCTATTTTTATTCTACTCTGATTAGTAAATAGTTGTTGAAATGTTTGGACAAAACTTTTATGCTCTGAAACAATAGAAATCATGTTTCTAAATGATGATCGGCATTATAAAATATCTAATAAATAGATTAGATTTTTGCTAATGTTCACTTAATGGTATATAACTGAATTATCATGAATGCAGTAGCATTTAAATATTATGGGAAAATAAAAAAAGTTATTAAGTTCATGTCTTTTATATATGGAAAGGAACATTTATTTGGTTTTAGTACTACTCACTAACTGAAGATTTAGTGTTTTCCTGATCTTCAAAAAAAGATAAATAACCTAATTAATGAATGAAAAACAAATTCAGTTTTTACCAAAGCTGCAATGCAAAGGTGAATGATCTGAGAATGCTAACAGAGGATATAAATTTTAGTGAGGCTAATTTTGGCTTCTCAACTGTTAAAATTTCAATTTTGAAAAATAGTGTGACTCAAAACCTGAAATATATAACTGGATATAAAATGTTTAGGCAACATCTCCATTCAACTATTTCAGAAATCAGAAAAATAAACAGTTTAAATTGAAAAAATCAATATAGGGAAAATTTCTAATAGGAGACATCAAGTTAAAAATTAGTTATGAAAAATGTTAAAGAAACTGTTTAATAAGAAAAATAAGAGGTAGAAAAGTTGCATTTCATTTAAAAATTTAATATTGAAGGATTATAAAGATGAAAAATGCAGTTTGAAAATATTATCACCACTAAGAAAAAAGTAAGCCTGTTGAGAATAAAACCAAAGAAAATGATTTTTTAAATCAGCAAAGTTTAAATGGAGCAGATGAGTGTAGATTTCTTTAAACATTCTCTCATGTTCAAGAAAATCCTCAGCTTTATAAGTGTTCACAAAGAAGTGGAGGTAAATTATTTAAAAGGAATTTTTGAACAGAAGCATTCTAGGTGAAAGGATAATCTGAAGTTTTTCTGCCAAAAATATATCCTTTTGAATGACTGCTGTACCCTGATAATTGAGTATAGTTATCTGAAAGAGCAGAAAAGTTGCCAATGTATTTTTTTTTGACAGGCAGAGTTAGACAGAAAGAGAGAGAGAGAGAGACAAAGAGAAAGGTCTTCCTTCCATTGGTTCACCCCCCAAATGGCTGCTACAGCCAGAACTACGCTGATCCAAAGCCAGGAGCTAGGTGCTTCCTCCTGGTCTCCCATTCGGGTGGAGGGCCCAAGCACTTGGGCCATCCTTTACTGCCTTCCTGGGCCACAGCAGAGAGCTGGACTGGAAGAGGAGCAACTAGGACAGGACTGGCACTCCAACCAGGACTAGAACCCAGGGTGCCAGTGCCACAGGTGGAGGATTAGCCTAGTGAGCCAAGGCGCAGGCTGCCAATGTATTAAAATGTAAAATAATTAGTTATAATAGTACAAATATTTTTATAGTTAACTTCAAGATAAATGACTAATACCAAATACATCTGAGAGCATTGTCTATTTTATAGCTATAGTATATAGACACATAAACAATATTTCTAAAACACACTTGTAATTCAACTATGAACCTAAGAAATTAGTGTCTATAAAACAAATTTTATGTTTTGAATTATGTTTGAAAATTGAGGTTTTATGATGATGGAGGCACACAGAATTTAAGCTTGTCTTTATTGAAATATTATGAGACTCTGACTACACATTCTGAAGTATATTTGGAATGAGCATATCATCTAGAGCAAAAGGATTTTAAACTTGATATTGATATTCATCTTAATTTTACACAATACAAGTACATGTTTAATAAATAAATAACAATTTTGGTAGGTTACAAAGCAATTTCTCACCAGAAGTTTCTCTAGAATTTAACATTAATTGAAGCTCTATGTTTTATCCATTAAGTGACCTAGGCCAACAATGCCTGCTCAGTGTCAGCTACTTGGGGTTGACTATGAGACAAAAAAGTTTTCAGACAGTTTGCAGACAGCTCCCAAGAGTAACTGTGTGCTAGGAATGAAAACTGGTAGCATAATGGTGATGGAGGAACCTTAGCCCCAGCTTCCTCCAGGGAGACAGTTAGCTGAGGTGGTCTCCTATTGAGTAAAGACAGTATCATTGTTTTTAGCTACTTCCCAAAAGGGATGCAGAAAAGATCAAGATGTTGTTGCTCATTTGGAAAGCCTATAATGAGAAAAAAAAAGAAAACCCAGTACAAATTCTTCTCTGAATATCTTCAGATGAATGAAGCTGACTCAGGTTGGCTGAGGAACATACATTTGTGGTCTACATTATGATCCTGATCAGACATCTCTAACCAACAGTAACCATTGGCTGTTAGCTTTTCTTTAGACCTCATTTTTTTCCTAGGCTAGGCCTTTTTACTGTCTACCTTAGGGTTCACTCCTGTAGAGATTTTAAATGACCCTTGTAAGTGATACATGAGCTATTTTATCATTGTGCAGAGCAAAGCATTTGCACTTTAACTTCAGTCAGGGGTACTTTTTGAACAGCCATGGTTGTTTTGAACCTGATTGTTAACTGGAAGTGGAGCGACACTCTCAACTTTTGTATAAAATATAGTGGTACCCAGGATCAAAGGAGGAGAGAAAGACACAGAAAAGTAGGATCCTGATTCCTAAGGGTGATAGGCACTAGGGCTCTGAGTGCAAGAACAATCCAGTTTCCCTAGAGAGTTAAGAAAGAGTGAAGAGACCAAAGGAAAAGAGTTGACATCAATATTTTTCATTAAGACTCCACAATTAACTCACAAACTTTAAAGTGCAAATGATAAAGTATCAGCAGTCAATCCAAATTTAGATATGTGTATCATGATTTAAATGAGATCAGGAAGAATCTGCTCCATGATAAATGTTATAACAAAAAAGAGACAATGCCTACCAATCATCACCATAGTTCTTCATTACTAGAAAAGCATCCACTGATCTTCTGTATATAAAGAGAAATGAAAATGAATCTTGATGTGAATGGAAGGGGAGAGGGAGTGGGAAAGGGGAGGGTTGCAGGTGGGAGGGAAGTTATGGGGGGGAAGCCATTGTAATCCATAAGCTGTACTTTGGAAATTTATATTCATTAAATAAAAGTTAAAAAAAAAGCATCCACTAATTGCAGTAATATGATGTAGAGACATGGTCTCAACTGGGTAAGATTGTCTTCCTGGAAATTTGTGAATTATCTGGAGACATTTTGAGCTGTCACATAAGGGACTGCACTGTCTTTTAATTGGCAGATGTCATCCTTCATAACACAGTACTTTCCTGTGCTTCAATTAAGTATATCCTGTTAAAGATGTGTAAGGTGTTCAGGTGGGAATTTAGACATAGGAAAATATATATTTGCTCCACTTTAGAGTCTTTACCTCTTAAAACACTTTTGCAATAGTACGAGATGTTTTTGCGTCATGAACAAAGTTTTCAAAGAAGAGTGGGCTTGGAAAGCAGAATTTTAAGAAAGCACCTGATATCTTTACCTTGTGTTATGGCCTGTGTTTTCCTCTCCCTTGGATTGTGGCTAGCTCTAGCTGATTAGGCATGAAAAGCTAATAAACTGGCACTCACATTGTTATGGTCTTCTATATCAGGAACCACTTGGAAAATTTCAGGGCTTGCTTTGCTACCTGGCTCTTGGCTTTGGATCAGCATAGCTCTGGCCTGAGAACAATTGGGGAGTGAACCAGCAGATGGAAGATCTCTCTCACTTTCTCTTTCTCTGCCTCCCCTTTTCTCTCTTTAAAAGTATCATACAGTTTCAAATGTATCAAGAGAAAAAATAACAGAAATTAGCCATTTCCATTGATTCATTAAAAGTCAATCAGTATATAAACAACAAAGAACTATATGAACATAAATAATTTTCAGTAATTTATTTAAAAATTTTACTAATTAAGCAGAGAAATAAATGAGAAACATATCCAGGGAACAAAGGATGAATTTCCATTTTAGAAATCAGATATGGGCAGGAGCCATGGCTCAATAGGCTAATCCTCCACCTTGCAGCGCTGGCACACTGGGTTCTAGTCCCGGTTGGGGCACCGGATTCTGTCCCGGTTGCCCCTCTTCCAGGCCAGCTCTCTGCTGTGGCCAGGAAGTGAAGTGGAGGATGGCCCAAGTGCTTGGGCCCTGCACCCCATGGGAGACCAGGATAAGTACCTGGCTCCTGCCATCGGATCTGCGTGGTGCGCTGGCCACAGCATGCTGCCCACGGCAGCCATTGGAGGGTGAACCAATGGCAAAAGGAAGACCTTTCTCTCTCTCTCTCTCTCTCTCACTGTACACTCTGCCTGTCAAAAAATAAAAAAATTTAAAAAAAAGAAATCAGGTAAGAGTATTTAAATAGAAAGATTACACATAAAATTTGTAATTAAGTCCCTCACAGCAGAAATACACCAGAGAATATTTTATGGGCACTGTAATGACAATAGAAAACATCATGTAAAATGTAACCACAAAACCTGATATGTACCTACATGTACATTTAATGAAAACTGTTTAAATTAACTTACAATTTAAACAAGAAATTCAGAAGGATTATTTTTGAAGATTAATGAGAATTTTAATGAGGAAAAATGATAAAAGATGAAATCCTGAGTTCAGATAATAAGCCTACCAATATTATTTTAAAGCTATAGCAAAACTAATTCTGAACTTGTATATATGTACCATTCTTGACAAGGAGTGTAATATTTCATAGGTTTGTGAAGCATATGGAATGTTTTATAGTGTTAAAATTATATTTTACCAATAATCATTATCCTGTAGTGCATTGGTGAGGAGGAGTGTGTTCCAAATGAAAGGAAAAGGGGATTTCTCGTGAAATATTGTTGTCTAATTCAGAAAATCTATGTGAAATGCCATTCTCTATACTGTTGATAATTGCACTTTTGGAGAAAAATGTTAGCAACCACAGTGGAAAAAGGTAAAATATTCAATGCTATTACATTCGTGAATATGTCTAATAAAATTGGAATAAAATTTTGAGGACTCCCAATGACAAGGAAAATTGTTCAGGGAAAATAGCAAACTAATAAGCAAATATTCCATTCATAGAGGATTCACCACAACTATGACAAATTTATTTGCATAGTTCATATCAGAGGGATCAAAAGGCATTAAAAATAACTAGCTTCAAAATATCCAAGATTATTTCTTACTTATATGAGAATCAATCTTTATATTATTTTTCGCATGAGAAATAACATGCCAAAATGGAATTCCACATTACCTAAGCTTCAAACACATGGATTATATTTTTAACATCTAAGTCAATATAATGGGGATCAGGAATCACAAAAAAAAAAGCATTAACATGAAAATGACAAGAAACTATATGCATAAAAAGGCATGTTTGGAAAAAGAAAGTAAATAACTAAAAGTATATTGAATCAACTTAACATAAAACATGTTGAACATTATACAGTTAGTGCAGACAAATACAGTGAAGTTAGATTCATACAATTTTTAATATAAATTTACATAAATAAAGGTTAGAATGAGAAGGAATTAAATAATCTAATTGTTTCTCTGAACTGTGGAAACAAAATAAAAGACAATATTCTAATTATTTATATTGTGTAAGTTTCAAAACTTGACCACAAGACACAAATCCATGAATTCACAAGTTGATTGTGTAAAAAGTGAAAATTTAATAAAAATACTAATATTCACACTTTGTAACACCAAAGAGGAAAACAAGATTGACAGAAGTGAAAAATGGAGGATTACAGTCTACAAAGACAAGAGCAAAATTCCCATAGTTGTATAGTGTGAAAACAGAAATAAATATTGACAGATCACAGAGAAACTGTCATTACTGTAGAATTCGATAGTAATTTCATATGCCTCCAAAAAGAAAAGTAAATTTAGAATACTTTCTGCAGTAAGAAGATCATTTCTTAACTTCTTAAAAGAAAAGAAGATCTTGGGATTAGGTACCAAAAGAAAATTCATAGGTGCACACACCAAAAAGAGAAAGAAAATTTTTTTCTGCATTAAGTTAAGAAAGTGCAGAGGAAAAAGCTTCAATTCATGAAGACCATTGAACTAAGAGAGGCACATAGTCTTTGGCAGTGTCAAAGTAAAAAAAAAAAAAAAAATTAGATGCAAGTTAAAAATACAAGTAAAAATCTACATGTATAGATTATACTTTAAAATCTTGAATTTGTAAAATATTTAATGGATGTTATGATTTATGTTTTTAGATTTGTTTCATTGACTTGATAAAATGGATGTCATAACAATCATGTTTTGTAGAATACCAATTATTCTTTTATCAGCCCTAATAAGCACAAAAGGACTGACAGTGGTATAGACATTTCCCACAAGTCTCTGGACACCCAGGACAGCTGTATCATATTTCCACAATATGGTTGAGAAGGATGACATTATAATATCCACACAGTACACAATCACAAAGAAACTCACCAACAGCAGGACAGTATGGGTGGCCCTTTTTGCTAGAGAGATTCTTGGTAAAATGCTCATGCTGTGAAGGTACTCAGATCTTCTCTGATGATTATTAGCTAGGAAAATCGCCATGTATGCACTGCAGAGAAGCATGATTCCTACAAAAAAGATATCCTGCAGCAATGTGAGAATAAAAAATATTTCCCTGATGATAGAGTTTATTGAGGAAAGTGAACAGTACTTACTGGCATGGAGTAGATGGGTCATGTTTGAATGAGCTACAGAGTACATTATCATGCTACTCTTGGAGGACAAGTTCAAGGACCAAAAACAGAAGAAAGCATGGATAGTGTAATTTGTGAGTTTTTGCTTAAATCTTATCATGCAGGAGGTGCTGGGGCTGATGAAAATGACATGAATGATGCTAAGGAGGCAGGTGGTACAGATGGAGAGACCCCTCATCAACCTGATCATATAGAACAAAGCCTTACATTTTACATTATTTGGAAAATTCAGTGACTTGAACTTGTCTGCAGATAAAATATCTGGTGTAGAGAGTAGCAACACTATGTGGACAAAAGCCAGGTGACAGATGGTCACATCAGTAGGCTTAGGCCTATGAGTGTGGTAGATTGTGAAGATGTGGAAGAGAAGAAGGAAGGCATTGGCTAAGATTCCAATTCCAGCTTGGAAAAAACACATATTTTTTAATAACATAATTGGAAATTTCATTGATCTTAACAGCATAGAAGAAACATGTTAGATACCTGAAAATCAAACAAAAAGGTGACCTATCATCAAGTCTTTTTTTCATGAAAATAATCATAAATCATCATTTTTATTTCACCCACTTACTTCTAACAAATCCAGTTTATTTTATGTAAATTCTTGGTAGTAAAATTCTGAACTACTCTCTATAATAAATGAAGTTTTGTCATGACATCCATTTTCTGAACCCTTTGAATATTCTTCTATTTGTAGATTTCAAAAACTTTTGCAACAAAATAAATGTGTTTTTAATTTCATTTTCTTGTAAACTTTTTGAAGCATTCTGTTTAAACAGACACACACACACACACACACACACAGAGCAAACAAAATTCATATTCAGCAAAGAATGGCTGAAGTAGAAAATTCCTCTACAACCATGTCACCTGCATGAGTTATGTGTCAAAGGACACATTTTCCAGGTGATTAAGCACTTGTTGAAATTTCTTCAAAGGATAATATACCAAACATATTTATGTATCAAAACTGAAGAACTTATTGTTCCATAAACATACATCTGTACTCTCTGGACAATATAGCTCCAGGAAAAGCCCCAGGATCATATTGACTAAAGGACTATTTCCATGTTAGAAGGATCATAATAAACTCTATCCCATTCATTAATATTAGCATGGAGTAATACCTATGCAACTCTTATAGCTGTATATGTATATAATTACACTGATCTACTCCTAATATTATTAGCAATTCAGTAAGAGACAAATTAATTACATAAAAGAGTAGATAAGAGTTTAAATATTTTATTCTTACTGCATAGCAATATTTGGATGATTCTCTCTAACTTGTATCTTTCATTCTGTAATTGCCCACCATTCCCTGAAACAGATTTGATCTCACAGATCTTCAGTTGCAGTCTTTTTACTATGAGACTCTTGGGTAACATGCAGCCAGAATGAGGGAAAAACATGGTTGGTGTGGAAGGTCAATAACAAATGAAGTACAATCACTTACATAGTTTCTTTTGAAGAGTTGTCTAAATTCCCTAGCTTAGGTGGTCTATACCATATGTAAGAATACAAAAAATAATATTTATTGTATATTTACATTTTAAACTTAATTTAACATCATAAGTTTTTCTGTGAGTAATCTGGCAGTCTCATCATTTCATGATCACTGAATTTATAATAAAATTCTACTGATGTGTGAGAAATGGAATAGAAGAAAGTTTGAGCATGGTCACCTATAATTCTGTCAGAGTGTAAAGAATAATTGGGTCCTTTATTGAACAAGGTAACTACTTAAAATCTGGATGTACAGTTCAGTTATCACTCTAAGAAGTGACAACCTGTGGATACTTGGTCTGAAGGTGAAGCCCATGAACAGTCTCAGGAGACAGAAAGTGTGGACGACATTCATTCCTTTTTCCGGCTTTCACCATATATTCCAATGCACAAAGGTAATCCTGGATCACAGTGAGGAAAATACCACAATTAAATGAACCAGAAATCAAAAGATTGATAAAATTTCTGGGCTTAGGTTAGACATGCACATAAAACAAAAGGACTATAATGACAGACACAAGCCACCTGCACAAACTCAAATGCTATTTTTAAATGTACAAACATACACACATAAAGTGTTTGTGTTTATGTGTGTATGTCTATGTGTGTGTGTGTGTGTGTGTGTGTGTGTGTGTGTGAGAGAGAGAGAGAGAGAGAGAGAGAGAGAGAGAGAGAATCTTCCACCACTGGTTCACCCCTCTAGATGCCCACAAAACCTGAGGCTGTGCCTGGCAAAGCAGGACTGGGGAACTCAATTCAGGTCTCCCATATGTACATCAGGGACCCAAGTACTTGAGCCATCATGTATTACTTCCCAGGTGCATGAGCAGCAGGATGAAGATGGTCAGAAGCATGCAGTAACTAGGACTTGAACTGGAATTCTGATCTAGTATTCAGGTGTCCTAAGTGATAGCTTAAGCCGCTGTACCAGAATGGTTTCCTCAAGAAGGATAGTTTTGGTAAAGCTTATTTTCTCATGGTTATCACAATATTAATTAGTAAAGTATGGTTATATTATGAATGGTGAATTATAACATTATTTTATAAAAAAATACAGTTATATTTACATTCTGTATACATGGTAAATACGCCATTTTATTATTATGTTAAACACAAGTGTTATCCTCATTGTAAGTTTTACCATATATGGCTTTACCTGCTATGAGATGGTGTCATCTCCTCTCAGATTGCATAGTAGTGGCATTTATCTTCTAAACATGTGATGCCTCACCTGGACAAAACTCTCCTCCCTCTCTTATTCCCAGTCTTCTTTCTTACTGAGATTCATCCTCAATTGACTTTATACACATATGAAGAACTTTGTTAAGTAATCAGTTCAACAAATAGTATAAGGAGAAAAAAAAAAACTGTTCATGAGAGTCAAGACAAAGGCAGCTCAGGACATGCCATCTCAAAGTGTCAACATCACTTCTGCAGATGTTGTTTTAGGTGCTCTATTTGTTCTAGCAGATCAGGAAGAACATATGGTATTTGTCCCTTTGGGACTGGCTTATTTCACTAAGTATGATGTTTTCCAGAGTCATCCATTTTTGTTGCAAATGAATTGATTTCATTTTTTACTGCTGTGTAGTGTTCCATAATGTACATATTCCATAATTTCTTCATCCAGTCTTTGGTTGAAGGGCATTTAAGTTGATTCCATGTCTTAGCTACTGTGAACTGAGCTGTAATAAACATAAGAGTGCAGATAAAGCTTTTATTCACTGATTAAACTTCCCTTGGTAAAATTCCAGGAGGGAAATGACTGGGTCCTATGGTAGGTCTATATTCAGATTGCTTAGGTATATCCAAACTTGTTGCTGTGGATTCGTTCTGAGAGGAGCAGCGTGGTGGGGTCAAGAGGCATGGAGTTGGGCCAGTGCTGCAGCTCAATAGGCTAATCCTCCATCTTGCAGCACCAGCACACCAGGTTCTAGTCCTGGTCAGGGCACCGGACTCTGTACTGGTTGCCCCTCTTCTAGTCAAGCTCTCTGCTGTGGCCTGGGAGTGCAGTGGAGGATGGCCCAAGTGCTTGGGCCCTGCACCCCATGGGAGACCAGGAGAAGCACCTGGCTCCTGGCTTCGGATCAGCACAGTGCACTGGCAGCGGTGGCCATTGAAGGATTGAAGGATGAACCAGCGGTAGAGGAAAACCTTTCTCTCTGTCTCTCTCTCTCTCTCACTGTCCACTCTTCCTGTCAAAAAAAAAAAAAAAGAGGCATGGAGTCACCATGCAGACCCCAGGAGTTGGGTGAAAGCAGGCCAGAGGTGAGCAGCCCACAGACTCATTTATTTCAGTTGGTACAGAAGCTTAAATAACCGAGATAGCCAATCCAGCCAAGGGGTGGTTTATGCCCTAACAAATCACAGCCCGTTGCCAGGCAGGCTCTGTTGCCAGGTGGGTTTTGAAGCAGAACTGATGCATGATTCTTGGCCATACCATTGTTGACCCCATTTCCATGTGGTTGGCCTGTCTTAGGTTGTCCCCCAGGTGATCTTATCCATTATTGACTTACCAGTGCTCAAAATGGGAGACCACAGGAATGCTTGCTCAAATAGGGGTAGGAATGAGGCACATGGTAATCAGGAATGGCATGACTGCACACAGGCTGTGGGCCATTTGAATGGCTGACCAGAGCTAAGTGGGGTATAAAGCACTAGTGGATGTGGCTATGGGCAGTTCCTCAGGGTAGGATGATAGGGCAGCAGCTTGACAATTGGTAGCAGGTGCATCGACTAACAAGACAGACTCTCAGTCTTGTTCAGCTGTTCTGGTTGACTGTCAATTGCAGGCTTGATGTTTCTGGCTGGTACCCAAATGGGCTGTCCCGCATTCTCTGGAAAGACACAAGCATATCCTCAGCCTTTGGTTAGCAGAAGCCTTTTTACAGGAGTTGGAATCCAGGGCCTGAATTCTGTGTCCACTCCTCTATTAATGGCAAACATGTGGGTGGGATGGAGTCTAGTGGCTGCCCTGAGAGCCTGGGGTGCCCAGGGACTGCCAAAAATGTGGGGATCTTCACTGGGTGCAGATAGGTTGACCTCACATAGGTTTTTGCCTCAAGGTCATCTAAGTTCATCCCATGAATATTTGGAGGGTGTCTGACTAGGCATTGCTACATTGTTTGCTGTCATGTCATTTTCACTGTCAGAGCTCTCTCCCTAAGTCATTGACTGTTGCCTGTGAGGTGGCGGCCTGGAGTGTCAGGCTTTTATCACTCACAGATTCATGATGTTTGGTAATCTGTGTGGGTTTCTGAGAGGTGGGTATCTTTCCCATGTTTGAGTGTTTAAGAGCAGCATGTCACACAATGTCAACTCTAGCCAAAGGAAAGACACACACAGCACTGCTGCCATAAGAAAACAAATTCTTAGCACCTCAGTGGCTGATGGCATTATGCAAGGGGTTCCCTATGTTAGACAAACATACAGTGGTGTATCAGATCCTAAGTATGTCCTGTACTTAGTGGGGGACTTCCTTGATTTGTTAGGTCAAGGCTGTATGCCCACCCAGTGTCTCCAGAGTGTCACCTCTCTCCAGTGAGGGTGATTAGTCACTTATGTGAATTCAGTGGGCAAACCAAAAGTACAGGGTAGAGCTGAGAAGCGGTGTTACACTTCTGGGTGGTGTACGCCTAACCTGCAGTCACTTAGACCAAGGAAAATGACAAGGAAATGGGCATAGGAGGGGTTTCTGTGCTCACTCTCCCAGAACCGAACAACACACAAAACACTGAGGGGCTTACTTGCTGAAATCAAGAGGGAACCTCCCTGAGTCCAACATTGCTGTCTCTCTCTGTCATGTTGGGCACCAGATGTTGAGGTTGATTCTTTCTGAGAGGGGGAGTGTGGTAGGGGCAAGAGGTATGGAGCCACACCACACAGACCCCAGAAGCTGAGTGAAAGCAGGCCAGAGGTGAGCAGCCTGCAGACTTGTTTATTTCAGTTGGTACAGCAGCTTAAATAGCCAAGGAAGCCAATCCATTCAAGGCATGGTTTATGACCTAACCAATCATAGCCCATTGCCAGGCAGGCTCTGTTGCCAGGTGGGTTCCAAAGTCATTCCTGACTAACTGATGCTCACTTGCCAGTGGCCATCTTGGCATGACCTTCTCCTTCCACCACACAAACTGTCTTCCATAGTGGCTTTGCCAGTTTACATTACTGCCAAAAGTTGATTAAGGTAACTTTTCCCCCACATCCTCACAACCATTTTCTGTTTGTTGAATTCTGTACAAAAGCCATTCCAACTGAGTTGAGGTGCAACCTTTTTGTGGTTTTGATTTTAATTTCATGATAGCTAGTGATCCTGAACACTTTTTCATGTGCCTCTTGGCTATTTGGATTTCCTCTTTTAAGAAATGTCTGTTTAAGCCCTTTGCCAATCTCTTAACTGGTTTGTTTGTTTGGTGTTGTGGAGATTCTTGATCTCTTTATTATTCTACTTATTAATCCTTTATCATTCACATAGTTTGTAAATAATTGTTCCCATTCTATCGGTTGCCTCTTTATTTTCCTGAGTGTTTCTTTCACAGTGAAGAAACTTCTTAATTTGATGTAATCTCATTTGTTAATTTAGGCTTAGGCTGTCTGTATCTCAGGGATCTTTTCCGAGATCTCTTTGCCTATGCAAGTGTCTTGCAGTTTTCCCCCAATGTTTTCTAATAATTTGATGCCATTGTGTCATAGACTTAGATCTTTAACCCATTTTTGAGTGGATTTTTGTGTAAAATGTAAGGTAGCCTCTTGAGTTCACTTATTCTGATATTACTTAGACAAGGCCATAATCAAAGTGGAAGTTCTCTCTCCTTTCAGAGACAGGTATCTCCTTGTTTGATTGCCCCTCTGTCCACTAGGATATAACTCACAGAGATCTTAAATTTAGGTCATTTTTGCTGTAATGTTGGATTTAAACACCTAAGAATAATTCTTTGTTAATTGAAGAATTCAACTAGTGGTATTAAGAAGAAAAAGAGGCTGGTGTCATGGCTCATTTGGCTAATCCTCTGCCTGTGGTGCCAGTACCCTAGGTTCTAGTCCCAGTTGGGGTGCTGGGTACTAGTCCTGGTTGCTCCTCTTCCAGTCCAGCTCTCTGATGTGGCCCAGGAGGGCAGCAGAGAATGGCCCAAGTGCTTGGGTCCCTGCACCTGCATGGGAGATTGGAAGGAAACACCTGGCTCCTGGCTTTGGATCATTACAGCACCAGCCATAG
The DNA here is from genome assembly GCF_051225735.1 of Oryctolagus cuniculus. Classification (NCBI taxonomy): domain Eukaryota; kingdom Metazoa; phylum Chordata; class Mammalia; order Lagomorpha; family Leporidae; genus Oryctolagus; species Oryctolagus cuniculus. The sequence continues at coordinate 10,350,172 of NC_142889.1, forward strand.
CGGCCATTTGGGGAGTGAACCACCAGAAGGAACACCTTTCTCTCTGTCCCTGTCTATAATTTTCTGTCTCTCTCTCTCTCTCACTGTCTAACTCTGCCTGTCAAAAAAAAAAATAAAAAAAGATGAAAAAGAAAATACTAAGAAGAATAAAATAGTAAGCTGTTCCTCAACAGTCAGGACAAGGGCTGATCAAGTCATTGCTTCTTATAGTGTCAGTTTCACTTCTATAGGTTTGCTTTTAGGTGCTCAGTTAGTTGTCACAGATCAGTGAGAACATATGTATGACATTTCTTCCTTTCAGACTGACTTATTTCATTCAGCCTAATGCTCTCCAGATTCCTCCATTTTGTTACAAATGATTGGATTTCTTTTTTTTTCTTTTTTTACCACTGTGTAGTATCCCAGAGAGTATATATCACATAATTTAATTATCAAGTCTTTTGCTGATGGGCATTTAGGTTGATTCCTTGTTTTAGCTATTGTGAACTGAGCTGCAATAAACATGGAGGTGTAGATGGCTCTTTTGCTTGCCAATTTAATTTCCCTTGAGTAAATTCTGAGGAGTGGGATGCTGAGTTATATGGTATGGCTATATTCATATTTCCCATGTATCTCCAAACTGCTTTCCATAATGGCATGACCAGTTTGCATTCACACCAACAGTGGAATAGTGTGCCTTTTGCTCCACATCCACGCCAGCGTCTAGTGTTAGTTATTTTCTGTATGAGGGTCATTCTAACTGGGGTGAGGTGAAACATTATTGTGGTTTTGATTTGCATTTGTCTGATGGCTAGTGATCCTGAACATTTTTTTTTTCATGTGTATCTTGGCTGTTTGGATTGCCGCTTTTGCAAAATGTCTGTTCAAGTCCTTGGACCATCTTTAAGTGGGTTGTTTGTTTTGTTGTGGTAGGGGTTCTTGATCTCTTTGTAGATTCTAGTTATTAATCCTTATTCAGTTGCATAATTTGCAAATAATTTTTCCCAATTTGTTGGTTGCCTCTTCACTTTCCTGACTGTTTCTTATGCATTACAGAAACTTGTCGATTTGATGTAATACTAGTTGTTAACTTTGGCTTTGGCTTCCTGTGCCTCTGGGCTCTTTTCCAAGAAGTATTTTCCTGTGCCAATATCTTGCAGGGTTTTTCTGATGTTCTCTAAAAATTTGATGATGTAAAGTCATAGATTTAGATCTTTAATCCATGTTGAGTAGATTTTTGTTTAAGGTGTAAGCTAAGAGTCTTGGTTCATATTTCTGCATGTTCAAAACCACATGGCTACAGTAATAGTTAAAATAATCTTATAGAATAAAAAAAAAGCTGGAGGCATCACAATACCAGATTTCAGGACATACTACATGGCAGTTATAATCAAAACAAGCTGGTACTTATAAAAACAAATAGACCAATGGAACAGAATAGAAACACCATAAATCAGTCCAAACAACTACAACAAACTTATATTAGATCAAGGAACTAAAACCAATTCTGGGACAGAATCCGGTGCCCCAACCAGGACTAGAACCCGGTGTGCTGGCGCCGCAAGGCGGAGGATTAGCCTAGTGAGCCGCAGCGGTGGCCTGAAGAGACAATTTTCAAAAGAGGAAATCCAAACAGCCAATAGGCACATGAAAAAATGTTAAGGATCATTAGTCATCAGGGAAATGCAAATCAACACCACAATGAGGTTTCATCTCACCCCAATTCTAATGATTTCATACAGAAATCAGCAAACAACAGATGCTGGCGAGGATGTAGGGAAAAGGCATGCTAATCCACTGTTGGTGGGACTGCAAATTGATAAAGCCCCTATGAAAGCCAGTTGGAGATATATCAGAAATCTGAATATAGCCCTAGCAAGTAACCCAGCCATTCCACTCCTCAGAATTTACCAAAGGGAGATTAAATAAGAGCAATCTGCACCTCCACGTTTATTGCAGCTGAATTCACAATAGCTAAGATATGGAATCAACCCAAATTCCCATCAATGGAAGACTGGATCAAGAAATTATGTTATATGTACCCTAAGAAAAACTACACAGTGGTAAAAAAAAATGAAATCCAATCATTTGCAACAAAATTAGGAATCTGGAAACCATCATGTTGAGTAAAATAAGCCAGTCCCAAAGGGACAAATATAATATGTTTTCCCTAATCTGTAACAACTAACTGAGCACCTAAAGGGAAACCTGTAGAAGTGAAACTAACACCATAGGAAGCAATGACTTGATTCAGCCCTTTTCCTGACTGTCAAACAACAGCTTACTATTTTATTCTTTTCATACTTTTTCTGCTTCATACCATTGGTTGAAAATTTTACTTAACACAGAACTATTCTCAGATGTTTAAATCCAATTTAAATTTGATCCAAGTAAAATTAAGAGTGGGAATAAGTGAGGTCTAAGAAGATGTACAGCAGTACAGTTTCCTTCGGACTTACCCCTAAGGGTAAACCTAAATTTTGCCATGAGACTCCAAATCCCATAAGTTGCCATGTACCAATGCCATCTCACTAGTCAAAATGGTTGGTTTTAGCTCATAAAAATCATAAAGTAGGAATAAGTGTCAAAGGGACCATATAAATAAGACCAAGTGTCTGCTAATAATAATAGATATAATTAAAAAGGAGAGAACAATCCAATATGTGGAAGCAGGTCACACAGCAGACTAATAGAATGACAAATGCCCTACACAACATTTTGGCCTCAGAATCATCCCTTATGGCATTTGGATCTGGCTAAAAAGCCCATGAGAGTATTTCAGGCATGGAAAACTCAGACACTGTGGCAAAAATGACCTACATGAAACATCTCTGTGAGTGATATTCCAGTGGAAAGAAGGGGCCTTCAAAGAATGAGATTCCTTTCTCAGAAAGGAGGAGAGAACTTCCACTTTGATTATGGCCTTGTCTAAATAAGGTCAGAGTTTGAAATGTCAAGAAGCTTCCATAGCCTTTGCAGTTCATGACAAGAGCCTCAGGTGATTACTGATGTCATAAATAAGAGTGTAAATTGTTAAATCAACAACAGGAGTCACTGGGTACTTACTCCCCATGTAGGATCTCTGCCCTTAATGTGTTGTACTATGGGAATTAGTGGTAAAACTAGTCTTCAAGCAGTGCTTTGTACTTTGCTTTCTGTGTGGGTGCAAACTGTTGAAATCTTTACTTAGTATAGACTTGATCTATATATAAAGATAATTTAAAAATAAATCTTAATGAAGAATGGGATGGGAAAACAAGTAGGAGATGGGGTGGTTTGCAACTGGGAGGGTGATTTTGGGGGAAAAACCACTTTAATCCAAAAGTTATACTTTTGAAATTTATATTTATTAATAAAAGTGTTCTATAAAAAAGAAACCTCAAATTCTGTCTGTATTTACACAAGGCTATAAGCAAAGTCAAAATTCTCCTCTTCCCTTCAGAGAAAAGTACATATTTCTTTGATGGCTCCTTCTTACTTTTGGGGTCTCATTCACAGAGATCTTTCATGCAGAACATTTTTATCACAATGTCCTGTATTTCCATGCATGAAATGCTCTCATGTTCTTTTTTTTCAGGCTAGGATGCCTTAAGGACTGATTATGAGGTCATAATTTCACTTAAATAGATTGTAATTTTATGAATCTGTTGTGTTGACTGCTTGCATGTTGGGACATTCTCTCCATTTTAATTCTATCTATTATTATTACCAGAACTTGGTCCTATTTATATGAGCACTTTAACACTTAATTCTATCTATATGTTCACTTTAACAATTAATGATGGATGTAACACTTAACATGGTATTTTTACTACCAAGCTTAATGGGATTTGCAGTTCCATGGCAAGTTTTAAAACTGTACCCTTAGAATTTATTCTTTAGGAATGTGTGCAATACTATACAGTTTTACAGTTATAAACTCCCTACTTCCTCCTTTATTCCCACTTCTATTTTTATGGACATCCATCCTCAATTGATTTTATACATATATGAGTAAGTCTATGTTAAAAAAAAAAAAGAGTTCAACAATTGTTGTGAAGAAAAAAAAAAACATCTCTTCCTCAACAGTTAAGACAAGGAATGTTTAAATCATCCCTTCTTTCACGTCTACAGATTTAGCTTTAGGTACTGTACAGATTCTCACAGATCAGTGAAAACATGATATTTATACTTTTGGAACTGGCTTATTTCTTTAAGTATGATGTTTACCAGTTTTATCCATTTTGTTGCAAATGACTGCATAGCATTTTTTAAAGCTGTGTAGTATTGTATGGTGTATATATCCCATAATTTCTTCAGGTTTATGAATTTAGGTGATGCTGGCTTCATAGAAAGAAACTGGGAGAATTCTCTGCTTTTCAATTGTTTTGAATAACTGGAGAAGAATTGGAGGTAGTTCTTTAAGTGTGTAATATAATGAAGCAGTGAATCCGGTCCTGGGCTTTTCTTGGTTGGGAGGGCCTTTATTACTGATTCAACTTTGACTTGGTTATGGGTCTGTTTAGGTTTTCCATGTCTTCAGGTTCAATTTAGTTAAGTTGTATGTGTCTAGCAATCTATCCATTTCTGATAGATTCCCTGTTTGTTGGTAAACAACTCTTTGTAGTAATTTCTGATAATCTTTTAACTGTGGTGTCTGTTACATTTCCCTTTTCATTTCTAATTTTATTGATTTGAGTCTTCTCTATCTTTTTTTTGTTTAGTTGGGCCAATGGTGTATCAATTGTTTTTGTTTTTTCACAAAGCCAGTTCTTCCTTTTGCTGATTTTTATATTTTTTGGTTTCAATTTTGTTAATTTCTTCTCTATTTTGTTTTTTTGTTGTTGTTGTTTTTCTAGATCCTTGAGATACATTTATATCTCATTTATGTAATGCCTTTCCAATTTCCCTGAGTTGCAATCACTAATGGAATACCTAAAGGTAATCCATAGGAATGAAATCAGTGTTTTGAGATTTGGTGATTGCTTACTGACCTCATCTCTACTATTAAAGAATAGTGTTTTTTTCATAGTATTTTTCAAATTCTTTACTTAATGTAGGGCTAGTCTTATGAGTGTGAAGTATTCTGAAAATAAATCTTTCTAAAAATTAAGAGTAGGAATAGTAGGAAGTAGGGTAGGAACATGGGGGAGAGGGAGTGTTAGGGTGGAAAGTATCAGGATGTTCTTATTTGTTTAGATGTTAAAATTTATGCCTGTTAGGAATTTGGAAAACATTATGCTGAGTGAAATAAGCCAATACCAAAGGAACAAACACCATATGTTCTCCCTGATAGGTGACAACCAACTGAGCACCAAAAAGGAAACCTGTTAAAGTGAAATGAACACTATGAGAAACGGTGACTTAACCAGCCCTCACCCTGACTGTTGATGAGCAACTTAATATGTTATCCCTCTTAGTAATTTTTTTGTTTGTTCTACTTAATACTTTTGGTTGAATACTGTAATCAATACACAATTATTCTTAAGTGCTGAAACTTAACTGAAAAGTGATCACTGTTAAATAGAACAGTGGGAGTAAGAGAGGGAAGAGATGTGCAATTCGGGACATGCTCAAGCTGACTTGCCTCAAACAGTAGAGTTAGAAACATTCCAGGGGATTCCAATTCAATCCCATCAAGGTGGCATGTACCAATGTCATCTCACTAGTCCTGGTGATCAATTTCTGTTCACAATTGATCATAATGATAGGACTAAGAACCAAAGGGAGCATATAAACAAGACTAGTGTCTGCAAATACTAGCTGATAGAAGAAAAAAGGGAGAGAATGATCCAACATGGGAAGTGAGATACTCAGCAGACTCATAGAATGGCAGATGTCCTAAACAGCACTCTGGCCTCAGAATCAGACCTTAAGGCATGCAGATCTGGCTGAAATGCCCATGAGAGTATTTCAGGCATGGAAAGCCAAGACATTCTGGAAAAAAATAAAAAAAACCTAAATGAAAGGTCTCCACAAGTGAGATCCCAGTGGAAAGAACGGGTCATCAAAGAAGGAGGTACCTTTCTCTGAAGGGAGGGGAGAACTTCCACTTTGACCATGGCCTTGTCTAAATAAGATCAGAGTCGGTGAACTCAGGGGGCTTCCATAGCCTTGGCGGCTCATGACAAGAGTGTCAATTTGTTAAGTCAGCAAAAGGAGTCACTGTGCACTTACTCCTCAAGTAGGATCTCTGTCCTTACTGTGCTGTATATTTTGATTTAATGCTATAACTAGTACTCAAATAGCATTTTTCACTTTATGTTTCTGTGTGGGAGCAAACTGTTGAAATTTTTATTTAATGTATGCTAAACTGATCTTCTCTATATAAAGAGAATTGAAAATGAATCATGGTGTGAATGGAAGGGGAGAGGGAGTGATAAAGGGGAGGATTGCGGGTGGGAGGGATGTTATGGGGGGGGGAAGCCATTGTAATCCATAAGCTATACTTTGGAAATTTATATTCATTAAATAAACGTTAAAAATTTGTTTATATGAAAAATGAAATTCACATACCTTAAATAAAAAATTAAAAAATAAAATAATCTTAAAAGAAAAAGCATCAAATTATGTTTTCTTTTACTTGTTTATTTAAAAAACTTGAATTCTACAGCATGTCCATAATCATTTATTATTCCAAGAGCTTTTTGGTTCATTCTTTGAAGTTTTCCAAATAGAAATTTGTGTCTTCTGTGAACATACTCTTATCTCTGTGCAGCAACTCCAGTAGCAATCACGGTGCTGTCTTGTGGTTCATAGTTTTCTGATGTTATTAGATAGTTTAGAATATCTTGGTCAAGATCTTGGATGAGGATGAATGAGTATAATAGCTTCATTGGAGGCTGGAGGGTGTCCATATGTTGTTATTCCAAATTGCAAGTCATGTCAAAAAATTAATGAAAAGAAACTCAGGACAGGAAACCCAAGGATAAGCCTGGTATGTTGATGAGAGTTCACTGAGCAGTTATGGGGCAATGGGAGCTGTGAGATACAGGGACACAGTAGGGCCAAGATCAGTTATGTGTACTGCTAATGGACTCTCTCCTGGACCTTTGCATTCACTCATCCAAGTTTGTTTCTCTTGATAATCAGGCTAGTGTCACATTTACCTGCTTTAGAAGATATCTAAGTATGCCAACTGCAATGATTTTAGAGCTCTTAGACATAGTTTCTCATCCTTAATTGGCATCATGTTTTTCTTCTTGGGCTGTTAATTTCATTTGTGAAGAATCAGATAGTCCTAACCTTCATTGGGTAAATGATCTGGTCCTGCCCTCCCTGTTAAAGTGGGAATCTTTACCCCAAGCATGGGGAGAATGAAGCTCCCAGTAACCTCTTCAATTCAGCCCATCTCCAGCCTACAGATGCCTGATCTGGAGGATCTAATGCTTCCCACGAGCATGTGTTTTGTCTTATGAGCAGTGAATTCTCAAAACAATGTGATGACAAGCCATATTTCTGTTTTTCATACAATTTTGTGATTTGCCTGGAGTCAAAATTATGTTAGCATAATTTTCTGTGTACTTATCAGGTAACTGTGCACATATCACAGCTACTATACTGTATGATACACACAGTTTATGAGGTGTCTGTAAGTATTGTTAAAATTTTCTGAATCTAGGTACTCACATGTTGAATAAAATATTAGTAAACTAGGCAGCATAACATTTTATTGCTTTAAAATCTCAAAATTGTCATCACCAATTTGAATGCAACTTTAAGAATTGTATATCTATATCCTTTATATAGAATAGTTACTCCATTACTGATTTTATCAAGTTAGTTACTACATCCTATAATCAAAATGAAACATCTTCAGTAAGTGAGACATTTTCTCATTTTTATCTTAGAATTTATTATTCCTACCTGAATAGATAGCTAAGAAAGCCCTACTTTATGACCATCCTAACACAGACACTATGGGTTGCTTTATAATTTTCTGATCTTGCTCTAAGTGCTGCAAGTTGTCCTAACTCAGGTTAACAGGATTTAGGCATTCGAAGGCCAGCAGAATCATTATCAGTAGTGGAAATACCTTTCAGGTTTTTTTTTATATTCTTTGATCTGTTAACTAACTTCCTTTTTTTAAAAAATTTCCAAAATGTATTATACCACATTTTTACATTTCAGCAAATATGCCTGCTTATGTTTGTCTTTTAATTATGGTGCACCCTAAAATATTCATTATTGGCAAGGGAAATGAAAGCAAGAAATTACTTTATCATGTCCATCAGATTTTTTTTTAAATTTTTTTCTTTTGTTTTGTTATTTTTACCTATTATCAAAATTAATAAGCTCACCAATCTTTTCACTACAAATATACGATTGTTCTTTTGGGCATTTACATTTTAACGTGATAAATTCACTGAAAATTGTTTGACTTGTCCTAGCAACTTCCATCTTCATGGTCTATCAAATCATTTTAGGATGATATGCACTTTTACACATTTGATGAAATACCTTTTTCACATGTTTATTTTTTAGAGTCACCATTTGCCATTTGTCGCGTCCCTCGACCAGCAAGGAAGACACGACTTGAACTCTTCTTCAAGCAGTTTATTCGGGAACCTTGAACAAGCTTCTTCTTCCACCTCCTTTCCTCTCCCCTCCCTCTTATAGCCATCAGCACACCAATCAAAAGCAGCCAAGTGGCAAGGATTGATTGGTACAGCAATGCAGAAGCCAGAAGGGAGCTCAGCCATCTCCTTATTAGGAGTTGTTTGTTTCTTGCCAGTCCTTCTGGGAGAAAGGAGCTGGCACCATCTTTAGGGCATGGTGCAATGGCTCCCCACAGTTCCCCCTTTTTGTTTTAGAACCAGGCATCTAAGGATTACAGGAGAAGGTAGGGGTCTGTCCCCCACTGCCAGGCATCCACCTGGAACAGCATCCTTTTCGTGGGGGTGGGATCTGGGATGCCAACCCACATGCAGACAGACTTGCCTTCCAGAGAATGTAATGGCTCGTTCTCTCTGCAGTGCTTTGCCTCGCACCCTGCACCCATGCCTAGCATTCAAGGAAGGCCAGCCATGCTTGTGCCGATTGTCCAGCCTCAAGGGCATAAAAGGCTTGAGCTATCATGGCCAATTACCACTGATGAGCTCTCCTCATCCTGCACAAACACCACAGGAAAAATAACACAACAAGTAACAGCAACCCCGTCAAAGCTCCAAGTCCCACACACTCCTTCAGGCTGGAGACGGCTGTGTGGATCCAGGATGACAATCCAGATGTGAAGGAGACATCCACACGCGTGGAGTTGATGGTGACCACGGCAAGGCGCAGTTGCTTCAAGGTGTAGTCAAATTCCGCGGACCAATTCTGCAAGAGCATCTGAGACAACTGTTTAGAGTAGTTTGCTGCCTGAGTCATGTTATCATACTGAGCAGAGGTCACACACAACCCTGAAAATTTCCACTCACATTTATCCGGGGAGAAAATGTAAAGTATCCTTTCTTTGCCCAAATGTTATTGCGCCCTTGACATCCCGCCCATGGCAAGATACCATCCCCACAATTGCCATAGCAACGAGGGGCCCATCGTGGCTGAGAAGGAATGGTAGACCCCTGGTCCTTCTTCTCCATGGCAGGCCACCATTCTGATATCCAGGAAGCATTGGCCAATCCAGGGGTTGTTGGAAAATCTACCCAGGCTGCAGATTGATTATACAACTTTATGCAAGAGCTATTGTCATAAGTAATATTATTACATATCAAAAAACATAAACTGCCTTCTAAGGTGTAATTTCCTGCAGGTGCATATTGAGAATCTGTTTCCATGGGCAAGTAAGGGACTCCCAAGGTAAGATTGGTGGCAAAAAAGTGAGGGAACACTTGAGCATTATACATCACCGGCATCAGCTTTGGGAATACTGATAGAATCCCCCATCTCTGCTCCACCAGTGTCCGCTGCATTTGAGGCAGAAGTATCAAAAGCAACGGCAGGATTCTCCTCGTGGCAGACCCGCCTGACCGCTCACTCCAGAACCCACACTGGGTCATGTTGATCCTGTGGAAAAACACAAACAGCACCTTGTGCCCATGCCAGCACGGGATCAGGGCCATGCCACTGGCCCGTCAAGAGATGTTTCCATTTTACCAACCCTCTACTTGGGTTTCCTTGTTGCTGATGCCTGTCGGCGGCTGAGTGCCCATGCACATCCAAATTTAAAAAATTAATTGTAAATAAGACTAAGGCAATTCTGTCTCTCGGGGTGCGGCTATAGCCAACTCCCCCTTTTTGTTTTAAAAGATATTCTTTCAGTGTGCGGTGTGCTCGCTCAATTATGCCCTGGCCCTGAGGATTGTATGGCAATCCATGGACAAGTTGAACCTCCATTTTTTGGCAAAAGGTGGTAAAGGTTTGAGATGTATAGGCTGGGCCATTATCAGCTTTTAGCACCTGGGGTTTCCCCCAGGCAGCCCATGCATCCAGACAATGAGCAATCACCTGACGTGTAGATTCACCACTGAGGGGAGAGGCATACATAATGCCTGAGCACGTGTCCACTGAGACATGAACATATTTCAATTTCCCAAATTCCGATACATGGGTCACATCCATCTGCCATACTCTCCCAGGCAGTAACCCTCTAGGGTTTACGCCAACACTAGGTTGGGCACGAGTAACAGCACAGTCAGCGCAATCAAGTACAATCTGTCTGGCATCTGTGCAGGAAAGATGAAATTTCTGCTGCAAAGCACGCGCGTTGACATGAAAAGATTGATGGAAAGCGTTAGCAGCCTCTGCAGAAGTAGTAAAAAAGATGAATTCCTGTCTAGTACACAGGTCTACTCTTGCATTGCCTTCAGATAAGGGACCAGACTCTAATACGCTGAGCAAAAAAGGGATTTTTCCATGACCAAAGCAACTGCTGGGCTATATGCAATAGGGATGCAATTGGGCTAGAAGGTTTAATCGGTTTCCAATATCTTTAATGCATTCACCACATATAAGGAATCTGACAACAAATTAAAGGCAAAAGAGCACTGCTTAAGGACCTCAATAACTATTTTTAACTCCACAACTTGAGGTGAGCCTGGCTGAAACTGATGAAATACCGGGTCATTACCCTCTACCATATAAACCCCACAGCCTGTTTTTGACCCATCCGTAAATATATTTGGAGCACCTAGTAATGGCTCAGTGGCTGTAATTTTTGGAAATACTACCGGATGTTCTTTAAAAAAATTGTAACAATGGACTTTTTAGTAAATGATTGTCTATAAAGCCTGGGAACCCACAGCGAAACACTGCCCAATCATCTAAAAGAGCACATAGGATGTTGACTTGTTTGGCATCATAAGGAACAATCACTTCACATGGCAATTTTCCAAAATATTGTAAACATTGTTGCAAACCTTCCAGTGCTAGCTTTGCCACCGCTGCTGGATAATACTCAATAGACTTGGCTGGAGAGCTCCTTGGATGTATCCACAAAAGCAGACCTTCCTGCCATACTAGCCCTGTAGGTTGGTTAAGCGTTCGGAGAATGCATAATGACAATGGCAGATTTTCATTCATTCTGCATAAGAATGCCTCCTGTAATTTCTTTTCTACCTTCTCTAGGGCCTCCCTGGCCTCCAGAGTTAAGCACCGTGGTGAGTCCAACACCGAATCACTGCGCAAAATGGCATAAAGTGGCTTAAGTTCACAATTGGGAAGATTCAAATAACCCCTAACCCAATTTATATCTCCTAATAATCTCTGAAAATCATTTAAAGTCTTTAAACTATCTTTGCGCAATTCCACCTTTTGAGGAACAATTTGAGTACTAGTTATGCGGGATCCCAGATAAGTTGCAATGCTTCCTTTTTGAACCTTTTCAGGAGCAATAAATAACTTCTTACTTTCTAACAACTGAATCAAATATGCAAAGCCATCATCTAATACGAATTCGTCTTTTGCTGCTAAGAGGATGTCATCCATGTAATGGATGCATTTTAAGAAAATCTCTTACGCAAAGGCCCAATCGCTTGACCCATGAATAGCTGACACATTGTGGGGCTGTTAGCCACGCCCTGCAGAAGCACAACCCATTCATACCTCTGGTCAGGCTGCTCATGATTGCACACCGGCAAGGTAAAGGCAAACCTTTCACAATCCTTTGTATGTAGGGGTATGGAGAAGAAACAGTCTTTAATATCTATTATTATTATGGGCCATCCCTGTGGAAGTGTAGATAGAAGAGGCAGCCCACGTTGCACAGCCCCATGACCTGCATCTGCATATTAATAGCTCTCAAGTCATGTAGCAACCGCCACTTCCCTGATTTCTTTTTTATTACAAAAATAGGAGTATTCCAAGGCGATACAGAGGGTCTAATGTGTCCTAAATTCAATTGTTCTTGAACCAATTGCTGCGCTGCGACCAATTTGTCTGAGGACAGAGGCCACTGAGGAACCCACACTGGGTCCTCATGCTTCCAAGTAATGGGAATACCTTCCTCAGCGGCCCCTATGAAAAACCCAGCCCTTGGCGAGGAGGCCTCTGCACTTCTTCAGTGGGCTCATTTCTTCCTTGTAAGAATTTTCCTATTCCATAATTCGGATGGTGTCCCATATCCTTCATCAATTTTTGAGAAACACGGGAGTATTCATTACTTAATTTATAGTTCATGTCTTTCAAAAGGTCTCGGCCCCATAAAGAGATAGGTAAATCCAAAATATAAGGTTGCACCACGCCTGAATGTCCCTCTGCATCCTCCCAGCGCAGCATTACTGCGCTCATCTCAGGAGTTTCTGAATATCCCAGTCCCCGAAGGGATTGTGAGGATGCCTACTTAGGCCACTTTGGAGGCCAATCCTTGGAGGCGATGATACTACAGTCTGCTCCTGTGTCTAGTAGGCCAAGAATGTCCTTTCCATTTAGTTTTATCTTTAAGGTTGGTCTCTGGTCTAGTTCTAAAGACAGGAAGATACAATCTACGCCTGTGGATCCAAAGCCTTCACTTCCTCGTTGTTTCTTTGATGCACTGAACTGCAAATGCTTGCTAGGAAGGATTACAAGTTGTGCAATCCTATCTCCTGGATTAATAGCTATTATACCTCTAGGGGACTCAACCATGATTTTCACCATGCCAGTATAATCCGAATCTATGACTCCTGGATGAATTATGAGACCTTTCAAGGAAGAGGATGAACATCCCAACAACAATCCCACTGTCCCTTCCTCTAGGGGTCCCTGAAAGTCTGACTCAATGGCTTGCACTCCCATTTTTGGTGTCAGTATGAGTCTGGCGGTGGCACAGAGGTCCAGGCCTGCGGAGCCTGCAGTGGCTCTCCATGGTCTCTGGGATGTCTGAAGCTGGGCCACTGACTTTGCCTCCCCTGCTGCTGGTCCTGCTGGTCCCCTGCTGCTGACTCTCGAATGCCCCATATATTTGCGGGCCCTGGGGACGAGGGCCCCACTGCCCGCTTTTTGGACGCGCCCCACCATTGCCAGAAGCAAGGACATTGCCGTCAATGTCCTTTACCGAGCGGCATTCGTTGGCCCAGTGCTTTCCCTTCCTGCATTTTGGACAAATCCCTGGTCCTTCCTGTCTTTGTTCTTTGCCTCTTCCCCTTTGTGGACATTGCCGCTTCATATGTCCCATTTTTCCACAGCTGAAACATGCTCCAGTGTTCCCTGATCCCCTATTGCCCTTCATGATTTGAAGGACTGCTGCAGCGAGGCCAGCATTGGATAGCGGCCCTCCTATTTCCCTGCATTGTTTTATCCATACCTGAAGCCCTTTGCTCTTCTATGGTGTTATAGCGGCTCTGCATTCCTTAGAGCACTGCTCAAAAACCAACTGTTCTGTCAGCGGCATGGTGTGATCTGGATCTGTACTTGCTTTATACCAGACTCTTTGTTATCGCCACATTCTTCAGACTCACTGCTGCTTTCTGAGCTACTTTCTGCACTAGTACTACTTACTAAGGAGGGGCTGCGCAACTCGGAAAGATTGGGGTACAGTTTTTTCCTAGTTCTTTTCTGACTCTCCTTCAAAGTTTTCCCTTTTTCACTGGCAACTCTCTCGGAGAGCTCTTCCTGAAGCTCCTCCAAGGCAGCTTGACCGCTCAGAATAGCTTCACTACACTGCTCATCCTCGAGGCATGCTCACACTAACTTCCATATTGGTCTCACTCCCCCTTCAAGATTACCCTGTTCAAATGCAAAATCCAAATCCCTGCCTAGTTTGTCCCATGAAGGGATAGTAAGGCTTCCCGAAACCCCATACCAGGGTGCAATGGTATCGCAGTTACATAAAAACCTATGCAAAGTACTAGGCTTAAGTTTCAAACCGTTTTCTCGAAGCAGTGCATTCAGCGCCAGAAAAATTTGATGGGACTGTGAATTACCCATCGTCAAAAATTGCGCTCTTTCCCTGGCCACGGGTCAGAGCTCCTTCTGCTTTTGTCGCAGAACTTCCTCTGCTTTAATCGCAGAACTACCCTCCCACTATTATCGCAGGACTGCCCGCTCTTATCGCGGATCCCCACCTTATTTTCCTGGGGGACTTACCAGCGCTGCCCTGACTGCAGGAAGTTCTGAGTTCGCATTTGAGATGGTTCCCCATACGGGCCACCAGTTGTCGCATCCCTCGACCAGCAAGGAAGACACGACTTGAACTCTTCTTCAAGCAGTTTATTCAGGAACCTTGAACAAGCTTCTTCTTTCACCTCCTTCCCTCTCCCATCCCTCTTATAGCCATCAGCACACCAATCAAAAGCAGCCAAGTGGCAAGGATTGATTGGTACAGCAATGCGGAAGCCAGAAGGGAGCTCAGCCATCTCCTTATTAGGAGTTGTTTGTTTCTTGCCAGTCCTTCCGGGAGAAAGGAGCCGGCGCCATCTTTAGGGTGTGGTGCAATGGCTCCCCACAGCCATTCACTTTAAAATGCCCATGCATTGGATTGAGACACTATTTCCACAGTTTCAAGATTATATGTGGGAATATGAGGGAAAGGAGGAAGAAGAGTTGGAGGGTGGGAGGGAGGAGAGGGTCATATCGCCAAGTTTCTAAATCAGTATGTATGAAACACAGGAAACCTGTATATCTTAAATAAAATTTCAAAAAGAAAAAATATTATTGCAATAAACTGGGGCTGGAAATATTGCATAGCAGGTAAAGCTGCCACCTGCAGTGCTAACATCCCATATAGGCACCAGCTCATGTCCCAGCTGCTACACTCATGATTCAGCTCTTTGCTATGGCCTGGGAAAGCAGTAGATGTTGGCCCAAGTCCTTGATCCCCTGCACCTGTGTGGGAGACCTAGCGAAACCCCTGGCTCCTGGCTTCAGATAGGTGCCGCTGAGAAGTGAACTAGCAGATGGAAGACCTGTCTCTTTATCACCTTCTTTCTCTGTGTAATTCAAATAAATAAATCTTTAAACAACAACAAAAAAGGAAATAAACTGCTTATGATTCCCCTGATTTAAGTGCCTGCAACATTTCTTTATTTTCAATTAATTTTGACTATTTAATTTATATCCATTCTATCTCCTTGTGAACCCATTCTGCTCCTATAAAATTCCCCACTGGTATACCCAGTAGTCAAAATACAATGTACATAGAAATATGCACATTTATCTGTTGTATTTGAATTTATATCTACCACCTGACTAAATGCTCAATCTAATTTACGTCAAATCTAGCACAAGAATTTTCAGGGTACATTATTTTGCTTTGTCTCTGGTAAGACATCATCTGTCTAAATTCTAGAAGCTGCCTGAGCAAAGTTCATGTTCACACTATTTGAGAACAATCTAATGCCAGTTCCATCACTCTTACTAGCAGTCTTTTTAAGCCTTTATGTATTATCATGAAGCTTTAACATTTCATGAATGGCATTTAGGCTATTTACTTGTTTGGTCTTTGAATTCATGGAGCTCACTTGTTTTGGAATGTTGAAGCAACCCAGAATAACAAGGATAAATATCATTTGGTCCAGATGGATGATCTTTCTGATACATTTTGGAGTTGATTAGCTAGTATCTTGTTGAAGGGTTTTGCATCTATCTTCAGTCTTGTATTATTTTTTTCAAGTTTCATTATTTCTTTCACCCTACTAATTTGGGGTTTGGGTTTTTTTTTTTCTTTTTTTTTCTAGGTCCTTGTGATGCAATGTTAGACCATTTTTTGATGCCTTTCTAACTTCTTGATGTAAATTCTAATTGCTGTAACATTTCCTTTTAACATTCCTTATGCTGCATCCCATAAATTTGGATATATTGTGTTGTTATCTTAATTTATTCCTCAGATATTATTTCCATTTTTATCCACTGTTCAAAAGGGACACATTGTTCAATCTCCTTGTGTTTGTAAACTCCACTGTTGTGGGGTGCACTGTACTATAGGTGTCAATTAGTTTCCTTTGGTCTGTTAGGAGATTAGTCATATTTCTTCATTTAATTTTGAAGATTTCATATCATTGACAAAAGGTAGGTGTTAAAGTCCCCCATTATTATTTTTAAGACTTACTTATTTATTTGAAAGGCAGCATTACAGAAAGGCAGAGGTAGAGAGAGAGAGAGAAGTCATCCATCTGGTGGTTCAGTCCCAAGATGGCCACAACAGCAGGAGCTATACTGATCCGAAGTCAGGAACCAGGAGTTTCTTCCAGGTCTCCCATATATGTATATGGCAGTGGCCAAAACTTACAGTCAAATCACTTCTCAGTAATTAACCAGATAACTAAGCCATCAAAGTAACTGTAGACCTTTGAAGGAGAACAGATGAACACATATGAGATACTTAGAATGTAGTTATTGGGCATACAGACACAGGAGAAAACCCTGAGATATGGTAATATTGCTTCCAGAGGTATAAGGAGGACAATGGCCAATGTCTATAGGTAAATGGCATTGAGACATCTGATAAAGACAATTGCTTAAAGCATTGGCATAGAGATATCTAAAGTCTTCCATGATATGGAAGCTCAGGAAATAAAGTCACCCCATGGTAGGCTCAAAACCATTCTGAACAAGGAATGTAGATAACTGAGAGAAGAGCAAGACTACAGGCAGAGAGGCTGGAGGCCATGAAGATCATCATTGAATGCAGAGTGGAGACAAGCAAAGAAAGTTCTGCTATAGACACAGGGGTGGAAACTCATATGACTGGCACATGGTGTAGGCACAAGCAATGGTAGGAACTTTTGAGAGCTGATATAGATGATAGATTTTAAAAATAACACAATACCAGCTCTTTCTCCTGAGCATACCTGTGTTGCTTGTCAGTGTGCCTTCTGCTTTAAATAAGTCTTGCCTCTATTCATTTTCCTTAAATCTCTTCCTTGAGTCCTTCTGGATAGGGGTCAGTAAAAAAACTAGGAGACTACAGATTTTGAAATAGATGATGAACGGTGACGAATATTCTGATAAGGTAAATCCCAAGTAGCAATAAACCACGCAGGTATCTGATAAAAGAGCCTTCCAGGAAGGAAGGAAGACCACATGTTGCTGAAAAGAAAGGGGTGAAGGGTCTCGGGAGGATGGGGGAGACACGTGGGGGTAGTGTTGAGGTCTGGGATGGTGCCGAAGGTCGTGTAGGGCTTGCAGACCCTAGAAATGCTTCAGATTTTTACTCCCAAGTAAAGAAGGCACTGAAGGAAATTGACCTCACTTCAATTTCACAGAGATGTCTCTGGCAACCTGCTCTGGGTTTCAGGAGGGAGGCAGCTGTGTCCAACCATAACCTTAAGGATTATTCCAGATGAGAGGTACAGGGGCTTGAGGGCAATTGTGGAAAGGGAGGAGAACTCCTGCGTGTCCACCATGATGCCTCCTTTCCTCAGACTTCCATCAGTAGCCCCAGCTCACTGTAGTATTGACATCTCTGATGTCCTCCTCCTTTCCCTTCCAAAACCTTCATATGTTATTTCCCATCCTCTTCTTATAAGCACTTGCTGCCTAAATCCAACACTTCATCTGTGAAGCTTCTAAGAGGCAGTCATAGCTTGTGCCTGACACAGCTTCTCTAAGGAAGCTTCTAACTTACACTTGGGGAGAACATAAAGCCAAATCCAGACTTTTCCAGGACTCTAAAAATAAAAAAAAATTAAAATTAAAATAGGACAACAGACAACCCGAGTCACAGTTAAACAGAATTGTAGGTTTAGGATATCAAAATTGATTAGGATGGTAACTATGACAGCACAGTTGTTTCCATGTTGTCACAATTTATGTTGCCATCAAAAGTGTTTTATGACATGATGATGATATGTTATGTTTTTGCTAATCATACATCACACTTTATGGCATATACTTGATTATGAAATCACAATGGATTTTAGGACATCATACTTATGACATAGCGATTGTTTATGACATCCAAACAGTGGTTTATGACATCACAATTATTACAAAACTGTAGCAGATTTGTGACATCATGGTGGTAGTTTTAAGCATAAGATATTGGTTTGTGATATCATAATCAACTTTTTTTTAGCATTTCAACTGGTAAGGACATCATAATGATGGATTTATACATCACAATAGATTTGGACATCACAATGTTTTTAGGACCTTAGAGTTGATTGCCCATCTCTTTGGTGATTTAAAACATCACAATTGTATATGAAAACACTGTTGGTTTATGATAACACCATTGATTTTGACATAAAAATTCTTTATTACAGCATGATAGCTTATAGCATCATACTTGATTATGCCATCAAAAAGGTATTTTATTATGTCACAGTGGTTTTATCTCTTCAAAATCAATTATAATTTCATACCATTGGCTTCTGATGTAACAATAGTGGTTTATCATATCCAAATTTATTATAAATCAGAAACATTATTATGAAATTATGATTATGAAATACAGTGATTGCTTTAAAACACCACAATATTTGTATGATGTCACATTTGATTTTGACAGCCCAATTATTTTTAAATTTTCACAGTGTTAGATGTATGGTTATAAAATTGTTTAGGACAGTAGAATGTTTTTTATGACATCACAATTGAATTTTATATCCTACTGAAGTTTATAACATCACAATTGATTATGAAAAGAAATTGGTTGAATCACAAAACCACCATGGTGGACTTATGGTGTAATGATATTGGTTTATGGTATCACAATTTATTTTGCTATGACAACTATGACTTATGGCATCACAATTACATTTATTACATCACAAAAATTGGAATTTAAGCTCTCAAAGGTAGGGTTACTGTATGACAATATTGGTTTATGACCTCACATTGATTTCATGATATCATAACTGATTTCTCACACAATTGTTTTATGACATCAGAATTTTGGATTTGTGACTTCACAAATGTTGCTTATATATATCACAATTCTTTTATGGCATCAGAACAGATTATGACATCCCAGTGATTTTTAGAGCATCATAATTGATTATTACATAATATTGGAGGCTTATGACATCAAAAGGTGACATTGTAATGATATTATGACATCACACTAAATGTCAACATCATATTGTATTTATGAAATCACAATGGCAATTTTATGACTTCAAAGGTTTATTATAGTACAATGTATTTATGACGTCACACTTATGGCAGTAAAGTATTAGTTTATGAAATCACCTTATATTTTTATATCATCATTGTTATGACATGATATTGTGTTTTATGACCTTACAATTGCCTATATCACAATGGTAGTTCTTAAATTTGAGAATTTATTTGTGCTTGGAGTATGATAAAAATGTGTTTAATATCTGTCCCCAATTTCTGGTGATAATATATTAAGGGTTCAAACAAATTACATTCCAGTACTGTGACTTTCATTTACTGAGAAGACAGAATATGCCTTATATGCCTTTCTGTTTATGGATCCAATGAATTTTATATTCAATTATTTACTTTTGTTGAGAACTTTGAGATTGATAGTATTACTCTGTATATCTAATAATAGCTCTTTCTTTCCTCCTATAAATTTTAATTTTCATGGTTATATAATCTGAATTTTTGTCATGAGTTCTTTCTTGTGGACACACATGCCAGATGATACACAAATAGCTTTCTGAACGTACATATTCCGAGGTCCACCAGGGTGACAGCTATTATGAAAAGAGCTATAAATATTTATAGCAAATATGCTGTGAAGTTCAAATGACTGTTGTGCATCAATAAGAGGATGTTCACAAGAATTTATTAATGAATTTGGGCTTATTTCACGTGTAATTATTATTATTCCAAGCAATAAGATGCTTCTCTGTATTGTATGTATTGAAGAAGTTTTCTCTGCCTAATAGTCCTTACCAGGAAGGTAGCAAGAATAGGTGCAGCTACAGATAATTTGGAATGAGCACCAGTCTGTGGTAGTAACAAGAGGGAAACAATGGGCATTTCCATAATTTTAAATGTGTTACATTCCATTTTTGAAACTTGTTTACACAATGCAATTTTATGTTTTTTTGAAAGATTTATTTATTTTTTACTTGAGAGAGTTACACAGAGAGAGGAGAGAGAGAGAAAGAGAGGGGGGGGGCTTCCATCCATTGGTTCACTTCCCAATTGTCCGCAGTTACTGCACGGATCCAAAGCCAGGAGCCACGAGATTCTTTTGGGTCTCCCACACATGTACAGGGGACCAATGACTTGGGCCATTTCTACTGCTATCCCAGGCCGTAGCAGAGAGGTGGGTCAGAAGTGGAGCATCCAGGACTAGAACCAGTGCCCATGTGGGATGCCGGCACTTCAGGCCAGGGAGTTAACCCGCTGTGCTACAGCGCTGGCCCCTTATATTTTAATCCAAGGAAATCACGGGAAAGTAGTTTATGATGCTGACAGAGTATGACATGCTCATGAATCTCTTCAACAACCTAAGTCTTATTTTTGTTGAGGTGAAACCAGTCCTGGTCCTCATGACCTATTTTATTTTTGCCTGTGTAATTCAATAGCCAAACTTGGAAAGATCTCCTGCATTGTATAGGGCACTGTTTCCTATTAGGTACTCCACATAAAATAAGGAAAACTATCTAACATATTATTAAAACCAACTTTTTAATTCAAATGAGATCAAATTGAGTAAGCTGACATAACGCAAGTATACAAAAAATGAAATATTATAACAATTTCAGTCAGGCTTTTTTTGCTGTTTAGAAAAATGTGCTAATTTTTCAACATACAGGTAGATACCAAAATATTATACTTGAATTGTAAAGAAATCATCACAAATAATCTTGGAACTAAAGCATTGGATATAATTACACAAAATAAAATCTTAAAATTCAGTGCAGCTGTTTTTGAAAAAAATAAGAGTAGGCAATAAATAGTAATCATTGTTTAATAAAGTGGAATAAAAAACACTTTAATGAAATAACTGATGGCACCTGAGCTTTTCAGGAACCCTGGGTGTGTGTATATCTTCCCTAAGTGGGAAGGGATGTCAGACATGATGTCATCATTCGCTATGTATTTCTACTTCTAATACATATTCAATATAGTTTTAAAAATGTCTCAGGCATGGATTGTATGTGGTTGATAAATACAGTCTTTCCTTCTTGATTATCCATAATAAAAAGATATATTCATGGTTCATATTCATATTTACAAGCATTAATTATTCCAATACTGCTTGTTCTTAATTTGTTTGATGAATTTTTGCTTCTCTTTAATGTCACTTGAAAGATTTCAAAAATGTCTTTTACTTCCTTGGTTAAGTTTATTCCAAGGCATTTAATTGTTTTTGTAGCTATTGTGAATGGTTTTGATCTTTGCAGTTCTTTCTCAGCTGTGGCATTGCCTGTGTATACAAAGGCTGTTGATTTTTGTGCATTGATTTTATATCCTGCTACTTTGCCAAACTCTTCTATGAGTTCCAATAGTCTCTTAATAGAGTTCTTTGGATCCCCTAAATAAAGAATCATCATCTGCAAAGAGGGATAGTTTGACTTCTTCCTTCCCAATTTGTATCCCTTTAATTTCTTTTTCTTGCCTGATGGCTCTGGCTAAAACTTGCAGAACTGTATTGAATAGCAGTGGAGAGGGAATACCTGTCTGGTATCACATCTCAGTGGAAATGCTTCCAACTTTTCCCCATTCAATAGGATGCTGGCCTTGGTTTTTTTTTTTTTTTTATAAATTGCTTTGGTTGTATTGAGGAATGTTCCTTCTATACCCAATTTGCTTAGTTTTCAACATGAAAGGGTGTTGTATTTTATCAAATTCTTTCTCTGCATCTATTGAGATAATCATTTTTTTTTCTGCAGTTTGTTAATGTGGTGTATCACATTGATTGATTTGCGAATGTTGAACCATCCCTGTATACCAGGGATAAATCCTACTTGGTCTGGATGGATGATCTTTCTGATGTGTTGTTGCTTTCTATTGGCCAGAATTTTATTGAGGATTTTTGCATCTATGTTCATCAGGGATATTGGTCTGTATACTTCTGGTATTACATTTGCCCCTATACACAGTGAATGATACAATTAGGTAAGCCATTTAAATCCTTCAAGATTAAGAAATCATTTTGGCCATATGCATAGCGCTTTTCCATGACAGGTTTTTCCTGTGACTAGAATATCAATGTCAAATAACTGTAATTGTCTCATTGAAAGATTAAAGGGAGATTTTGATATTTTGAATTCAGTTATCCCAAGAATTTTTGAGGTTAACAGTACACAGAGTTTCTGACCTTGAGTATGTTTCTAATTTAGCAGAGGCTAATGTGTAGTTGAGATTCTAAAAATATGGGAAATTTAAATGCCTTGCTCTAAGAGGAGAAGAGTGACTGGGATATTTGTGCTTTGCCTATTTGTAGAGTGGTCATAGTTATTTTGTTTCCCAAGCACATTTTACATAAGGTTAGTCATCTAGTCCAGGCTGTAGCAGAATGGGATACAGTAACAACTTTTTGGAGCCAGCATTGTGCAACAAGCAATGAAATTGCCTATGGTGCTGGCATTGGAAATGGTTGCTGGTTCAAGTCCCAGCTTCCTCATTTATGATCAAGTTCCCTGCTAATGTGCCATGGAAAGCACCAGGTGATGGTTCATATCATTGGGTCCCTTCATTTTAGTGAAAGACCCAGATCATGTTCCAGATTTTGGCTTCAGGCTCCCCCAGATTGGCCATGGTTACCATTTGGGGAGTGAACAAGTTTAATAAAATATTTTTCTCTTTCTTATCCTTGTCTCTGTAACTATACATTTCAAAAATAAACAAATCATTCAAAAATAAATAACAGCTTTTTATGTTAGAATGAGGAAAATCCCTTTGTTGTTTATTTTTACATTTGTTAATGTTTGTACAGCTAGAGAATGGACAATTTCATGATTATTTCTATATCATATCTATTTCATTTTATCCAACTTGTATTGCTAAAATGAAATATCTCTGGATAGGTAATTCACATTATGCAGAAATTAATTCTCTTATATTTGGGGACTATGCATTTTAAGATTGACTCTTCTCTGTATAACAAGAACCCAGTCACTGGTTCCAGATGACACTTGTTTTCTGTAGTGTAAGACTATGTCCTCACTTAGAAGAAGACTCAGGTAGCTGAAATGAATGAGTGCCCTCTTGTTATGTTGACCCAAATAACAGCCCATTTATGTGTACTCCATGGCTCTCATTACCTGACAATGGCCTTCCTTCTTAACTCTACTGTCTTGCTGATTGGATCTCCACATGAATTTTGGAGGGAGACATCCAGATCATAGCATTCCCTTCAGTGTGAATACTTCCTTTAATCTTAGAAAAGAACAAAATTAAGAACAAACCCATAGACCTAAAATGAAATACTTCTTTAAGTGGAAATTCCCAGTGCTGGCTGAGAGTATGATCATATATCCTGTGCACTGTTAAAATAACAAGCTTAGGAGAACACTCATAAATTTTAAGTAATTATCTGTTTAGTAAGTTTTATAATAAACATATAATAAGACTTAAGGGCTGGCACTATGGCTCACTAGGCTAATCCTCTGCCTTACAGCACTGGCACACCGGGTTCTAGTCCCGGTCAGGGTGCCGGATTCTGTCCTGGTTGCCCCTCTTCCAGGCCAGCTCTCTGCTGTGGCCAGGGAGTGCAGTAGAGGATGGCCCAAGTCCTTGGGCCCTGCACCCCATGGGAGACGAGGAGAAGAACCTGGCTCCTGCCTTCGGATCAGCACAATGCACCAGCTATGGCGGCAATTGGAGGGTGAACCAATGGCAAAAGAAGACCTTTCTCCCTGTCTCTTCTCACTGTCCACTCTGCCTGTCAAAAAAAAATAAATAAATAAAAAAGACTTAAGGCAGAGCCAGAAATGTTCGGACTTTATTTTTTTAAATTCTGTAATATTTACATGTACATTTCTCCCATGGCTTTTCATGAGATATGTATGGGTGATAGACTACTTGGATTGTTTCAAGGGTTTGGTCCGTTGGAAATGCTGAATGAACCTTGCATTGTACCCTATATTTTGAATATGATCCATCACATTGGGTAATATATATGGAATTTCCAGTAATTACATCATGTCAGCATATAAAATGTCTCAGAAATTACAGCTTTTGGGATTTTATGCTTAGGAATATGAAATCTAGAGTGTTGAAGCATTTACATTGAACCATTTCATTTATGCCCAGAAATACCAAACATGTTCCCTCTTTCAATAGCAAAGGCCTTAGTCCCTAAATTTCTTCCCAGAAGCTTGAATCACAAGCTTCATGTTTGTTCCTGGTCTCCATGTCTGGGTTCCTAAATCCAAGCATTTGTTCTTAGATACAAATTGCTTTCTGGGCTCTGGGTACATCCCTTCAATTCCTAGTCTTCATACCCAGGCGTGAGGCATGACTTTACAACTTAAATTCATGATTATGTTCCTGGGAGCATCCTCTAGATAGACAAGACCCACATTTATAGCTTGGATGTGACTCCACATCCTCAGCTTCCACTTTGAGGCTTAGTACACTGTCTCCTGCACTAAAGTTCCTACTGCAGAATAGCCCGTGGCATTCATAGACTTCCATC
The DNA here is from genome assembly GCF_051225735.1 of Oryctolagus cuniculus. NCBI lineage: Eukaryota > Metazoa > Chordata > Mammalia > Lagomorpha > Leporidae > Oryctolagus > Oryctolagus cuniculus. The sequence continues at coordinate 10,375,058 of NC_142889.1, forward strand.
ATGCATTTCATGCACTGCAGTCTGGAGTGACAGAACTCAGCGGTTTAGCACTCAGTGTTAACTCTTACAGGTAGATGGTGGGGAAGGTGGACTGATCCTCTGTGCACCAAATGGGTTCAGCTGGGTAAGGGAAAAAGGTGCTTTCTCTCTGCTCTTATTAGGTGCTTCTTCCTTTCTCCTTGGATTTGCTCTCATGAACAAGTTCAAGGTTACATATCAGCTCAAATTGCAGTCAAACTTGCTGTCCCTTGGAGAGACAGTCTCCCAAGAGAACTGTCAATGTCCTGGCACCAGTGGCCCAGTTGAACAGATTAATATAGAATAAGTCTCTCCAGGTGCAGCTGTGGGAATATCAGAAAAAGTTATGAAATGGGACTCAGTACAGGGATCTGTTATGTGACTGAGTTGAGAAGGAACAGTACATGTGGAGGTGGATTGGATGAGCCAGAAGGAAAAGAAGGCCTTTTCAGAGAAATGAAGTTGAATTCATTTCCTCCCACCCACAAGGAAAATCCCACCAATGCTATAGCACTTGCCATATGAACTGCTCACATTGTTTATGGCATCACATGAATGGTTTATGATACATGTTTAGAATAGGACAACAAAATGGTGAATGACATCACAATGGTTTAGGACTTCATAATGGGTGCTTTATGACAACACAAATATTGTTAACATGCATGGGTTGATTTATGATGTTACCATATTTTATGAGATTAAGATGATTATTTTATGATATCACAATGGAGAATAATATCAAAATGCTTTGTGATACCACAATGGTCAGCTTATTATATCTCTGCCTGGTTTATGAAGTCCCAACTGTGAATGACATTGTGATGTTTTATGACATCACAAGTTTGATTTAGTATACGTGGTTTGTGACATCATGATGTGAGTGACATCACTGTAGTTAACAACATCAAAATGGTTATTCTAGTGCAGCACAATTCTGAATGTTTATGACACTACAATATTTGCTATATGGTGTCAAGAAATTGAATGACATCACAGTGTTTTGATTATGTCTCGGTGGTGAATGACAAAAACTGTTTTTCAGTTTTATCATTTCAATGTTTGTTTCATAACATCACATTGGTGAATGACACAATTTTAAATTCATGATGGTTTATGACATCAGAATGTGATCAACCTAATTTTACTCCATCAAATGGTTGGTTCATGACATCACAGAGTTTAAAGGGATCTCAAATCTTCATTTTTGTTTTATGACCTCACAATGGAACAAAATATTACAAATGTTTATAACTGTTTTAGAGATTAAAAATGGTAAGCTTATGGCATTACAGTGCTAAATTATATCAAACTTGATTATCACACCACAGTGATTTAAGACAACAAAATAATCATTTATGATATCACAGTAGACTAACCACAAATATTTATGGTATCACAACATTCAGTCTAGGATATATCAAGTGATGGGAATGTACATAAAAATTAATGACATCATAGTATTCCATGACAACAGAATGGTTACATTATGGCATATCAATGATTGACATCACAAAATTTATCACATCATGTAATTATAACTCACTAGTTTAGTATGTCAATATGATTTTTATGACTTCACAATTGATTGTATCAGTGAAAAGTATATTAAAACAAAATGGAGGTGTACAACATCCCAATTGATTGATGCATTGCAATTGTAGCTTTAGAATTCACAATTATTTTTATGAAATTCCAATGGTTGGTTTATGACATCAAGATGGACTTACATCACAATAAGTTTATGATATCACAGTGAATTTTATGACATTTTATTATGATTTTACAACCTTTTTGATGCTACAATTGATTAAAACATGATAAATGCAGGTTGAGACATCAAAATTGTCTGGTTGTGACATCACAGTGCCTTCATAGCACCTCGATAGTGATTTATAACATCAAAATGTATTATGATATCACAATGTTTTTTATGATAACCCACTGTTTATGACTCAGCAATGCTAAGTTTATTAAAACACAATTAGGTTTTTGATATCACATTTGAATAGGCATCACAGTGGTTTTTATTGCACCATAATTGTAGATAACATATCAACACTCATTTCACAATAAAAAAGTTGTGCTTCAATGCATCACAATTCAATACAACAGTATTTTATTGATGATATCACAACAGTTTTTATACGATCATAATTTCTAAATGGTTTTATGACTTCACAATTATAATGTAACAATCATAGCATCATGATATCACAGTGGTGAGTTAACACATGCCAACTGATTATTATATAAAATGCAATTTTATGTCATAACAAATGATTGTTTCATCACTATGTTAGCTCTATGATATCACTATGATGTTTCAACTTTACTGTAAATTTTGACATTGCAAATATTTTTCATGAAATCACAATGCCATTCTCATGACATTGCAAATATTTCTAGCAACATAATGATGTTTGTCTTCACAGTGGATTATGACATAACAATTGTAGCTTTATGACTATATTTTTATATCATCACAATTGATAATGACATCATAATACATTTTACAACATAATTTTATGATATAATTGGTTCCAACATTTCTAAGATATTTTATGGCTTACAATATCACAAATGTGGTTTATGACACCAAATTGTGGCTTATGACATCATAAGTGGTTATAACATCACAATTATTTTGATGATATCACAATGGTAGTTGTATGGAGTGACAATGTTAGTTTCTAACATTACAATTATATTTATGACATCAGAATTGATTAGAACAACAATGTTAGTTTTATGATTTCAAGACTCAAGTTTTTATGACTTCACAGTTTAATATAAAATCACATTGTTAGCATTATAACATCACAATGTTTTATGACATTGCAGCAGATTTTCATATCACTGCTTTTGATGACATCAGAATGCTACTTAGGGCATCGTGATAGAATATGACATTGCAAATGAGGTTTATAAGATCATAATTGTGGTTTGTGACATCACAACATGACTCAGGACATCCTAATTGTAATGTCACCATGGTAGTTTTTGACATCACATTGATTATGATTTCATAGTTTTGGATTAAGACACCATAATTGATTATGATATTGCAATAGTATGTTTATTTTTTCACAAAAGTTTTATCACATTGAAATCCATTACAACACCACAATGGTTCATTAAGACATCACAATGTTAGGTTTTATGACCAAAATTTATTGTGAACTCACAATGTAGTATATCATGCAATTAGAGCTTATTTGACAATTCACTTTGATATCATGGGTCACTTTATAGCATCACAATCATGGCCTAATCATGGTACTTTTATAACATCACAATTTATTATGACTGTGCAATGATTGGTTTATAACATCACAATTGAATGTTTAGTACATCACATCAGTTGTTTATAACATTGTAACTTTATTACATAATGATTGTGTTGTCACACTATATTTCATGGCAACAAAATCACTTATAATCACAATTGATTATAACATAATATCATAATTATTTTATAACATCAAAATTGTTTATATCAACAATACGTTTTAGGGTACCATAGGCTTAGGTAAATTAAATTGCAATTGATTATGATATCATAACTGTGGGTTTGATATCACAATTATGATGTCACAATGGCAAGTTTCTGATATCACATCATATTTGGTCATCATGAATATTTTATGACATCATAATTGATTATGAAATCATGCTAGTTACTTTATACTTCATAATGGTAGTTTTATGGCAATCTAATGTTAGTTTATCACATCACAATGATTTTATGACATCAAAATTGATCATAACATTACAAAGAAGATCTATCATATCTAATTATGACAAGTATTCTATGATGTAAAACTATTATGTAAAACACTGGTAGGTTTATCTTTACATGAAGGTGGATTATCACATTGAAATTGATTATGAAAATAATGGTTGCTTTATGAGATCACAATGGTCTGTTTTATAGTCATAATGTTGATCTATAATACCAAAATGCTTTTGTGACATTAAATTGATAGACTCACAAAAGTGGTTTATGACATTACAAATGCTTATGACAAAACAATGGCTTATGACATCACAATGGTAGGTTGATGGCATACTGATCCTGATTAGTTCACAGTGGTTTTTAGAATTGTACATGTCATTACAATGATTGTGACATCACAATAGTGCAGTATGATAAAATTCATTAATAATAAATAGTGGGCCGGCGCCACGTCTCACTAGGCTAATCCTCCGCCTAGCGGCGCCGGCACACCGGGTTCTAGTCCCGGTTGGGGCACCAGATTCTGTCCCGGTTGCCCCTCTTCCAGGCCAGCCCTCTGCTGTGGCCAGGGAGTGCAGTGGAAGATGGCCCAGGTGCTTGGGCCCTGCACCCCATGGGAGACCAGGAAAAGCACCTGGCTCCTGGCTCCTGCCATCAGATCAGCGCGGTGCACTGGCCACAGTGTGCCGGCCACGGTGGCCATTGGAGGGTGAACCAACGGCAAAGGAAGACCTTTCTCTCTGTCTCTCTCTCTCACTGTCCACTCTACCTGTCAAAAAAAAAGAAAAAAAAGAATAAATAGTGGTTGACCTATGACATCACAATGAATTTTATAATCACAATTGACATCAAATGCTTTTAATAACACTGAAATTATGATTTCACAAAGGTAGCTTATGATATCACACTGTTTTTTATGAGCCCAGAATATTGTTTTATCACATAAAATTATCACAGAGTGAAGGTTTTTATGGTATAAAATTATTATAGCATCACAAGGGCTGAATTATGATAAAAATGGAGTGGTTAATCACATGATCACATAATCAATGATTATGACACTGCAGTGCCTATATGACAACAATTATGACATCACAAGAGTGGTTTATGTTTTCATAGGCTTACATCATAGAAATTGTTATAAAAATTGCTGGTTTATCATATAACAATGATAGGTTTATAACATCTATAAGATTAACATATTTCATGACATAAGGTTTATTATATCAAAAAGTTATAATACTATGAAGGAAATAACATAACATGGTCATTTATGACATCTCAGTTTTTTATGACATCACATGGTAAGTTTTTGATGTCATAATTTTGGCTTATCTCATCACCATAGATTATGATATCACCTGCATTTCTTTTACATCACAGTTGGTTATAATGTCACAAAGTAGGTTTATGGCTTCACAATGGGTTTTAGGGCATCAAAATGGTTTTTATTAAATTCATTTTGATATAGCAATGGAATCTATGACATACCAATCAATTATGAAATCATACACATTATGATACTAAATAAATTATGAATTCACATTGTTTGTTGATAAAATTATGATTGATTACTGCATCACATTCTTCAGTTTATGACATCACAATGATTTTATAACACTAAAATTGATTATGATATCACAATTGTTTCATGTCACCACACATTATTATAATACACAGTGCTGGTTTATGACTTCACAATGGTATGTAAAATGGATTACAATGGATTTTATAAAACCACAATGGTGTTTTAGCACATCCCAATGGTGATATCATGATTGATTATGATGTCCATGCTACATTTATGGCATCTAATAGTTTTTATTATTTTTCAAATGATTATGACATCCCCATAAATCTTATGACATCATAATTGGTTCTGTGGGAGTCTGTTACCTGTGCTCAAGGTCAACCTACTCACGCAGGCCATACCAGCATGCCATATCTCTACTCCTCCCCTACCAAAAGAGCAGCTGACTCTCTCTCACAATGACAACTTTATGGCTTAAGGAGTCAAAACTGGATGGAGCATGGTTTAAGGTGTTGGTCCAGGGGAAGGTTCACATGCTAGCCACAAAACAAGATGTCTGGGATCTATGGGTATGGAGTGTAATGCCAAGACCCTCAGAAAGCCTGTGGGAAGACATACTTCCTTGGGTCCAGGACTTCTTTCACATAGAAGCCAGGGGAACCTTTTCCTAGGGCGAGTCAGCATATGAGGAGTTGTCAGTGCCAATGCAAGCCAGTTGCCTGTTACAGGTGGAAATCTAATGGGGTGAAACCCTCTGCCTGTGACGTGTGTTCAGGTTGAAGTCCTTGGAGTTCCAGGGAAGAATCTATGCACCCACCCCACCCCCAACTCTCACCACAACCCCAGCCCCTCCTCTGCCCCTCATCTCCCATCTTCCAAGAACTCTGAGCTAAAGGCTACAAGCTCAGCTCAAAGCTTTTGTAGTCAGTTTCTGGACCAACTGTGGTGTCCCATACTGGTGCCACCTAGCAACCACCTCCAAAAAAAAAATCTGAAATCAGCATAGAGGTGAGACCCCATCCTCTGGACCTGTGGGGCCAACTAAGCACTCAGTTCCTGGCCTTTCAATGATAGGTGGTTTTGAGCTGCATGCTTCATACAATAATAGGTCCTGGTTGTTTATTGAGTCTCCCATCTGCTCCCTACTAAACACCAACACTGACCTTGACTCTGGCACCCACCATACTGGTCCACTGATTTCAAAAGTCCCCAGATCAAATACCCCATCTGCAGTGAATCAGTTTTCCAGACAGGATCTTTGTTTCCCACCATGACAGGATTTTTGTCCTCCAGCTCATGCTCTCTCCTGCAATTCTGGGAGACAGCTTTACATCTCCCCACCGAGGCTCATGGCAGGGCTCATCCACATGTGCCGCACTGCGAGTTTATTAAGCTCACTCAGTTGAAGTGGATAAAGCTATTCAGGTATGTCATTCACAGTACCTAACTCATCCATTCTCCACTGTTTAGGCTGACACAATACCCTATGGCTTGAAGTGTGACTAATAGCCTACAGGCAATGCGGGTGAAGAACAGACACATTTTGTCATGTGATCACTTCTTCACAGGTCCTGTGGGACACATCCAAACTCCTGCAGACTTTGCTATGGCATCCTTTCATTCCATGCACAATTGTCCCTAGCTGTCTGCCCCACTTACCTTCTGGCCAATTGTCCTTGCATTTCCTATCTTTATTTCTACAATTCTCTGCAACACCAAATTGCTTTGACCTTACTGTGACCATGGAAGTTGTGCAGGTTGGCTGGCACTGCAGCTCAATAGGCTAATCCTCCACCTGTGGCACCAGCACCCTGGGTTCTAGCCCCGGTCAGGGAGCTGGATTCTGCCCCGGTCACTCCTCTTCCTGTCCAGCTCTCTGCTGTGGCCCAGGAGGGCAGTGGAGGATGGCCCAAGTCCTTGAGCCCTGCACCTGCATGGGAAACCATGAGAAGCACCTGGCTCCTGGCTTCAGATCAGCACTGTGCGCTGATTGTGTGCCATTGGAAGGTAAACCAATGGAAAAAAAGATCTTTCTCTCTGTCTCTCTCTCTCATTCTGCCTGTCAAAAAAAAAGAAGAAGAAAGGAAGTTGTGCAGGTCCTTTGCTCCCACCCCACCCAACTCACACACTCATACACACACAGCATGCTGTGCAGCAGCCTAGGCTTTCTCCTTCACCATTGCTGCAGTGTTGCTTTTTCTTTATATAACATTTACTTTATTTTTTTGAGAGGCAGTGTTAGTAAGAGTGGGAGAGATAGCAGAGTTAGAGAGAGTGGGAAAAACAGAGAGAGACTCCCCATCTGCTGTTTAGTAAAGAAGTGCAGGTTTTTTCAAAGAGTATATCAAGGTGGCCCAGCTTGGTTCCAGGTTGGGATAACTGCAGGTGGAATCTGCAAGGCTTTTTAGAAGAAGCAGTACTTATATCAAGCTCTGGGGTCTGTACTGTCTTAGGCAGAGAGAAGACTCACTGCACAAGTCCTGCCCCTCAATGTGACTTATAGATCAATACTTCAGGTGGGGCTGAGGAGAGGCAGGAATGGAGGAGACTGAATTGGACCTGAGAAGTTTGCATGATCATAATAATGATTTGGATTTTGTCCTAAGACTGAAGAGTAAATAGGAAGTGTTTGATTAAGAAATTGCTATATTGTTTTAAAAGGTTCATATGAGCTCTGGGACTTTTCCAGGGTAGGAGGTGAGTAGCAACTCCTAGAAAGAACAGGGGTGTGCCAATGAGAGTGGGGTGAAGCTCCCTTCATCCATGGTGAGAGTTTAGAAGAAACAACAGATGGTACAACTGTTTCCTTATCACACATAAACTTTCAAGGTGCATATGTGTGTGTTTCTGTGTGCGTGCATGTGCATGTGCATGTGTGTCTCTTCCTACTCCTTTAACTGGTTCATTCACTCATTTAATCTGGTAACTTTTGATGTGGCTTTACTTTAACAGCACTGTTCTGTAAATGAGGCAGACTTAGATTGTGCTTGAGAGAGTTCATGTTCTAGAGGGGATAATTATTGAATAAGAACTGACTTCATTTTTGTAATTGATCATAGAAGCAACTGGATCTCCTAACTGGATACCATGTGAAACCCTTAATAAAAATATCCATGAGTCAGTTCTGGCTGTTATAACAAAATATCATAGACTGGGTGGCTTAAGAAACAGACAATTAGCTCACAGTTGTGGAGACTGGAAAATGCAAGGTCATGATTTTGGCAGATTCTGTTCCTGATAAATGGTTGCTCCCTGGCTTGCAGACAACTGCCTTCCATGTACTTATGTGGTAGAGAATTAACTGTTATCTCAATTGTCCTCTCACAAAAGCTTTAATTCCATTATGGTGCTTCCATGATTTCATCTAAAACCAATTATCTCCCCCAAAGGCCTCACTACCAAATAGCATCCTTGTTTAGGTTAGAGGTTCAACAGATGAATTTTTGCAGTAGGCAAAGTTGTATTCCACAGTAGTAGTATCTCGTTTTATGTTCTTAACAATTGCATTCTATTACTTTTGAATAATTCAAAAAATACAAAATTCAAAATCTAAAGAATGCTAAAAAGTATACAGAAACAACTAAAGTCCTCCCCACACTGGAAATCATCTAACTTCTGTGAAATTATCAAGAATTAAATTTCATAAAATTTACAGATTTTAGAATCTTATATTCTATCAAAATATATTTGAAAAAAATACATGTTTTCTCTTATAACAAATCAGCATATACTCTCAATGGTTCAAAATATGGATGCAGAAATCATTTCAGATAATTTTATTTTCAATGCCTAGTTGGAATCTCCTGCCATAACAGCATGACATCAGGAAATATATGTCTGAGGTAACTCAGCAGAAAATTTGAAATCAGGTAATACAGCTTTTTTAGTTGATTCTGGGAAAATAGTGTCCTACTGCACAATGGGCTGTATTTCAGGCACAACTTGTCAGTACAGAACTGCAGAAGCTGTCAAATTTTTGAACAGCTAATATATCTCTAATCTGTAGAGGAAAGAAGTTAAAGAGGAGGAAACATCAAAAATGAAAGCTTGAGTCCATACAATTCCATGATCAAGGGGTGGATGGGCATGGTTCAGGTGAACCACATGAGGCTCAATGGAGAGAATCTGCTATTGGGATGAGACGGGCAGAGCTATATTACAGGCTGTACCTGTATCAGGGGTCTAACCCAACAAAGACTTTTTTTTTTTATTTTTTTTTTGACAGGCAGAGTGGACAGTGAGAGAGAGAGACAGAGAGAAAGGTCTTCCTTTGCCGTTGGTTCACCCTCCAATGGCCGCCGCTGCAGCCGGCGCACCGCGCTGATCCGATGGCAGGAGCCAGGAGCCAGGTGCTTTTTTTTCCTGGTCTCCCATGGGGTGCAGGGCCCAAGCACCCGGGCCATCCTCCACTGCACTCCCTGGCCATAGCAGAGAGCTGGCCTGGAAGAGGGGCAACCGGGACAGAATCCGTCGCCCCGACCGGGACTAGAACCCGGTGTGCCGGCGCCGGAAGGTGGAGGATTAGCCTATTGAGCCACGGCGCCGGCCCCCACCAAAGACTTTTTAACATATTGTTAACACCAAAGGCATCTAAATGAGAACACAGAAATCTGTATATCAGCAGTAAGTAGACTTATTTTATAACTTACTAAAATACTTTGGAAACCAACAGATTTGTTCAGACAAGATGGCCTATAAGAACAAATGTAAATATAGCATACTAAGAAAGCTGTCTGTTCCCTTTGGTTATGTTGGAGTAGCATTGACTAGTCATCCCACTTAAAGTATATATAATACTGGATTAATGATATTAAATTTCCCTTTAAGGTATTTGATTTTTAACCTAGAAGAAATGCACAAGTTCCTAGAAAAACTATGTGTTTCAACTCACACCAGAAAAAGTATGCATTCTGAATAGGCCTATATCTTAAAGGAATTGAATCAAGTGGTGTTGTGTATTTTGCATTGGTTAAGATGCCTACATCCACTATTGGAGGGGCTGGATTTCAAGATCTGACTCCACCAGTCCTGGCTTCCTGAAAATGTGCACTCTGGTCAGGAGCAGTCAACAGCCCATATTATTGTGTCCCTGCATTCCAGATAGGTGACTTGGGTTGTGTTTGTGATTTTTGGATTCACACTGGTCCAGTTTCAGCTCCTGTTCAACCAGGGAGCAAACCAGAGATGGAACATTCCAGTTCTTCAAAAAATTGCATAAATTTTGAAAAGATCCTGGGTCAATATTTGATATTTTTCCACAGCAGAAAGCAGCAGGCCCTTATGAATTTGCTTGATAATTCTATAAAATCGTTAAGAATTTCCATCAATTTTTAAAATACTTCTCTAGAAGATGGACACAAGGAGGGTATTTTGTTATACCTGATTTGAGGATAGCATTCTCCTAATATTGAAACTGTACAACAAGAGTGCAGAAAATGAAATTACTGACCAGTCTCTCTCATGAACTTATATCCAGGTAACCTTAAAATGATCTTCTCAACTGAATTCAAAAGATATGAATATAGTGATACTTCATAAAAAGCTGGTATTAATTGCATAAAATGAACCATCAAATAATTAAAAAGCTATTTGATTCATCACATCAACAGAAAAAAAGGAAACACAATTTGATCAATTCAATAGATCAAATGATCAATTCAGTACATCAACAAACACTGGACAAAATTCAATAGCAATATGAAATAAATAGTTGTGTAAAAAAATGAAAACATCAAGATACATTCTATGGACTTCATAAGAATACCCAATACAACCAAGATTGTTAGTCCTTCCCCACTTGATACATAGATAAAACATAAGCTCAACCAAAATATTAGCAATTGATTTTTGTGATTATAAATGAATGTTGATTCTAAAGTTAATGTAGAAAATTCAACAATGCAGAATACCCAACTCAACTCATTAAAGAACCAGAAAAATACACTTGGATGATCAGCAACATTCAACTTTAGTGCTTACTAGAATGTTAGCCAAGACAGTGCAATATTGGTGAAAGAACCAACAAACAGATAAATAACAGAATAGAGAGCCAGAATTGATCTTTCCAAGTATAGGTAGTAGATATCTGACAAAGGAGTGAACGCAATATAATGGATTAGAGATAACCTTGCTACAAACATTGAACACATAATACAATGAAAACCTATGCATAGATTTTCAAAAATTAACTTAAATATTATAGTGGGTTATACATCCAACCACAAGAAAACAAAATTATTAGTCTCCCAGAAAATAATTTTGCAGAAAAATTAAGGTAATATTGGGTGTGATGCTGAGTTTTTAATACAACACTGAAGGCATAATCCATGAATAAATGATTACTAACTGGACATCATGAAATTGAGAAACATCTCTTCTGACAGAAAATGTCAAGAAAAATGGGTAAAGATGAGAGAAAATATTTATAAAAGTCATTTATGATAAAGACTAATGTGTATTATCCAAAATTAGAAAATCAACTTTTACAATCAATGAAATGAAAATGAAGCAGATTTAAGATGGGCTTCCAAAAAGAAATTATGTGCACACTGAGTAGACCTGAGATTAGTGGGGGTACCCTGGGGCTTTTTAGCTGAGAACTGGTCAGGACATGCATGAAAGATGACCACTGGAAGGGAATCATCCATAGAATCACAGCAAACAATATCAGTGCTAACAGAGATGGACATAGAGCCACTTCCCTCCAACCAGGGTAGAATCATACATTCCAGAGGCATGCACTAGAATTTTAATATATTTGCCTTGATAATGGGAAAAAATTATGCAGAATTTAATGCTGATCCATAATCACCTACAGAAGAATAAAATTAAAACTTGAAAGGATGCAACTGTTTTTAAATGACTTAAGTGATTCCCAGAACAAACCTAAAGAACATAAAAGTATTCACCTAAAATATTTGGACAAACATGCAAAAAAGTATCATAGATAGAGACTTTAAACAATTTAAATAAAAATGAATGATACCCTTAAATTATAAATGTGAAAGAACAGAATTCCTATATCAAAAAGGATGACCCTGTGTTTGATAATTAGATTTCAGTGTCATACCAATAACATAGTCTCTAAACAGAAAAAAATAGGAACTGTGTGAAAGCTAAACATATTTTTTGAAAGACACTTTTAAAAAAATGATGAGAGATTACAACTGGAAAATACATCTGTGTCAAACCTGAGATAAAATATTTGTGGAAACATGGCAAGGCATCGGCATAGGGAAAAACTTTTTGGAAGACACTAAAAGCACAGCCAAGTAAACAATAGAGAAATGGGTTTACAACAACTTTAGAATATTCTGCACAACAAAGGAAACACTCAACAAAGTGTATTGGCAACCAGCAGAACAAGTGAACATATTAGCAAACTATGGAAATAATAAATTATTAATATTCAGAATCTGAAAAAAGTTGAAGAAACTCAACAACAAAAAACGCAGTTTGCAAATAGGCAAATGACATGAATAGGCATTTTTCAAAGGGTGAATTACAAATGGCCAACAGACACAAGAAAAAATGTTCAAGATCACTAGCCATCAAGAAAATGCAAATCTGCTAGTGCCATGGCTCACTTGGCTAAACCTCCACCCGTGGTGCTGGCATCCCAAATGGGTGCTGGGTTCTAGTCCTGGTTGCTCCTCTTCCAGTTCAGATCTCTGTTGTGGCCTGGGAGGGCAGTGGAGGATGGTCCAAGTGCTTGGGCCCCCACACCCACATGGAGAACCAGGAGGAAGCACCTGGCTCCTGGCTTTGGATCAGCACAGTGCCAGCCATAGCTGCCATTTGGGGAGTGAACCAATGGAATGAAGACCTTTCTTTCTCTCACTCTCACTGTCTATAAATCTACCTATCAAATAAATTTTTAAAAAATAAAATGCAAATGAAAACCACAATGGGATTTTACCCCAACTCAGTTAGAATGGCTACCCAACTCAGTTAGAATGGCTAGCATTCAAAACAAACAAACAAACAAACAAAAACAAACAAAAAAAAACAGGGGCAGGCACTGTGGTGTAGGGGTTAAAGCTGCCTCCTGCAGTGCTGGTTTGCCATGGTGGCGGGGTGTTTGAGTCCTGACTGATCCAGCTCTCTGCTATGTCCTGGGAAAGCAATAGAGGATGGCCCAAGTTCTTTGACACCTGCATTCATGCAGGAGACCCAGAAGAAACTCCTGGTTCCTGCTTTCACATTAGTGTATCCCCAGACATTGTAGCCAACTGGGGAGTCAACCAGTGGATGGAAGACCTCTCTCTCATTCTCTGCCTCTTCTTCTCTCTCTATGTAACTCTCACTTTCAATTAAATAAATAAATCTTTAAAAATTAAAAAAATAATGCTGGTAAGGTTGTGGCAGTAAATTATCCCAATCTACTACTGATGACAATATAAACTAGTACAACCATTATGGAACCCAATATGAATGTACCTCAAAAATCTACATATAAATCTACAATAAAGCATAGTCATCCCATTCCTGGGAATTTACTAGAAATTAAATGAGCATGTGAAATAGCTTTTCTTTGCCTCATGTTTATTGGAGGTCAATTTACAAGAAATAAGATGTGGAATCAATCCAGTTACCCATCAAATGTTGACAGGAAAAATAAAGCATGATGCACACACACACACACACACACACACACACAAACACACTATGAAGTACTTCGTAGTCATAAAAATGAGTGAAATCCTTTCACAGTGAATGGGTGTAACTGGAAACCACTACGCTTGAAGTAATCTAGTCCCCAAAAGACATATGTTTTTCCTGATATGTGACCGTTACTCTAGGATAAAAAAAGGTATAGGGATGAAATGAACACATTCTTATTTGATTGTTATTTTTAGCTCTTGTTTATACTCTTGTGGAGCTGTGGTCCCACGACTTTTACTTGTTGAATGTTATGGTTAGTGGTGCATTAAGCCTGTGATTATTGAGCATATTGAAATTATGTTTTTACAAAAAATATAAAAACAAAAAACAAAGGAAGGGCATTGAGGGAGAATACTATGGTTATATTCTTGGAATCATTACCTATGAAATGCGTGAAATCTGTTCTTATATTAATATGATTTTCTTAACATATTGTTATAAAAATATATTCCTTAAAATAAAGCTACAAAAGTATGCATCCTAACTGAAACTGGGTAAATATCCAAGAAGGAAACACATTATATTACATCAATAGATTGCAATAAAAACATGCAAAGATGATTACCATCATATTTCACTAGGAAATTGCAAATGAAAACCACACGGGGCTGGTGCCGCGGCTCACTAGGCTAATCCTCCGCCTAGCGGCGCCGGCACACCGGGTTCTAGTCCCAGTTGGGGCGCTGGATTCTGTCCCGGTTGCCCCTCTTCCAGGCCAGCTCTCTGCTGTGGCCAGGGAGTGCAGTGGAGGATGGCCCAGGTGCTTGGGCCCTGCACCCCATGGGAGACCAGGAAAAGCACCTGGCTCCTGGCTCCTGCCATTGGATCAGCGCGGTGCGCCGGCCGCAGCGCGCCGGCCGCGGCGGCCATTGGAGGGTGAACCAACGGCAAAAAGGAAGACCTTTCTCTCTGTCTCTCTCTCTCACTGTCCACTCTGCCTGTCCAAAAAAAAAAAAAAAAAAAAAAAAAAAAAAAAAAAAAAAACCACACGAAGACATCAGTTCATATCCATTACAAACAAATACAAATATTTGACAAATATTACATTACAAATAAATACAAATATTTGACAAAACAAATAATTGGTAATAGGAGTCATGTTTCACTGCTGCCAGAAGTGCAACATGGTAAAGCAACTCACATTTCAGTCAGGAAGTTTCTAATATTTTTCATTTTTAATATCTTTTGAAAGGCAGTATTACAGGAAGAAAGGAAGACACAATGAGATCTTCCATCTGTTAGTTCACTCCCCCAGTGTCCACAGCAGCCAGAGCTGGGCAAGACTGAACCCAGGAGTCAGGTGCTTCATCCAAGTTTCTCACATGGGTGCAGGTACTGAAGTACTTGGGCCATCTTCTATTGCTTTCCCAGGCTCATTATCCAGGAGATGTATATGAAGTGGAACATCTGAGACTAAAAGTGGTGCCCATATGGGATGACAACTTTACAGATGGTAGCATAGCTCATTATGCCACAGTTCCAGCCTCTATTTTTAATATTTTTACTTACTTAGAATATCTATTTGAAATACAGACACACAGAGGCACACAGAGTAATATCCCCCAATTGCTAGTTCACACCCAATATGCATCCAAGGCTGGGCCAGAGAAAACAATGGAACAGGAAATTCAATTAGAATCTGCTACTTGGGACAAGGACTCAACTACTTCAGTCATCACCTACTGCCAACCATGGTCTGTATTAAATGAAGGAGGAATCAGAAATGGAGCCAAGACTTTAACCCAGGAGCTCTGTTTAAAGTGGTGTCTCCACCAGTATGCCAAATGAATACCCCACAGTTGAGCTGCTTCCTATGTAGATTTTAAAATGGCTTGAATGCAGATTATGCAATTGTATAGCTAGTGAGTTACCTCAGTGATCCAAAACCTTGAGTCAACACTAGATGTTGCAGGTATGCAAATGCTGATGCCACGTTATAACCATCAAGAATCACAAGTCAGGGTATGTGCTGTGGTTGAATGGATTAAGCCATGGCCTACAGTGCTGGCATCACATACGCTCACCAGTTTGATTTCTGGCTACTCCATTTCTAATCCAGCTCCCTTCTGGTGTACCCAGAAAAGCATTAGAAAGTGGAACAAGTCCCTTGACCCCTGCAAACATGTGGGGGGTCCAGGGGAATCTTCCTGACTTCTGACTTATCCTTGGCATAGCCCTGGCCTTTGCCTTTGATGGTCATCTGGGGGACAGAACCAGTGGATGGAAGTTTCTCTCTCTCTCTCTCTCTCTCTCTCTCTCTCTCTCTCTCTCTGTGTGTGTGTGTGTGTGTATGAATGTGCATATGTTTAGGTCTCCCCTCACTGTGAAAATCCACCTTCAAAATAAATAAACAACACTTAAAAAAGAATCATAAGGCATTGGAGTATTTTCATAGGTGCATAAAAAATCAACAGGAGTCACTCCGCACTTATTCTTTATGTAGGATCTCTGTCCTCAATGTGTGTACTATGAAAATTAATGGTAAAAATACTCTTCAAACAATACTTTGTACTTTGTGTGTCTATGTGGGTACAAACTGTTGAAATCTTTACTTAGTATATATTAAGTTGATCTTCTGTATATAAAGATAATTAAAAATGAATCCTTTTTTTTTTTGACAGGCAGAGTTAGACAGTGAGAGAGAGACAGAGGGAAAGGTCTTTCCATTGGTTCACCCCCCAAATGGCCACCATGGCTGGCGTTGCACTGATCCGAAGCCAGGAGCCAGGTGCTTCCTCCTGGTCTCCCATGTGGGTGCAGGGCCCAAAGGACTTGGACCATCATCCACTGGCTTCCCAGGCCACAGCAGACAGCTGTACTGAAAGAGAGCAACCAGGAAAGAAACGGCGTCCCAACTGAGACTAGAACCCAGAGTACTGGAGCCGCAGTCAAAGGATTAGCCTTGTGAGCTGCAGTGCCAGCTAAAAATGAATCTTAATGAAGAATGGATGGAAGAGGGAGTAGGAGATGAGATGGTTTGCAGGTGGGAGGGAGGTTAGGGGGGAACCCCTATAATCAAAAATGTGTACTTTTGAAATTTATATATTTTTTCTTTTTTTTAAACATTTATTTAATGAATATAAATTTCCAAAGTACAGCTCATGGATTACAATGGCTCCCCCCCATAACGTCCCTCTCAACCACAACTTTCCCCTTTCCCACTCCCTCTCCCCTTCCATTCACATCAAGATTCATTTTTGTTTCTATTTATATACAGAAGTTCAGTTCAGCATACATTAAGTAAAGATTTCAACAGTTTAATCCCAAACAGAAACATAAAGTGAAAAATACTGTTAAATACTGTTTGAGTACAAGTTATAGCATTAAATGAAAATGTACAGCACACTACGGACAGAGATCCTACATAAGGAATAAGTGCACAGTGACTCCTGTTGTTGACTTAACAAATTGACACTCTTGTTTATGGCATCAGTAATCACCCTAGGCTCTTGTCATGAGCTGCCAAGGCTATGGAAACTCCCTGAGTTCACCGACTCTGATCATATTTAGACAAGGCCATGGTCAAAGTGGAAGTTCTCTCCTCCCTTCAGAGAAAGGTACCTCCTTCTTAGATGACCCGTTCTTTCCACTGGGATCTCACTTGTGGAGACCTTTCATTTAGGTTTTTTTTTTTTCCCCAGAGTGTCTTGGCTTTCCATGCCTGAAATACTCTCATGGGCATTTCAGCCAGATCTGCATGCCTTAAGGGCTGATTCTGAGGCCAGAGTGCTGTTTAGGACATCTGCCATTCTATGAGACTGCTGTGTATCTCACTTCCCATGTTGGATCATTCTCTCCCTTTTTTCTTCTATCAGCTAGTGTTTGCAGACACTAGTCTTGTTTATATGCTCCCTTTGGTTCTTAGTCCTATCATTATGATCAATTGTGAACAAAAATTGATCACCAGGACTAGTGAGATGGCATTGATACAAGCCATCTTGATGGGATTGAATTGGAATCCCCTGGTATGTTTCTAACTCTACCATTTGAGGCAAATTAGCTTGAATAGGTCCCGAATTGCACATCTCTTCCCTCTCTTATTCCCACTCTTATATTTAACAGCAATCACTTTTCAGTTAAGTTTCAGCACTTAAGAAGAATTGTGTATTGATTACAGTATTCAACCAAAAATATTAAGTAGAACAAACAAAAAAAATGCTAAGAGGGATAACATATTAAGCAGTCAGGGTGAGGGCTGATCAAGTCACCATTACTCATAGAGTTCATTTCACTTTAACAGGTTTCCTTTTTGGTGCTCAGTTAGTTGTCACCTATCAAGGAGAACAAGTGGTATTTGTCCCTTTGGGATTGGCTTATTTCACTCAGCATATTGCTTTCCAGATTCCTAAAAGGGATCACTTTTCAGTTAAATTTTAACACCTAAGAATAATTGTGTGTTAATTACAGAGTTCAACCAATGGTAATAGAAAAAAAATACTAAAATGGATAAAGTATTACATTGCACATCAACAGTCAGGAGAAGAGCTGATCAAGTCACTGTTTCTCATAGTGTCCATTTCACTTCAACAAGTTTCCCCTTTGGTGCTCAGTTAGTTGTTGCTGATCAGGGAGAACATATGATATTTGTCCCTTTGGGACTGGCTTAATTCACTCAGCATGATGTTTTCCAAATTCCTCCATCTTGTTGCAAATGACCGGGTTTCATTGTTTTTGACTGCTGTATAGTGCTCTATAGAG
Organism: Oryctolagus cuniculus; assembly: GCF_051225735.1. Taxonomy (NCBI): domain Eukaryota; kingdom Metazoa; phylum Chordata; class Mammalia; order Lagomorpha; family Leporidae; genus Oryctolagus; species Oryctolagus cuniculus. The sequence continues at coordinate 10,393,708 of NC_142889.1, forward strand.
TACATGTCCCATAATTTCTTTATCCAGTCTACTCTTGATGGGCATTTGGGTTGGTTCCAGGTCTTAGCTATTGTGAATTGAGCTGCAATGAACATTAATGTGCAGACAGCTTGTTTGTTTGCCAATTTAATTTCCTTTGGGTAAATTCCAAGGAGTGGGATGGCTGGGTTGAATGGTAGGGTTATATTCAGGTTTCTGAGGAATCTCTGGGCTGACTTCCAAAGTGGCTTAACCAATTTGCATTACCACCAACAGTGGGTTAGCGTCCCTTTTCCCCCACATCCTTGCCAGCATCTGTTGTTGGTAGATTTGTGAATGTGAGCCATTCTAACTGGGATGAGGTGGAACTTCATTGTGGTTTTGATTTGCATTTCCCTGATTGCTAGTGATCTTGAACTTTTTTTCATGTGTCTGTTGGCCATTTGGATTTCCTCTTTTGAAAAATGTCTATTGAGGTCCTTGGCCCATCTCTTAAGTGGGTTGTTTGTTTTGATGTTGTGGAGTTTCTTGATTTCTTTGTAGATTCTGGTTATCAACCCTTTATCAGTTGCATAGTTTGCAAATATATTTTCCCATTCTGTCAGTTGTCTCTTCACTTTCCCGACTGTTTCGTTTGCAGTACAGAAACTTCTCAATTTGATGCAATCCCAAATGTTAACTTTGGCTTTGACTGCCTGTGCTTCTGGGGTGTTTTCCAAGAAGTCATTGCTGGTACCTATATCTTGCAGGGTTTTTCCAATGCTCTCTAATAATTTGATGGTGTCAGGTTGTAGATTTATGTCTTTAATCCATGTAGAGTGAATTTTTATGTAAGGTGAAAGGTAGGGGTCTTGCTTCATGATTCTGCACGTGGAAATCCAATTTTCCCAGCACCATTTATTGAATAGACTGTCCTTACTCCAGGGATTGGTTTTGGACCCTTGATCAAATATGAGTTGACTGTAGATGTTTGGATTGATTTCTGTTGTTTCAATTCTGTTCCATTGGTCTATCCATCTGTTCCTGTACCAGTACCATGCCGTTTTGATTACAACTGCCCTGTAGTATGTCCTGAAATCTGGTATTGTGATGCCTCTGGCTTTGTTTTTGTTGTACATGATTGCTTTAGCTATTCGAGGTCTCCTGTGTCTCCATATGAATTTCAGCATCATTTTTTCCAGATCTGAGAAGAAGGTCTTCGGTATCTTGATTGGTATTGCATTGAATCTATAAATTGCTTTTGGGAGAATGGACACTTCGATGATATTGATTCTTCCATTCCATGAGCATGGAAGATTTTTCCATTTCTTGGTATCCTCTTCTATTTCTTTCTTTAAGGTTTTGTAATTCTCATCATAGAGATCTTTAATGTCCTTGGTTAAGTTTATTCCAAGGTATTTGATTGTTTGTAGCTATTGTGAATGGGATTGATCTTAGAAGTTCTTCCTCAGCCATGGCATTGCCTGTATATACAAAGGCTGTTGATTTTTGTGCATTGATTTTATACCCTGCTACGTTGCCAAAATCTTCTATGAGTTCCTATAGTCTCTTAGTAGAGTTCTTTGGGTCCCCTAAATAAAGAATCATATCATCTGCAAAGAGGGATAATTTGAGGAGTCACAATGACAGAATAGGAAGGAAGCACACTGATAGTCTGAGGAGAGACAGTTTAATAAAAGCGGAGATACTGCAGGTTCAAGGAAGAGTAGGGGAATAAACAGCAGAAGAAACTCTTCTGGAACGAGTGATTCACAGTGGACCTGTGTGGAGAGTGTGGGAGCCCACAGTTCGGGACACCAATGGCAGACTCAACACACCAGCGCTGGAACACGAGGTGAGCCAAACCTCAATAGCCCGAGACACCGGCAGTCAAGCAGAAAGAGGATACTAGAGGGCATGACCCCGGGGGGGAAAGTTCACCAGGCTAACTAGAAGAGAGAGAGAGAGAAAAAAAAAGTGACTTATATGAACACGGGTTTCTCTCCACTCACCTCTCAAAGGTGAGCAAGACAAAGAGCAGGCGCCATCTTGGACATACGTCATAAGCAGAGCAACCTCAGGTCTGCACCAGCCTTGAGCCTAGCAGAAAAACCTGACTCTGGGCAGGGTGAATTAACAGGAGATTAGGATCTAGTAGATTTGTGGTACTACTGAACTGAGACTGTGAAAAAAAGATGGTGGGGGAGAGAACTCACAGAATTCACGCCAGTACTCTCCAGAGATGCTACAATTCCGTAACTTTGGCAACCCAGTGGGAGACTGAAGGAGAATTTGGGCCCACTCTGAGGGCAGAACAGATTCCCTGTGTAGTCCTTGGGAAAGAGCTTCCGATCTCTGGCTCCTGTGGGTATATCATTTGCCTGACAACTACCTCCAACTTCGTTCAGCTGTGTGGAATTACTTCCCTTTTGAATCAAAAAAAGAAATAAAGAGAGAGAGAGAGAGAGATCTACCACGCCTAACCTGGAAGTGTCACCTTTGGCACACCAAGGGGAGCTCTCAAGCCACACCCATCTCAAGCCTCTAAGGCTCCAGTAAAAACAGACAGTCCACTTAATCTAGAGTCATAGTATAACAAGAAAAAGCACCACAGTGAAGAAACCAAATATCTCCAATATGCCAAATAACAAACGCAAAAACTGACGTAATAAAAATAAGGAAGTCACTATGACGGCCCAAAATGAAAAAGTTGCCAGAAAACCTAAAGAATTTTGAGTGTGTTGATGATGTCACAAAATGCTATCCAAGCTGTTCATATTGTATTAGGGCTGGCTGAAAGTAAGATATTAAAAATTTTCACTGGGGGCTGGCACTGTGGTGTGGCAAGTTAACCCCCCAGCCTATAGCACCAGCTTCCCATATGGGAGCCAGTTCTATTCCTGACTGCTCCTCTTCCAATCCAACTCTCTGCTATAGCCTGGCAAAGCAGTAGAAGATGGCCCAAGTCTTTGGGTCCCCACAGCTACATGGGAAACCCAGAAGAAGCTCCTGGCTCCTGGCTTCAGCTCAGCTCAGCTCTGGCCATTGCAGTCATTTGGGAAGTGAACAGTGAATGCAAGGCCTCTTTCTCTCTGACTCTACCTCTCTCTGTGTAACTCTTTCAAATAAATAAATCTTTAAGAAAAAATTCACTGGTATTAGATATGATTTCAAAACAATAAGGATTTAAAAAGTCCTGCAATTGTGTAGATCTATTATTATTTCTGGAAGATAAAATAAATAACTTCTGAGGAGAAATAAAAGTGAGCTAACACAAAGTGACTGCAGCACGGACCATTACAATGGCATTAAAATAAATATTAAAATTCCAAGAAAAGTTATAACAAAAGTCATACCCTCTGTCACAAAACTAAATAAGCATGTCAGGAGAAAGGTGTTGTGGAGCAGTGGAGTAATGCCTCAATGGGCATGCCCTCATCAAACATTGAGGTTCATGATTAGGGTTCCATCTATTTTTCTCTACTGATCCAGCTTCCTGCTCATGCACAGTGGAGGCAGAAAATGTTAGCCTATATAATTGGTTTCCTGACATCCACATGAGTGACTCAGATGGAGTTTCTAGATCCTGGCTTAGGAATTTTCAGCCCCAGTTACTGTGGAAATTGTATTGGGTGAAGAAACACATAGAATTTTACCTCTCCCTCTTTTTTCACACTCTGTTCTTAAAAATTTTTTTAAAAACAAAATTTGTGTAATAAAATATATATTGTCACCATTGTGAGAAAAATAAGGAATTTGTTAAGCAACAGTAAGGGCTGATTTTTTGGATTAATGTGTCAAGACACCACCTTTGATGCCAGCATCCTGTATGGGCACCAGATACTCCACATCTTATCTAACTCCCAGGTAAGGACCTGGGAAAAGCAGTGAAAGATGGCCTAAGGGTTTTGGTATTTACCACCTATGTGGTAGACAGATAGAACTCCTAGCCATAGCCTTTATCAGCTTTGACTATTGCAACCATCTGTGAGGTGAACCAGCAGAGGGGAGATATCTCTCTCTTTATTTCTATTTCTTTCTCTGTCTCTCTTCCATGTCCTCCTTCCCTCTTCCTTCTCTTTAACTCTGCTATTCAAATAAATAAAACAGAAAAAAAGAACAAAGAGTGAAAAATCAGCATCAGACAAGGTGCTAAAAGTAGCCCATTGTCATTGCATTAAAAGACGAAAACAAATGAAATCTTTTCCAGGAAGTGTAAATCAGATTTATGACATTTACCTGAATAACAATAAACAGAATGTAACACAAATATTCTATTGAAACTCTTATAAATCAAAAGCAAATTCTTATTACAATTGAGAAGAAACAAAAATATGTTGCTCAAAAGGGTGAATTATCAGAAGGCTTAAGACTTTTTCTGAAAATATGTGTGCATGATACTTAAGGATCACTACTTGTGAAGAAATGAGTAATCTAGTAAGAGTAATAATAGAGTGACAATTGCAAAGGCAGTTGCTGAAAAATAAATAACATATTATAAAGAAAAAATATAGGGAATGTGTAAACATCATGTATTTGAGAATAATAATAAATGCAAGTGGGTAGTACATAGAAGTATTCAATTGGATATTTAAAATATCATAGGAAAATTCAAAGCCCCCCAATAATTAAGCAAAAATTTAAACAATTCATCAACAAAGGTTGAATAATTTGTGGGACCTAAGATGGCTCTAAGATTTGTGTAAATGAAGATTGCCAGAACAACTCATAATTTTGATGTAAATGATGCTGTCACATTGAAAAAGAATATTAGTATATATAGATAAAACATATTATCTAATCAAAACTAAAGAATTGAAAACATGAAATAAAAATATGGCATATATACATAATAAAATACTACTTAGTCATAAAAAGTATGCAATTTGTGGAAGCTGAGCCACGGGAGCCCCCGGGCTGCCGGACCCGCCAGACCTGCTGGAGCCACAGAGTCTGCATGCCAGCACTGGAAGGGGAGGTGAGCTAAAAACCTCTCAGTAACCCGAGACATTGGTGGGGAAAGGCAGAAAAAGCCTGCAGAGAATGAGGCCTGAAACCCCATTGGGGAAAGTTCACCAGGCTGGCTGGAGGAGAGAAAAAATCGAATAAATAAGGAGAACCTGCACGGACATTTAGCCTCTCTCTCCACTCACCTTACAAAGCTGAGCAAGACAAAGGGCATGTGCCATTTTACTTAAGTAAAGCAGTGTGCGCCATTTTGCATATGTAAAGCAGGTGTCTCTCATTAGCCAAGCAGAAAAACCTGACTCTGGTAAGCAAACGAATACCCACAGGGGCCAGATTTCATACATCAACTACTCTCAATTCACTCAGCTGTGTGGAATTACTTCCCAAATGAGTCAAAAAAAAAAAAAAAGAGAGAGAGAGAGAGGCGGGGAGAGCAAGTAAGAGAACAATCAGGGTGAATCACCTTCGGCACATCCTTAACCCTGTAGAACCATAGCACTCTGGCCACACCCATCACAGCCTCTAAGGATCCATCAAAAGCAGACAGTCCTCTTAATCTAGAGTCGCAGTATAATGAGAAAATACCAAAGACTGTCTCCAATATGAAAAACAAATGCAAAAGCCGAGGTAACAAAAACAATGAAGACATTATGATGCCCCCAAAAGAAATAGACACCCCAATTCAAGATTATGAAGATGATGAGATAGAAGAAATGCAAGAAGCTGATCTCAAAAATTGATAAGAACATTAAGAAGTTCTCAAAAACAAATTCTCAAACTACAGAAATCCTTAATGGACAAGATAAAAAATCTCCCTCATGACAATGAAATATTAAGGAGGAATCAAAATGAAATGAAACAACTAGTAGAAAATGAAACTGTAATAGTGATGAGAAATCATAATGAAGTGAAGAATTCAATAGATCAAATGATAAACACATTAGACAGCCTTTAAAATAGAATGAGTGAAGCAGAAGAGAGAATATCAGACTTAAAGGCAGAGCACAGGAAAAAATACAATCAAACCAAAGAAAAAAAGAGGAAATTAGAAATCTAAAAAAGTATTTTTGGGAATCTTCAGGATATTATTAAAAAACCCAACATTCAGGTTTCAGGAGTTCCTGAAGGCATGGAGAGGGGGAAAGGATTAGAAGGCCTTTTTAGTGAGATATTAGCAGAATTTCCCAGGTTGGGAGAAGGCCAGAGAGATCCTAGTACAGGAAGCTCATAGAACCCCTAATAAACACGACCAAAAGAGATCCTCACCACAACACATTGTAATTAAACTCACCACAGTGAAACATAAAGAAAAGTCCCTAAAATGTGCAAGAGAGAAATGTCAGATTACTCTAGGAGTATCTCCAATCACACTCACACTGATTTCTCATCAGAAACCCTACAAGCTAGGAGGGAATGGCAAGATGTAGCCCAGGTACTAAGAGAGAAAAACTGCCAGCCCAGAATATTATATCCTGCAAAGCTATCATTTGTGAATGAAGGTGAAATAAAGACTTTTCATAGCAAACAGAAATTGAAAGAATTTGTTGCCACTAGCCAGGCCCTGCAAAAGATGCTTAAAGATGTGCTACACACAGAAACATAGAAACACGGTCATCAATATGAAAGAAGGTAAATGAAAGAAATCTCACACCAAAAGATCACAGGAAGCTCAAAACATATATCAGAAAATATCTTTGGCAAATGGCAGGACAAAGCTGCTACTTATTAATAGTCACTTTGAATGTTAATGGCCTGAACTTTCCAGTTAAAAGACACTGATTGGCTGATTGGTTTAAGGAACAAAACCCATCTATTTGCTGCTTACAAGAAACACATCTTTCCAATAAAGATACATACGCACTGAAAGTGAAAGGCTGGAAAAAGTAATACCATGCCAACAGAAATGAAAAAAAGAGCGGGCATAGCCATCTTAACATCAGACAACATAAACTTTACCACAAAAACTGTTAAGAGAGACAAAGAGGGGCACTATATAATGATTAAGAGATCAATTCAACAGGAAGATATAACGATTATCAATGTATATGCCCCTAACTACAGGGCACCAGTTTATTTAAAAGATTTGTTAAGGAACTTAAAGGGAGACTTAGACCCCAATACAATAGTGCTTGGGGACTTCAATACTCCACTCTCAGAAATAGACAGATCAACAGGACAGAAGTTCAACAAGGATACATTAGATATTAATGACACTATAATCCAAATGGATCTAATAGATATCTACAGAACTTTTCATCCTACACAGAAAGCATTTACATTCTTCTCAGCAGTACAGGGAACCTTCTCGAGGATTGACCACATACTAGACCATAAAGCAAGTCTCAGCAAATTCAAAAGAGTTAGAATCATACAATGCAGCTTCTCAGACCATAGTGGAATGAAGTTGGAAATTAGCAACTCAGGAATCCCTAGAGCATATGCAAATGCATGGAGATTGAACAACATGTTCCTGAATGAACAATGGGTCATAGAAGAAATTAAAAGAGAAATCAAAAATTTTCTGGAAGTAAATGAGGATAACAGCACAACATACCAAAACTTATGGGATGCAGCAAAAGCAGTGTTAAGAGGAAAGCTTATATCAATAGGTGCCTACATCAAGAAATTGGAAAGGCACCAAATAGATGAGCTTTCAATTCACCTCAAGGATCTAGAAAACCTACAGCAAACCAGACCCAAATCTAGTAGGAGAAGAGAAATAATTAAAATCAGAGAAGAAATCAACAGGATTGAATCCAAAAAAACATTACAAAAAATCAGCCAAACGAGGAGCTGGTTTTTTGAAAAAATAAACAAAATTGACACCCTATGGCCCAATTAACTAAAAAAAGAAGAGAAAAGACCCAAATCAATAAAATCAGAGATGAAAAAGGAAACGTAACAACAGACACCACAGAAATAAAAAGAATCATCAGAAATTACTACAAGGACTTGTATGCCAGCAAACAGGGTAACCTATCAGAAATGGATAGATTCCTGGACACATGCAACCTACTTAAATTGAACCAGGAAGACATAGAAAACCTAAACAGACCCATAACTGAGACAGAAATTGAAACAGTAATAAAGGCCCTCCCAACAAAGAAAAGCCCAGGACCAAATGGATCACTGCTGAATTCTACCCGACATTTAAAGAAGAACTAACTCCAATTCTTCTCACACTATAAACAATAATCGAAAAATAGGGAATCCTCAAAACTCTTTCTATGAAGCCAGCATCACCTTAATTCCTAAGCTGGGAAAAGATGCAGCATTGAAAGAGAATTACAGACCAATATCCCTAATGAACATAGATTCAAAAACCCTCAATAAAATTCTCTCCAATAGAATGCAACAACACATCAGAAAGATCATCCACCCAGACCAAGTGGAATTTATCCCTGGTATGCAGGGATGGTTCAACGTTCGCAAATCAATCAATGTGATACACCATATTCACAGACTGCAGAAGAAAAACCATATGATTATCTCAATAGATGCTGAGAAAGCATCTATTGATAAAGCATCTATTGATAAAATACGATACCCGTTAATGATGAAAACTCTAAGCAAACTGGGTTTGGAAGGAACATTCCTCAATACAATCAAAGCAATCTATGAAAAACCCACAGCCAACATTATATTGATTGGGGAAAAGTTGGAAGCATTTCCACTGAGATCTGGTACCAGACAGGGATGCCCACTCTCACCACTGCTATTCAATATAGTTCTGGGGATTCTAGCCAGAGCTATTAGGCAAGAAAAAGAAATTAAAGGGATACAAATTGGGAAGAAAGAACTCAAACTATCCCTCTTTGCAGATGGTATTATTCTTTAGAGGACACAAAGAACTGTACTAAGAGACTATAGGAACTCATAGAAGATTTTGGCAAAATTAGCAGGATATAAAATCAATGCACAAAAATCAACAGCCTTTGTATACACAGACAATGCCATGGCTGAGGAAGAACTTCTAAGATCAATCCCATTCACAATAGCTACAAAAACAATCTAATACCTTGGAATAAACTTAACCAAGGACATTAAAGATCTCTATGATGAGAATTAGAAAACCTTAAAGAAAGAAATAGAAGAGGATACCAAGAAATGGAAAAATCTTCCATGCTCATGGATTGGAAGAATCAACATCATCAAAATGTCCATTCTCACAAAAGCAATTTATAGATTCAATGCAATACCAATCAAGATACCAAAGACCTTCTTCTCAGATCTAGACAAAATGATGCTGAAATTTATATGGAGACACAGGAGACCTCGAATAGCTAAAGCAATCTTGTACAACAAAAACAAAGCCGGAGGGATCACAATACCAGATTTCAGGACATACTACAGGGCAGATGTAATCAAAACAGCATGGTACTGGTAAAGAAACAGTTGGATAGACCAATGGAACAGAATTGAAACAACAGAAATCAATCCAAACATCTACAGCCGACTCATATTTGACCAAGGATCCAAAACCAATTCCTGGAGTAAGGACAGTCTATTCAATAAATGGTGCTGGGAAAACTGGATTTCCACGTGCAGAATCATGAAGCAAGACCCCTACCTTTCACCTTACACAAAAATCCACTATACATGGATTAAAGACTTGAATCTACGACCTGACACCATCAAATTATTAGAGAGCATTGGAAAAACCCTGAAAGATATAGGTACCGGCCATGACTTTTTGGAAAATGCCCCAGAAGCACAGGCAGTCAAAGCCAAAATTAACATTTGGGATTGCATCAAATTGAGAAGTTTCTGTACTTCAAAAGAAACAGTCAGGAAAGTGAAGAGACAACCAAAAGAATGGGAAAATATATTTGCAAACTATGCAACTGATAAAGGGTTGATAACAAGAATCTACAAAGAAATCAAGAAACTCCACAACATCAAAACAAACAACCCACTTAAGAGATGGGCCAAGGACCTCAATAGACATTTCTCAAAAGAGGAAATCCAAATGGCCAACAGACACATGAAAAAAAGTTCAAGATCACTAGCAATCAGGGAAATGCACATCAAAACCACAATGAAGTTCCACCTCACCCCAGTTAGAATGGCTCACATTCACAAATCTACCAACAACAGATGCTAGAGAGGATGTGGGGGAAAAGGGACACTAATCCACTGTTGGTGGGAATGCAAATTGGTTAAGCCAAGATGGAAGTCAGCCCGGAGATTCCTCAGAAACCTGAATATAACCCTACCATTCAACCCAGCCATCCCACTCCTTGGAATTTACCCAAAGGAAATTAAATTGGCAAACAAACAAGCTGTCTGCACATTAATGTTTATTGCAGCTCAATTCACAATAGCTAAGACCTGGAACCAACCTAAATGCCCATCAAGAGTAGACTGGATAAAGAAATTATGGGACATGTACTCTATAGAACACTATACAGCAGTCAAAAACAATGAAACCCGGTCATTTGCAACAAGATGGAAGAATTTGGAAAACATCATACTGAGTGAATTAAGCCAGTCCCAAAGGGACAAATATCATATGTTCTCCCTGATCAGCAACAACTAACTGAGCACCACAGGGGAAACTTGTTGAAGTGAAATGGACACTATGAGAAACAGTGACTTGATCAGCTCTTCTCCTGACTGTTGATGTGCAATGTAATACTTTATCCATTTTAGTATTTTTTTTCTATTACCAATGGTTGAACTCTGTAATTAACAGACAATTATTCTTAGGTGTTTAAATTTTAACTGAAAAGTGATCCCTGTTAGGAATTTGGAAAACATTATGTTGAGTGAAATAAGTCAATCCCAAAGGGACAAATACCACTTGTTCTCCTTGATAGGTGACAACTAACTGAGCACCAAAAAGGAAACCTGTTAAAGTGAAATGAACACTATGAGTAACGGTGACTTGATCAGCCCTCACCCTGACTGTTGATGAACAGCTTAATATGTTATCCCTCTTAGTATTTTTTTTCTTTGTTCTACTTAATACTTTTGGTTGAACACTGTAATCAATACACAATTCTTCTTAAGTGCTGAAACTTAACTGAAAAGTGATTGCTGTTAAATATATGAGTGGGAATAAGGGAAGAGATGTGCAATTCAGGACATGCTCAAGCTGACTTACCTCTAACAGTAGAGTTAGAAACATACCAGGGGATTCGAATTCAATCCCATCGAGATGGCATGTACCAATGCCATCTCACTAGTCCCAGTGATCAATTTCTGTTCACAATTGATCATAATGATAGGACTAAGAACCAAAGGGATCACAGAAACAAGACTAGTGTCTGCAAATACTAGCTGATAGAATAAAAAAGGGAGAGAATGATCCAACATGGGAAGTGAGATAAACAGCAGACCCATAGAATGGCAAATGTCCTAAACAGCACTCTGGCTTCAGAATCAGCCCTTAAGGCATGCGGATCTGGCTGAAATGCCCATGAGAGTATTTCAGGCATGGAAAGCCAAGACACTCTGGGAAAAAAAAAAAAACTTAAATGAAAGATCTCTGTGAGTGAGATCCCAGTGGAAAGAATGGGTCATCAAAGAAGGAGGTACCTTTCTCTAAAGGGAGGAGAGAACTTCCACTTTGACCATGGCCTTGTCTAAATATGATCAGAGTCAGTGAACTCAGGGGTTTTCCATAGCCTTGGCAACTCATGACAAGAGCCTAGGGTGATTATTGATGCCATAAACAAGAGTGTCAATTTGTTAAGTCAACAACAGGAGTCACTGTGCACTTACTCCTCATGTAGGATCTTTGTCCTTAGTGTGCTGTACATTGAGATTTAATGCTATAACTAGTGCTCAAACAGTATTTTTCACTTTATGTTTCTGTGTGGGAGCAAACTGTTGAAATCTTTACTTAATATATGCTAAGTTGATCTTCTGTATATAAAGATAATTAAAAATGAATCTTGATGTGAATGGAAGGGGAGACAGAGTGGATAAGGGGAGGGTTGTGGGTTGTAAGGGCGTTATGGGGGGGAAGCCATTGTAATCCATGAGCTGTACTTTGGAAATTTATATTCATTAAATAAAAGTTAAAAAAAATGAAGAATAATGTATTAGCACAAGGGAAGAGCATATTGTATACAAATAGAGGAGTGTGAGTGAAGACTCAGCAGAAAAAGGGCAAATAATGCTTTTTGGGGACACTAATGGATGATTTATTTGAAGATGAAAAAACTGGACATGAGTAGGAAGCATCATGATATAATCCAAGTTCAAAACTTATGAGAACTGGACAAATTTCAAGATATTTATCAAGTAAAACAAAGGGAATATTGTTGCATTATGTATGGAATTTTGAAGGAGAGACAGGTCCCAATATAAGTCCTAACTGTAAGTCTGAGTATTCTAGCTCATGAAGCCAGTTCAATGGGAAATCATTATAACTAAGGATTAAATAATTTGTGTTCAGTTCAAATATTTTAAGTTTAGATACCTTAAATACAAAAAAATACCGCTTAGAGTTAATGAGAAAAAATGAAATTAAAAATTATTTTTGTGCATGAAATTTGAAATTCCTGCTTATTTCATCAAAATATCCACTTTGAAACTCCTGCTGACTGAAGAGCCCACATGGATGAAACTAAAATGAAGTATCTGAATAGAAGGCTGGGTTGTACATACACATTGTGGAATCTTTGGTGTACAGAGTGAAAGTCACAGGACCAAATGACTGAGAATTGAATAGTTTCCCCATTCCAGCACTGGGGAAATTCCACAGTTGATATTTTGGAGGAATGTATTACCTCGAGAAAATAACCCAGAGGGAACACCAAAAGATAATTGCTGCATTAAATAAGCTAAACTGAAAACAGCTTCATAAGTAATCAGGTGTTTAAGAATGTCTTATTTTTTATTTAATTAATTAATTAATTAATTTATTTATTTATTTATTTATTTATTTATTTTTTGACAGGCAGAGTGGACAGTGAGAGAGAGACAGAGAGAAAGGTCTTCCTTTGCCATTGGTTCAACCTCCAATGGTGCAGTGGCCGGTGCGCTGATCCGAAGGCAGGAGCCAGGTACTTATCCTGGTCTCCCATGGAGTGCAGGGCCCAAGTACTTGGGCCATGCTCCACTGCACTCTCTGGCCACAGCAGAGAGCTGGCCTGGAAGAGGGGCAACTGGGACAGAATCCAGCACCCTGACCAGGACTAGAACCCGGTGTGCCAGCGCCACAAGGCAGAGGATTAGCCTAGTGAGCCACGGTGCCAGCCAAGAATGTCTTATATTATTGAAAATTCAAGCAAGATGAGGATGAGGAATGTCCATTGAACACTACGTATTCAATAGAGATTATAGCAATTATTTCACGTGAAAAACAGAACATATGTTGGATTTCTGTGTCTTTAGGTTTGACAATTAATGGGAACAATTAGAATAGTAAAGTATTAAGATAGTTAACTCCAAAAAGAAGGAAGAAATAAAGCTTTGTTTAAAATATGCTAAACAGAAAATTATGTGGTCATTTGCTTATTTTGATTTCTAAATGGTTTATTTGAAAGACACAGTTACTGAGAGACACAGGCAGAGATAAAGAAGTCTTCCATCCACTGGTTCACTCGCCAAATGACTACAATGGCTGGAGATGGGCCAATACAAAGCCAGGAAACAGGAGTGTCTTCCAGGTCTCCCACATGGGTTCAGGGATCCAAGGACGTGGGCCATCTTCTACTGCTTCCCCAGGCCACAGCAGAGAGCTGGATCAGAGTTAAAATGTAGTGAGATGAAAAAAGAATCCCTGAAAAATAGGGACTGAGATGAAATGGGATAGTTCACAGAAAGTTTTTCTATATATTTATGAAAAGTGAAAATAGTTAAAGAAAAATAATATTGTGGTATATATACATACAAAGTAGTACATCTGAAAATTACACTTTATTTTTCTTCTTACTATTTGTTGAATTGTTTAATTAATGTAGGATTAATCTTACAAATATAAAATAAATGGAAAGTAGATCATCATAATAATGCAAAGAAACAATAAAAAAGGGAGGGGAAGGAAGGGTGGAATCATGACCAGGAGGGAGATTAGGGTGGGAAACATAACTATGCTACTAAATCTCTCTATATAAAATACATAAAATTTGTTCACTTTAAAATAAAAACAGAATAATATATTTTAAAAGGAGCTATTTTAAATATAACTTGGGACTGAAGAAATTATTTAAATGTTGCGAGAACTCTGGCCTCAGAATTAGCCCTTAAGGCATTCAGATCTGGCTGAAAAGCCCATGAGAGTATTGTAGGCTTGGAAAGCAAGACATTTAAAAAAAAACAACCTATATGAAAGATCTCTGTGAGTGAGATCCCAGTGGAAAGAATGGGTCATCAAAGAAGGAGGTACCTTTCTCTGAAGGGAGGAGAGAACTTCCACTTTGACTATGACCTTGTCTAAATATGATCAGATTCGACAAACTAAAAGGCCTCCATAGCCTTGGCAGCTCATGACAAGAGCCTAGGGTGATTACTGAGGCCATGAACAAGAGTGTCAATTTGTTAAGTCAAAAACAGGAGTCACTGTGCACTTACTCCTCATGTAGGATCTCTGTCCTTAGTGTGCTGTACATTGTGATTTAATGCTATAACTAGTGCTCAAACAGTATTTTTCACTTTGTGTTTCTGTGTGGGTGCAAACTGTTGAAATCTTTACTTAATATATGCTAAGTTGATCTTCTGTATATAAAGAGAATCAAAAATGAATCTTGATGTGAATCAAATGGGAGAGGGAGCAGGAGAGGGGAGGTTCATGGGTGGCAAGGAAGTTATGGGGAAAAAAGCCATTGTCCATTGTGATCCATAAGCTGTACTTTGGAAATTTATATTCATTAAATAAAAGTTAAAAAATAAATGTTTATAGAAGAAATATATTTTAGATATTTAAAAATAGTGCAATTCACAACTCTGTGATGACATGATGGATGAGATGAATCCCTATTTATTTCCATTGTGCTTTATTTGAATGAAAAGCATTTTTGAGTTAACAAAATAGAATGAGTTCTGCTTCTCTGGATTGAAGCTCACAACCCCTGTTGGGATTATGTGAAAAATGAGTTTTTCCTGCTGTCTATCATAACCTATGTCCTTAGTTCCTGAGAGAAGCTGGAAATATGAATGCCAACAAGTATCCATGCTCTTCATTTTTTTTTTCAAATTAAAGAGACTACATGTACATTTGAATCTGAAAGCTAAGGTACTAGAACTAGGTTACATTCCTTCAAATTCTAGTGAATTATTCCATGTGGTTCCCATAGAATATATAGTCATTATAAATAATGCCATAAAGCAACAACTTAAAAAAATCCCAAGATAGTTCTGAATATATAGTATATAGACATTTTCCATGTTAATTATTGTCAAAAATACAGCGTATTTGTTATTAAGAGATTTTTTTCTACAACTATCTGATAGGTACTTGATTATTCCTTGGAAATCACTGAATCAATTCAAATGAAACCCTCTATTACATTTCAGGGAATGTTTAGTACTTGGGAAGACTAGTGAGGAGCTGGTAGAATTAAGGGAGACTTGGGGCCAGTGCCGCGGCTCACTAGGCTAATCCTCCTCCTTGCGGCGCCAGCACACTGTGTTCTAGTCCCAGTCGTGGTGCCTGATTCTGTCCCAGTTGCCCCTCTTCCAGGCCAGCTCTCTGCTGTGGCCCGGGAGTGCAGTGGAGCATGGCCCAAGTACTTGGGCCCTGCACCCCATGGGAGACCAGGATAAGTACCTGGCTCCTGCCATTGGATCAGCACAGTGCCCCAGCCATGGCGGCCATTGGAGGGTGAACCAACAGCAAGGGAACACCTTTCTGTCTGTCTCTCTCTCTCACTGTCCACTCTGCCTGTCCAATAAATAAATAAATAAATAAATAAATAAATAAATAAATAAATAAATAAATAAAGGAGACTTGGGCACAGCGCTGTGATGCAGTGGGTTAAAGCCCTGGCTTAAAGTGCTGGCATCCAGTATCAGCACTGGCTCTAATCCCAGCTTCTCCTCTTCCTATCCAGCTCTCTGCTATGGCCTGGGAAAGCAGTAGAAGATGGCCTAGGTCTTTGGGCCCCTGCACCCACATGGGATACCCGGAGAAACTTCCTGGCTCCTGGCTTCAGATCGGCACTGTTCCGGTCATTTCTCTCTCTTTCTCTCTCTCTCTCTCTCTCTCTCTCTCTCTCTCTCTCTCTCTCTCTCTCTGCATCTCCTCTCTCTGTGTAACACTGACTTTCAAATAAATAAATAAAATAAATCTTTAAAAAAAGAATTAAGGGAGACTAAAAGCAGACCTTGGAAACCTCATGTACTAAAGCATAAGAAAAGATTTTAACAGCAGGGACTGGGCTCCAAGCAATTTCTGTTTATGGTACTCACATAGATAAGGAGACTGGATCACAGCCCATCTCTACACAGTGAATTGTTCTTGATCAACCGTGCTTAAAGCCCTGAGATGGGGTAACAGTGAACGATGCAAGGGAAAACAAAACTCCTTATTAACAAAAGAAAATGGAAAGTGCAGAAACAGGAAAAACAAGACACCACTCTCTTCATTAAAAATGAAAAGTTTGGGTAGATATGTAATTCCAAGATGTCATTGAGAAGAGGACTAGGAATAAAAAAAACTTGCATGATTGATATGGCACCTTCTAAAAAAGCAGGTTTAACTTTTATTTCTTTGGTTTGGTTCATATTTAGATGCTTGATGCTTTAACAAGGCTTGTGCATATAATCAACGACTGAGATCAATTTTTCCATCTGTGCTAAATTGCTGAGAGATGCAGTATGATTGTATTTCTCAGCTTTTATTAGCCTTATACTTCAAAGTTTTCCAAGAGAAAAGTAATATCTACTTGTTTTTTCCTGAGAAGTAGGTTTATAAGAGACATAAAATATGAATGTGTCGGGGAACGGGACAGCCTGGCCAGCTGTGCCCCTCCCGACATGTACAAGCACAAGAAGTTTAGTGCTGGGCTTTTTCCACCCTGCCCATTGCTAATTGCAAGATCCTGTTTTGACTTTAAGCATCCTGTTATTGCCTGTTTCCCACACTTAGTTGGTAACATGTTTTCCGTGAATGATATATATAAATAGGTGGACGGTGGGCGGGAGTAGTGAATGAACGCTGGTAAAAGACGGAGTTGTGAATGAACACAGGTAACAGGCGGGAGTTATGAATGAACGCCGGTAACAGGCAGGAGCTGTGAATGAACGCCAGTAGTAAGCGGGAGTGGTGAATGAAGGAGTTGTGAATGAATGCCGGTAACAGGGCGGGCGTTCGCGACATGTAACGAGTCTGCTGAAAAATACAGTGGAAGCTGAAAAGCCGATAAACGCGTCTGGTGTCTCCGAGGTCTCCCCGGCGTTAACCTATCCAGAAGGTGTACGCCTGCATGAATGCTAGGTTATTTTTTAAATTTTTTAAAGATTTAATTATTTGAAAGTTATTGAGCATGGTAGAGCCAGAGAGAGAGAGAGAGAGAAAGAGAGAGAGGTCCTCCATCTGCTGCTCCACTTCCCAAATGACCGCAACAGCCAGAGCTGAGCTAGCTGATGCCAGAAGCCAGAAGCTTCTTTTGGGTCTCCCACATGGGTGCAGGGGCCCAAGGACTTGGGCCATCTTCTGCTGCTTTCCCAGGTCAGAGAGGAGAGCTGTATCAGAAGCAGAGCAGCTGGGACTCAAATTGGTGACCATAAGGGATGCTGATGCTGCAGGCAGCAGCTTTAACCCACAGGCCCCATGTTATTTTCAATATGTGGGTGATTAACCCATTAAAATCCAAATGAAAATATACCTTGATGATTCTCATATCCAAAACTTTAGAAAGTTTGGGAGTGCTAGTGTTCTTCTAAATATTAACTCTTGCATTCTGATTTAAAACATCGATGACTCAATTTGCAATGTCATATATAGGATATTGTGGATATGTTCCTATGTCTTTCTAATTTGTGTGTGGCCACAAGGATTGTCTTTCTCATAGCAATAAAAAATAAGTGAAACTGTTTCTCTACTTAGGGTGCTTCTTCCCACTTTCTATAGCTTATTTATGTCCATGTCTATGAAATGTTTTCTCTAATAATCAAAGAGAGCTCTTAACTTTGTGCTTTGTGGCTATAACTCAGATTTTTTTTTTTGATAGGCAGAATGGACAGTGAGAGAGAGAGAGAGAGACAGAGAGAAAGGTCTTCCTTTGCCGTTGGTTCAGCCTCCAATGTCTGCCATGGCCGGCGTGCTGTGGCTGGCACACTGTGCTGATCCGATGGTAGAAGCCATGTACTTCTCCTGGTCTCCCATGGGGTGCAGGGCCCAAGTACTTGGGCCATCCTCCACTGCATTCCCTGGCCACAACAGAGAGCTGGCCTGGAAGAGGGGCAACCAGGACAGAATCTGGCGCCCCGACTGGGACTAGAACCTGGTGTGCCGGTGCCACAAGGTGGAGGATTAGCCTAGTGAGCCACAGCGCCAGCCCTATAACTCAGTTTTAAAGTGTTAGGCATCTACTTTTGATAAATCTACACAAATAATAATTTAAAAATCTGTTCAATGGGATTTTGAGTAAAAACATGTTAAACTAATAGCAACTGTGTTACTGTATAAAAATCTTTCTAGAATTTTCCCATTTGGAGATTTTAGCATCTTATTACACACTAGATTTTCCTATAATTAGCTACAATTGGAATAAATTACCATTTATTATAGATGCTACTATAAGAAGTTATGCTAGAGGCCAGCATTGTTTCATAGAAACCTCCACCTGCAATGCCAGAATCCTGTATGAGCACTGATTCAAGTCCCAGCTGCTCCTCTTCCAATCCAGCTCTCTGCTATGGCCTGGGAAAGCAGTTGAAGAAGGCCCAAATGCTTGGGCCCCTGCACCCATGTGGGAGACCCAAAAGAAGCTCCTGGTTCCTTGCTCCTGGCTTCGGATTGACTTAGCTCCAGCTGTAACAGCCTAATAGGGAGTGAACCAGTGGGTGGAAGACCTTTCTCTCTGTCACTGCCTCTCCCCGTCTGTAACTCTATCTCTTAAATAAAAAATAGAAATATTTTTAAAAGTTATGCTATAGAGGCAGTTACCCTTTCCAAATCCTTCTACTATTAATTGTAAATGCTATAGCTCTCATCTCAGTAGCATCTAGTGCTGAAATATTTAATGATGAAAATCGCAGAAGTAAAAAAAAAATTATTATCTCTTTTTACCACACTTGATGGGAAATGGCTAATATAGATGTCCAAGATAATGGAAAAGTGACTCATTTCAATAGAAATCTATTTGCTGTAACATCAAGTAATTATCATTGCTCATTTTGAAAGAATGTGCTTTCTGCATTCTGGTTTCCTGCTTAGTTGTTTGATAACTTCCTATATAAATTTTAAACATCTATGAAATTCATTTCTATTAACTTTTAACACTCTTTTTTAAAGATTTATTTATTCATTTGAAAGAGTTATAATAACAGAGGAAGTAGGGATGGGAGAGGGAAAGAGAGACAGACAAAGTTTTCATCCAATGGTTCACTCACCAGAAGGCCAGGCCAAAGCCTTGAAACTGAAGATTCTTCTGGGTCTCTCACATGAGGTGCAGGG
This sequence comes from Oryctolagus cuniculus, assembly GCF_051225735.1. Classification (NCBI taxonomy): domain Eukaryota; kingdom Metazoa; phylum Chordata; class Mammalia; order Lagomorpha; family Leporidae; genus Oryctolagus; species Oryctolagus cuniculus. The sequence continues at coordinate 10,413,206 of NC_142889.1, forward strand.
GCCCAAACAGTTTGAACACCATCTGATGCTTTCCCAGGCCACTAAAATGGAGCTGGATTGGAAGTGGAGTAGCTGGAACACAAGTCCGCGTTATATATGATACTGACATGGCAGGTGGAACCTTTACCTGCTATGCCACAATGCTGGCCCCTACGTCTCTTTCACTCAGTTTTTTCAAAAGATGGATATACTTGTTTGTAGAAGATACTGCCTAAATGTTCACAGGACAGCACACTCCCCTGGAATGGGACATGGCTGCAGGTCTGTCTCTGCCTAGGTAGGCTGGGTGAGGGTACACCCTCAAAATATAATGCAGTGCCAGAGGCAGCAAGGGGGCTAATGGGCTTTAAAAGAGACCTAGTGTTTTAGAAACTTGCCATGACATATAAATTGACCTGTCTGTGAAGATGGACATCACTGTTCTGTTCTCTGTCAAGGATCACTGTACAGGATTCCTTTCCCACCATAGAGTTGATGTACAATCCTGCCTACATACTTGTTAGCCTGTAGAATTCCTCATACCCAGATTATTGTTATATAAATTCACCCAGAATAGCCTATATCTGAATTCTGACAGTGCCTGTGCTGGCACTGTGTTTTAAAATAACATTTCAAGGTGACAATATGTTGCACTGGGTATGATGCTGCTTGGGACACCTGCAGCTGCTACTGGAGTGCTTGGAATTGAGTCCTACCTCTGCTTCTGATCCAAATTCCAGGTAATCTGCTCTTGGGAGGCAGCACATGATGGCACAATTACTTGAGTCCCTATCACACACAAAAATCTAAATGAATTTCTTTGCTCTGGGCTTTGGCCTGATCCAGACCCAGCTTATTCTGGGGACTTGGGGAATTAACCAGCTAATGGAAGATCTGCATGTGTGTGTGTGTGTGCACATGTGTGTGTGTGTGTATGTGTGCAGAAAATGGCAGGAATTAAAAATAATTTAGAAGACTGGAGTATGTAAAGGGATATAACATGATCCTGGCTACAAAGACAGTACTTGGAAGCTGTCAGTATGATCTACTGACTGATGCAACTACAGTAAAACTTACAATATGTGATATGAAGGAATTAATAATTTGTTTCAGGGTAGGTCTTACTCTAGCTAATATATAATATCATTGGTTGTACCTATTTGCCTGAATCTTAGGAAATTATGTATCTCATAATAGTTTTTCACTACTTGCTTGTTCACTGATAGATTAAGCCCAAATCATAGCATATAAAATTTTAGTTTAATAGTATATATTTCCAAGTGCTTTGTGAGGAAAAATGGTGCTTTCATGAATATGCTACATTGGGAAATATAATAATACATGGGGCCTCTTTGGAACACCAAGCTACTCCTACTGTCATGGAAAATAACCAGACTCTCAAGCTACATATTACTCATGTTCCTCACCTTCTGTTTTCTCTTCTGTTCACTGTTCAATGACTACCTGACATACCACTTGCTTTCTCCAGAAGAACATATTTGGAGTTATTTTTGCTGTCCTATTTCTACCACTCTGGCCAAAGCAATTACTGTGGTTCAGCCATCCATGTCACTGCTAAAGGGAAAAGGATGAGGGGCACCTACTTTCACTGGGGCACCTAACGTCATCATTCTCATCTCCTGGATCCAACTGACTCTGTGAAATCTGGCTGGTAACCTCTGCTCCTCAGTGATGCAGAGGCTCATTTTGACATGACCATTTGACATGGCCAGAATATCATCATATGCAACAAGGTTTCAGACATGGCCTTCTACTGGGTCCTGGATGCCTGTGGCCTTTGGTCTGGAAGTTGCTCCAGGGCTTTCCCAGTCAGGAACTTGCTGAACACACTGAATGATAGATACTAAGTTCCTGACATTCAGCATGATCATTTTCAGAGTCATTTTCCTGTCTGTGCACAACAGTGCACCACAGTGCCAAAGGGAAAGTCAGGATGACTCTGGACATCTTTTCCACCTTGACCTCCAGTTCATGGCTCCATTTTATTTCCAAATAGTATGCTATTTTGGTAAAATCAGGAAATCTCTGCATGTTGTCTTGTATAAAACACATTTGAGAAACAACAAACTTAAAGAAATAACTTGTGATTTCCTAAAATAGAGGGTCTGAAGACAAAGCTACACAATTCTTGCAGCAGGCATTACATTACAAGGTGGCATTTGTTTCAACATATAAGTGACATTTCTTCCAGTAAAGGTGTTAGATTTACTCAAACCTGTACCCATCATTTTTTCAAGATTCCATTTATTGCTGCTTTCTGTTATGCTCCACTGGGACTTTCCACTTATTTGTCATATTTTTAATGTATTAAATCCCCACATAGTATCACTGTGTTTCTGAAATCTTAACATATTTTATGGACATTCTTTTCCTGAAGAGGCTTTATTTTTTTCTTTTCTTTTTGTCAGGCAGAGTGGACAGTGAGAGAGACAGAGAGAAAGGTCTTCCTTTTTGCCGTTGGTTCACGCTCCAATGGCTGCCGTGGCTGGCGCACTGCAGCCAGTGCCTTGCGCTGATCCAAAGCCAGGAGCCAGGTGCTTCTCCTGTTCTCCCATGCAGGTGCAGGGCCCAAGGACTTGGGACATTCTCCACTGCACTCCCGGGCCATAGCAGGGGCTGGCCTGGAAGAGGGGCAATGGGGACAGAGTCCAGCGCCCCGACCAGGACTAGAACTGAGTGTGCCAGTGCCGCAAGATGGAAGATTAGCCTATTGAGCCAAGGCACCGGCCTGAGGCTTTATATTTTTAATATGCTGAATGTAGTGTGTTTTGATATGTGCCACTATATTTTCTTCTTTTTTTTAAAAGATTTATTTGATTATTTGAAAGAGTTACAGAGAGAGGTATAGACAGGGAGAGAGGTCTTCAATCCATTGGTTCATTCCCCAGATGGCCGCAATGGCTGGAACTGTGCTGCTCTGAAGCCAGAAACCAGGAGCTTCCCCCAGGTCTCCCATGTTGGTGCAGGGGCCCAAGGACTTGGGCCATTTTCTACTGCTTTCCCAGGCCATAGCAGAGAGCTGGATCAGAAGTGGAGCAGCTAGGACTAGAACTGGCACCAAAATGGGATGCCAGCACTTCAGGCCAATGCTTTAATCCACTGTGCCACAGCACCAGCCTCTATATTTTTCTTCTAATTCATGTCTTTGAAAACATTCATGAGGGTCATTTTGCAGATTTTTTCATGTGGTCTTTATTACTAGCTTTCCCATTGTTATAACAGGTCCTCTGAAATTTGGTGTATGCATTGAATTTGAAAATTTATTTGAAAGAAAACTCATAAATGATCAACAGTGAGTGTTCTCACTGATGGATGGATACATCTTTCCAATGACCCTTTTAACATCATCTTTTCTCAACCTTACATATATGCACCATACTTCATATAAAATATGCATCTTACAAGGCTTATATTCAAATATACTTATGTTATATTGCTTATACATAATAACATAAATGTGCCACATTTTCTTATCATATTTATACATGAACATTTTGTAAATTTTATTTATATAGTGACAAGAATTTTTTCTCTTACATATTTCAAAAAGAATATGTTCCCAATGAGTTGTATATGATACAATAATTGTTCTCAAATATTTTTTGTGTTTGTGCATGTGTGTGCAAATTGTTGAAATTTTTACTTAGTGTGGTGCTGGTCTTCTCTGTACAAAGGTAATTGAAAATGAGTCTTAATGTAAAAATGGGACAGGAACAGGAGAGGGAGGTGGAGGAGGGGTGGGAGTATAGGTGGAAGGGTGTGTTATGAAAGGATGAATATATTCCCGAAGTTGTACATATGGAAGTTATATTCCTTAAAAATAAATTAATGAATAAAAACAATATGTTATTAAATAAAGCCTTATTTCTTATATAAACTTTAATCTAAATTGTTAGTTCCTATACTTGATTCTGGATTATCTAGGAATTTTAAGATATGTGATCTTTATTTCCTCTCTTCCATTTTTATGCCTCTTATTTCTTTTTTCAATTTATATTGCTAATTTGATGCCTGACTGCATTGTTGAGAATCAGCTTCCTACAGTTATTTTGTTTCAGTAGGAAAGCTGTTGATTATTTTATAATCACATATGGTATATGGATTCCCTTTTGAGACGGCATCCTTTATCAAATCAAAAGTATTTTTTTCTGTTATGAATTGGTTAGAAGTTGAAAGAGATCTTTATCAAAGAGTGGCCAGTGATGTGGTCCAGAAGTTAAGTCACCACATACAATGCTAACATCCTATATTAGAGCACAGCTTAAGTCCAGGCTACTCTGATTCTGAACCAGCTCCCTGCTAAGGCACCTGTGAGGCAGTGAAAGAGATACCAAGTACTTGGGCCCCTGAAACCTATGTCAAAGATCTGGATGGAGTTCCTGGTTTTTTGCTTCAGCCTGACCCAGCCCTGGCAGTTTGACAACTTGGGGAGTAAATCAATGATTGGAAGATCTCTCTCTGTCTCTGTCTTTCAAATAAATAACAAAATAAATGTATAAATATTTTTTAAAAAATGAACAAGGTATGCCTTAGTTTCAATTAATAATTTTTCTTTACATTGTAGTTTTATAGATTTTACATAATCTTCAATATTTATTGAATGTAAAACCTGAAATGCTCATCGTTTGCTGTCCTATGACTTTTAAAAGTACATTTGCATTCAGAGCTATTGCACCTATTTTAACTGAGTTGGCCTGCACTGTTCTCTGTGGTGCTTTTGTTGTTTGGTCTTTAATTGCACATGTGAAAAAGTATTTCCTAAACAAAAGGAGACAGGAAATAAGTGGATAAATTAATGAGCAAATGGACAAATGGATGGACATGGTTATTGGAAAAAAAGAGAAATTCATGACTTTATTAAATAAGGGACTAATGGCAAAAGAAGGACATTGGGCAAGGGAATAAAATGGAAAATATTAGGCAGCAAGATTAATTGGGAAACTGAATGAATGTATAGATATGAGTCCTTGGCCAGCGCCGTGGCTCACTAGGCTAATCCTCCACCTGTGGGGCTGGCACCCTGTGTTCTAGTCCCAGCTGGGGCTCTGGTTCTGTCCTGGTTGCTCCTCTTCCAGTCCAGCTCTCTGCTATGGCTTGGGAAGGCAGTGGAGGATGGCCCAAGAGCTTGGGCCCTGCACCCACATGGGAGACCAGGAGGAAGCATCTGGCTCCTGGCATAAGATAGGTGCAGCACACTGGCCGTAGTGGCCATTTTGGGGGTGAACCAACAGAAGGAAGACTTTTCTCTCTGCCTCTCTCTCTCACTGTCTAACTCTGCCTGTCAAAAAAATAAAAATAAAAATAAATAGATATGAGTCCTGGGGAATAAACAAATAAGTAATTAAATAGATAATACAACTGCATTTTTCTTATTACCTGGCTTCTTTAATAAAGCCTACAATAAATTTTGAATAACACAACTGTATTTCTCATTGAAAACCTAAGTAAACCCCATATTTTACAAAAATATTTTACTGAAATTAGACTGGCCCTGCCCAAGTCAGCATGCTCCTAATACACTCAAAATCTTTCAGTATGTTGAGTACAGATGGATTCAAAAGTACCATAAAATCCCTCAAACCATGATCAATGATTGGTTTTTATATGAAGATAGTCTTGCTGATAAATTAGTATTCTTTCTTTCCTTATAAAGCAAAATAAAAAATAATAATGCTTAAACAATGCAACTATGTAAGTCAATTCAGAAAAATATTACATTATTCTTTGGTCAGGGGCCTTGCCTTCAATGGACACTTTCTAATTCAGCTTTTCTTTCAATGCTTAAGAGGAGCTTCTTGGGGAAAAAGATTATTTAGGCTCATAGTTTGGCAGTTCATGGTTCAAGATCAGGTGGCCCCATAATTCTGGCATCTGGTAGAGGCTGAGTGGTGGAGTGTAGAGAGAGGACCTTTGGTGAGCAGGCCACAGGAACAGTAGTTTCTCTACAGTCTCTATGGCTTGTTCTTATAAAGCCCTCATGATTCCAACATGGGTCTCCATCCAAGCAACCAAGTCCAATCCAGTCATTTCCCAAAGACTGTAATTGGACCAAGACTACACCCCAGTACTATTGGCATTAATCTACTAGCTTATCATGAGACATTGAGATTCAACCATTTGCATCCATCTGTAGAGCCAAGTCCTGTTCAATCCATAACAGTTTCCAAATATCAGGACTTTCCAACAGTTATGACATCAAGCAGTATTGTGGCCTTAATTTTAAGTGTGTGTGATGATGTGAGAGTGAATGTTCATGACTGTGACCTCATAGCCTATTAATGTGCTCACTGTACCAGTGGTTGCATGCAATCCTGGGTGAGGGTCATAGAGTGGGGCAGCAGGATATACTTGTATGGCCAGAAAAGGTACCCAGCTGGTTCTACTACACTCTTGGTTCTACCCTAGCTCCTCTCTTACTTTTCATTATCAGTGCACTATAAGAATTACAGGAAAATAAAAGGTCAGTGCTTATAGATGATGGGCATGGAGGTAGGAGCTATGAACAGAGGCAGGTCTGTGATTTCTGTGGTAGAAGCAGGATAGGGCACAAGGTCATCCACTGCTCTAAAATGCACCCAAGAATTGTTTGCATCATCCCCCTATTACAGAATAAATCTTTGCTGCACATAACCTGGCTATGCATGGAGCCTCAGCATCCCAGTTTCTTCCTTTCAGTTTTCTCCCTCTCTGTCTTGCCTTTCTCTGTGAACTGCTTTCCATTCAATCACAGGGGAATGGTTCCAGGTCTTTTGGATGAGATAAAGGACCTGAGATGTGTATGAATGAGAAAAGGCAGCACTAAATATAGCATGATTTCGTGTTGCATTTGGAAAGCCCAGGAAAATCCTTTTTATCTTGAATATGTGCAAATCAGGGTTCCCTCACTTAGCCAGTAATCATCTCTCTAGCCCTTTGGAAGACTCTGAAACATGGTAATTCTTCCCCCAAGTGATCTGGCATATGTCTGTGCTTGTGGTGGGTGTCAAATGCCAGGGAACTGGGGGTATTTGATGTGCACTAAGGAGTCAGCAGATATCCCAGTGAGCTTCTTTACAAATAGATGGGTGGAATTCTCTGTATGAAAGTAGCTGTTCTATATGGCTTAGGTTCTAGGCAGGTTTATGAGAAAAGATTAAATAAAGGAAGCATGAAAGGTGAGGGGAGAATGCAAGAATATTATTTCCTTCATTGTTGCAACAGAAGTTGATGGGTCTGCTTGTGAGCCTCTGGTAGGCTGGAGTCTTAGGATATGAGCTCTTAGGTCTCTTAGGTGTGGAGCTACCATTCTGGAAAGCCCCTCTCTGCTCTACTTGGATCTGGACATTGGCTCACCTTTAGTTTGGTGTAGGGAACATCTGATCAATGGATCATACATGGACCATGAAATCATTTTGCCTGTGTCAGGCAGCCTTGAGGTCAATTGCCTCTTCATGGGAGGAAGAATTCCCTAAATAAGACTTCCTGTCCTGGGAAGCCCACTCCTATGGCCAGGCACTGGAAAGCCCTGATGATCATCCCACTTAGTCCTGACATCACCCATGGGGTTGGTTCGCTGAGCTCACAGAAGCTGCATTAGAAAACTGTGCCTCTGAGTGTACCAGGGTATCACCCAAGCCATCCAGGGTGTGGCAGGTGTCCCCATGCCTACAGGTACAGGCCTAAACAGCAGATACACCACCTGTTAGGTTCTGGGAAACTTTAAGTAGATTAACAGGAAGGTGGGGATGAAGAAGGGGTCCCTCTCTGCTTGGGAGACACAAGCTGATTAATAAGCACTCTCACCATGTCTGCCTTGAGGGTCCCCAAGCTGCTGGCAGCAGACCAGAGGGTCCAAGTGTGACTACCGGTGGATACTACAGTGTAGGAACTGGTGCTGGCCCCAGTACAATCACCTCTGATTTCAGCACCACTGAAGCTGAGTGTTCTCTTCTTGCCAAAGGATTCCCCTTGAGTCTGCCTTCTGTGATGGTCCCCACTCTGCTGGTGTCATTCATGAATATGACTGACTGTCATTCTGGAGTGAAACAAAGAGGGTTGCTACAAAGATGGATCAAGTGGGTTGCCCAGTACTCCCTTACATCTAATTGGCTGTGGTTTCTATTGTCCCACTATGCTCTTTGTCCCTGCAAACCTGCCCTTCATAGGGGTAGCTGGCCTCAAGGTCTCTACCATTCACACATAGGGAGGGCTATAGGTCCACCTAGAAGGTTTCAGAGTGGGGTTCTGACTGAAGCTGGTTTGATCTGCTTGCCTCATGTCACTGTTGTTTCTCTCTGGGAGATGCACAAGCCCCATAGTTGTGAGGGGTGACACAGTGTCTGCAGTACTCAAGAAGTCTCCCAGACCAGGGCTGGCTGAGGCCTTGTCTTCAGAGCAGTGGGAGGCAACATGCCTTCCTGAGGGTCTCTGGTTAGGTGATCTGACCAAGTCACCAGCACAAGAATGTTGGCACCTGCTTACCAGGGTTCCAAGTTCTGTTGTGCGCATTATCACCACCTCTTGAGGACCCCTCAACTGAGACTCTTACTCAGACAAGAACCCCCTCAGGCCATTTGGGCTGCTGAATACTCCCACACCCATGCCATGTGCACACCTGCAAATAGCTACACCAACACCACCCACAACTCACCAGCACAGGCCTGGAGGAGAAAGTACCCCATCTGGGAGGAGACTTATCTGGAGTTTGGTCAGTGGAGTCAGGTCTGATGGTTTCTTTGTCCAGGCCTGTGTCCCTGGACAAATCCTTGTGCCTCTGGCACTTAGCCTCACCTCTGATACCTGGGGCTGCCCTCATTTGTTTAGACTATAAAACACTTGGGCGACATTTGAATCCTGAGGGCTTGTATCTCTCAAAGATTATTCTCAACCCAGAAATATGGGGACTCCAGGATGAACTGGGAGAAAGAATATTGCATGCTGGCCCAACCCAGCAGGGTTCACATGTCATCCAGAGAAAGCCACTTCCCCTCATGGTACCTCCTTTCACCACAGGAATGTTGAGATTTGCATAGATTTATGGGTGGTCTCTATGGCAGGGAATGCTATATGGCTCCCACCACATTCAGAATCAGTTCAGGGCCTCTTCTGGAACTCTAAGGTGGTCAATGCAAAACACAACCCCCACACAATCATCCCTCTTGGCACCTAAGTCCTGTGATATCCTCCCCTCATGTGGACAGGACTCAGGGTTTGATTCCTAAGAAATGAAACTTGACAAAAGTGATGAAATGGCACTGCCCAAACTGTAAGGCCATCTCTGTGGCTGTTGCAATCTCTTCCTTCTTTCTCTTTTTCTCTCTCTACCCTCGTTCTACAAAAACAGGCAGAGATATTATCATCTTCTTATGGAGAGGCCCCAGTGAAAGGAAACAGAGTCTCAGTAAAGTTCAAAAGGCACTGAGGCCCTCAGCCTGGTCTGCAGCTTGCCAGCAACAGGGCAGTGAGCTCAGAGGCAGTCAAACCCTGTGGAACCACAGCTGATAGTGTGGACATAGCCTCCTGGGGGATTAGAATGAATCTCCTCACAGATATGGGTCTGGATTCCGGTCTGCAGGTTCTTTGGCATCAGAAATATCTGGCCAGCAGCAACAGGACAGGCCTAGCCTTTGGGGTCAGCCCTGTGCTGCTCCCCCCTGTCCAAGCCCTCTACAGCAATGTGGCCCCTTCCCCTCCCTGGGCATACTCACCTCTGCCCCAGTCTATAGCACTCAGCCCTCCCTACACAAAGCTCCAGGGCTGATCCTGTACTTCTAGGTGCATCATCAATGTCACCATAGGCACACCCTTACCTCCACCTGGTGATCCTCAGCATTACCTTCAGCCCTGGCCTCAATTTCCCTCTAGGACTTTCTCTTCTTTTTCTGGACTTGCTGTGGAGCTTTTTTGTTTCCCCATCTCCAAAATGAGCAGGTCCCCATTGGCCATTTCAGAGATGTGACCAAGCCCAGCAGGGTCCTGACCAGGGCATATCTGGGGCACAGGTGCTGACTGTAAAGATTAGAGTCCCTGGGACAGTGATTCCTGCAAATGCTGATGCTAAAGGTGCTAGGTCATGCTGGCTGAGGGTAGCAACACACAACCTCACCCTTGTGCTCTTCCTTGAGCCCTGGAGCACTGCTGCCCTCTTGTGGCCAATGCCAACCTGGCAGCTGCAGACAGGAATTCCAGAAACCACAGCACCATAAGTTTGTGGGTTCCCATGATTGTGTGCCTCCAATTGGCCACTTTGGGGGTAGGGTTAAGCTTCACCAAGGGAAATTGGTTGTGTCCCTATAGAGGACAGTTTACAGTCCCCTTGTCATTGGCCAATCTGGGCTGGAAGCCCTAGCCCTAAAACCCTGTGACCATGATGATCAAGGGAAATACTGGCCATGTGAATTCCCAAGGCAACATCAGAGGCAGTGACCATTGAGGGCCATACTTGTTATGGTCACATCAAGGCAGAGGTATTTGCAGATCAACACATGGAGGGCTCCATTCACTGTTATTCTTTCCCCAGCCACACAAAATGTCAACTTGTGCATGGGCTCCATGTGTTAGCCAGGGTGTGCTGCAGGACACCAGGTTATTTTCAGTCACCTGCTACCATAAGGAAGAGTCATCAACAGAGGTGTTGCCATGGGTCATTGCCCCTACTCCTGCCTGCTGAGTCAGGGAAAGACATCAATGACTTTGACAGAATCAAGCCCCCAGCTGCCTCTGTAGGAAGATGCAGAGGTCCTCATCAGCAAGAATAAGGGCCCCCAGTTCTGCATAGCTCAGCATGCATTCCTCAAACTGGGTTTTCAACAGTGGCCTCACAGGACAATGAGACTGAGAATATTTAGTATGTTTAAGGGTATTTGTTTTTGTAATGAGTAATGTGGTTGATACTTTCTCTCTCTATAGTTCTACTGTGTTGCTCCTGTTTTTCTTTTTTAAAATATTTATGTATGTATTAAAAAGAGAGATGTGTGTGTTTGAGAAAGAGAGAGAGAGAGAGAGAGAGAGAGAGAGAGAGAGAGAGAGAGAGAGAGAGAATCCACCCACTGGTTCAGTCCTCAAATGGTCATAACAGCTAGTTCTGGGCCAGGTTGAAGCTAGGAACCTGAACTTCATCCTGGTCTACCACATGGATAAAAGAGTTCCAAAAACTTGAACCATTAACTGCTGCTTCCCATGACCCCAAGACACAAGGTCATCCCATGGCATCTTTTTTTTTAAAAAATATTTATTTATTTATTTATTTATTTGGACAGGTAGAGTCAAAGACAGTGAGAGAGAGAGACAGAGAAAGGTCTTCCTTCCGTTGGTTCACTCCCCAAATGGCTGAATGGCAGGAGTTGCATTGATTCAAAGCCAGGAGCCAGGTGTTTCTTCCTGGTCTCCCATGCAGGTGCAGGGGCCCAAGTTCCTGGGCCATAGCAGAGAGCTGGACTGGAAGAGGAGAAACTGAGACTAGAACCCAGTGCCCATATGGGATGCAGGTGCTGCAGGCAGAGGATTAATCAAGTGAGCTACAGTGCTGGCCCCCAGTGGCATCTTTACTTTCTGGGAAGATAGACCACTGCCATCTGAAGAGATCTCTACTTTGAAGCATGAGGCCTGTTGTTGTTTGTTACTTGCTCACCTCCTCTGCCATTGAGCAGGCCCACTGCTCCATATGGACCCTGTGCTCTTCTGTCATGTGCACCCTCAGGAAGTGCTGGAGAACAGATTGAGTCTCCCTGGGAAGACAGTCTTGGTTCTCTGGCTGATATCCATCTTCCTATGCTCTCTTTCGGCCCATGGTTTTAACAGCATAACCTCAATTGTTGGCAACCAGGTAGGCCCCTTCGCTTGTAACACATAACAGTGAAGGTGTCCTTGTGGATTCCCAAAACACACCCATGAATAGCTGACATGGGTCTTGTTCAACCCTTGCCTCAGCCACTGCCCCTGGGCTGTCCAGTTCCCACAGTTAGAGGGTCTCTGGAATTCCAAGCTCCGTGTCCCCACCAGTGGGTACAGGGACATATGAGCATCTCCTTGTGCTGTGGTAGGACAGGATGAGGTGGGGTCAGGCATGTTTGGAGGCTGGGGAAGAGCAGGAGGCAGCAGTGCAGCATGGGAAAAAGGCCTCACAGCACAGGGCTATGGAACATCCAAACATACATTTCTAAAATGTAGTTTGATGTCTAGCTAGTTGAATCTGAAAATGTGAATGAAACCTATGTACACATAGGGGTGTTTTCCATCTCATATACCCAGAGCTCTGTTTAATTGTTTCAGGCTGTTTCAGTTGGTCCTCACTCTCAAATTAATCTCCAACTCCCTAACAATGAGATCTTGAGATATTCTTTTTTATTATTTTTATTTTTTTTTTGACAGGCAGAGTGGACAGTGAGAGAGAGAGACAGAGAAAGGTCTTCCTTTGCCATTGGTTCACCCTCCAATGGCTGCTGCGGCCGGCGCACCGTGCTGATCTGATGGCAGGAGCCAGGTACGTATCCTCGTCTCCCATGGGGTGCAGGGCCCAAGGACTTGGGCCATCCTCCACTGCACTCCCTGGCCATAGCAGAGCTGGCCTGGAAGAGGGGCAACTCTTTCTTCATTACATTACATTTAATGTATACACACACAAGTAGTAATATCACATATATAAATATATATGTATATATTCAAGCAGCTTCATTCATACATCCTACTAAATATTTGAGGAATACTAATTATTTGAGAATACTAATTCTATACAAACTGGTTAAGAAAATGGAAAGAAGTAATTCCCAGTTCATTTTGGGAAGTCAACATTGCCCTGAAGTTAAGATCCAGTAAGACCCTGCAAACAAAGAACCTGGTATATACTAAGGTCTTCTTATGTTATTTCCAAAACTTAACACCCTTACAATATTTTGATGTAGATATTACTTTGAAAAGTCAACAATGAGGAAAGTGAGGCTCAGTGTGACCCATGTGTCCAAAGTCACACATTTATTGAAGTGAGATAAATATAGCTCATTTGACTCAAAAAAGTCCAAACCTGCTCCTTCACACTAACTTTCCAAAATGTTTTCCATCAACTGACTGTAGTTTTTTTTTAAATAAAGATCTAGGATATTTCATACTTCAGAGGAAATTTGTGTATCATTTTTTAAAAATGTATTTATTTGAAAGGCAGAATTGGAGAGGAGAGGAGAGGAGAGGTGGGGAGGGGAGGGGAAGGGAAGGAAGAGGAGGAGAGGAGGGGAGGGTTGGGAGGAGAGGGGGGGAGGGAAGGGAGGGGAGAAGAGGGGAGGGAAGGGAGGGAAGGGAGGGGAGAGAGAATTTTCCCTCCACTCACTCACTTCCCAAGTGGCCAGAACAGTTGGAACTGGGCCACTCCCAAGTCAGGTTCTTCCAGGTCTCCCCTGTGGGTGAAAGGGCCAAGTCCTTGGGCCATACTTGGGTCATCTTCTACTTCATTCTCAGGTGCACTAGCAGGGAGCTGATCAGAAGTGGAGCAGCTGAGACTTCAACCAGCACCCATATGGGATGCCAGCACCTAGGCAGTGGCTTTACCCACTACAATACAATGACCACCCTTAGTAGAACATATTAAGGACTTTATTAATGCATTTGATTCTTAAGGTCATATAGCAAACACATGATAATCACTACAGCACATTTTTTTTGACAGGCAGAGTGGACAGTGAGAGAGAGAGAGACAGAGAAAAGTCTTCCTTTTGCTGTTGGTTCACACTCCAATTTCCAGTGTGGCCAGCACGCTGTGGCCTGCGCACCACGCTGATCCAAAGCCAGGAGCCAGGTGCTTCTCCTGGTCTCCCATGCAGGCACAGGACCCACAAACCTGGGCCATCCTCCATTGCACTCCCAGGCCACAGCAGAGAGCTGGCCTGGAAGAGGGGGAACCGGGACAGAATCTGGTGCCCCGACTGGGACTAGAACCCAGTGTGCCGGTGCCGCAAGCAGAGGAGTAGCCTATTGAGCTGTGGCGCTGCCATACAGCACAAATCTTATCAATTCTTGTGTTAATGTGATATTAATACAAAAATAACAGATTCAATGAGTTCATAGATACATTTCTGTAAATATAATGATATCCTTCTTTGTATGAAACAATCTATATAGTTTATTATACTCATATTTTTGGTTCACAAATCCATGATATTTTGCTATATGAATTCTTTTCTTTCTAGAATATAACACTAAGAGTCATATGTATTCTCTTTGCTGGGATTATTATATAGATAACCAATCAATATTTGCATATATAATTAGTCTGTTAATGTTTATTGATTATTAAAGGTAAAATTTTGACTAATAAGAACAAAATTCTCTCTGAAATAAAATGTTAGCTCACCACTGTATGATGATTTTAATGGTTTTTATCATGCACTCTATGAGAAATTTCTAGCACACATGTGTCTGTTATTCCTCCTTTCCTTTCCAAATTGTTTGCCAGTCGCTATACATATTATTGAGCAATTGATGCCAGTGAAAGTTACTACAAAAATTACAGATCAGTTAATTGATTTCTGGAGAGGGCCTGAGCCACTGCACAGGTGTATCACAGTTCTCTCTAGTGACAGATTTTTCTAAATGCTAATGAAGTGTAGCCTTCAGGGCCTTCCACGTGCTTTGATATGGATGAACCTAGATCTTACCTCTGTCTAAAGGTCTCTAAAAATTAAAATAATAAAAGTACTCAATGTGATACAAATTATGACACATTCAAAGGAGGTTGTTTTCAAAAAATGAAAGTATAAAATGGTGGGGGTAGTGCAGATAAAAAGTAGAAATGTGATCTCCCAAGCTTTTTTTAAATCTTAAGGAAAAATTTTTAAAAAAGTGTGTTATAAGTAGGTGTGGGGCTCCATGGGATACACAGCCATGGAGCCCCCACATCAAGGTCGGTCTGATAGCTGTTGCTGTGTCTTTATCACAAGGCAGATGTTGCTAGTTTCGGTTAGCGCAATGCTTTCCAGAGGAGTTGAGAAGGTTGTAAACAACAAGATGGCACCGAGGACCGCGCGGTGAGCCTGCCTGCTGCATGAAACCTCATCTGATTGGCCCGAGGATGTGTGCACACTGAGTGAACAGACAGCGGATTGGAGTGTTCCATGCATGGACTTGAGCCCGCTTGCAATTGGCCAGATTTTGTATATAAGCTGTGTGCTGAGGAAGGAGGGGGCTTTCCTGTCCACTCTCCTCTCTTCATTCTTTCTCTGTCCCTGTTATTTTCTCATTAAATGTCTACTGAAGACTGATAAGCTGTGAACATGTCATTCCTTTGCAGGCAAGGGAGTGGCAAGTGGTTCCGTGACTCGGATCCAGACCACTTTCTACACGCAGGAATAGTTAAGGAACAAAAGGTAAGCATGCGTGTGCACGGAAATCCAGCTGGGGAAAGAATAGAAACCGCGGTTCCTTCGAGGAAAGACGGGGAAATTAAGTGCCAGAAAAAAGAGTAAAGGAATCCCTTAAAAGGCGGGAGTACAACGTGTTCAGAAACGCCAGGAGATAGGCTGAAACTTCCTTTTTACCTCCAAATGGACTATTCTCTGTTCACCACTAGGTTGCGCATGCTGTTGAGCTGCTTGTTAAAAGCTGTGGGGACGCCCGTTAAGGCGGCTACAGTATGCACATTCACTAGGGCCATTGCCAAGACGTCACCATGGTTTGTGGAAGGTGGCCAATTAGATGAGCAACAGTGGCGGAGAGTAGGGAGACAGTTGAGAGCAGCCAGAGAGCCAGTAGAAATACTTAGATTATGGCCACTCATTGAACAGACACTTCAGGACCCCACTGAGAGCATAGGGCTTTTACTTGATGAAGGATGTGAGCTCCTAGAAAAGGTTCAGGAGGAGTCTCGGCATGATAGTCAATCTAGTGACTGTGGTAGTCAGTTGGACAGGAAACAGATGGACAAAGGTCCCTGTAGGGACGAGCCACTGGATGAGACAGAGGAAAATTCAATGAAGGACCATCCCCCATTGAGTGCACCCCTGCACTCGAGGGGGCCATCTCATTTATATCCCAGTTTGACTAGGCTAGCAAATTTGTCCTTAGAGGAGGAACTGCCGCTGCAGATCGTTTGTTGACTCTTCCTAAATCAGCCCCTAGGGGAAAAAAAAAAAGCTATAAAGACTCCATTACAGATACAGGGAATAGGGTTAAACAAGGCGAGCCATAGAACAGTTCATTAATGCTATAAAAATAGTCCTTGGTTCGAAAAAGGAGTCGTGAATAAGCAACATTGGGATTTCCTCAGAAAAAACTTAAATGTGCATTTAAAGAAACAAAGCAAGCCATGACAAAGGCTGTGAAAACTTTGTTGCAGATGTAGAGAATAGGGTCAAAGAAACAAACCATACAGCAGTTTATCAGTGCTGTTGAATCAATTAGTCCTTGGTTTGCTGAAGAGGGTGTTGTGAATAAGAAACACTGGGAGTAAAAAATATAGATCAGTGTACACTGGACAGCCCTCACCTTGCATTTAAATATTTCATTTGAAGTAAATGTTCTCTGTTATAAAGTTAATATTACTATGTGAAACGAGAAATTGTGGTAACAAAGTGTCCGGACTACCCATTCTGTTTTTGTTTTATGTACTAACTCTACCCCTATTATTGAAAGGAATGCTTGAGCAGATTATGCTTGGTTTGCTTTACAAAAAAAATGTAAGTCAAATATGCCATAAGTAGTTAAAATTCCACAAACCTGCAAGAATATAATAATTACAGATAATAAGAGGCTAGTTCCCTCAGATATGTTTCAATTTATCCTTAAAACATATTGAATATTATTGTGTTTGATTGCTGGATGTATACTTGTATAGAAAATTTGTATTATATTTTTATGATGTATTAATTATGCCTATACCTTGATGCAACTCTAGGGCCAAATGTAAGGACAGATTGTTGGGATGGAGAGGCTTGTGTCTTTGGCTCTGATAAACAAGTAACTTGTCTGCCGGATGACCTTCTCCTGCTCCTTGGGAGCCTGGCCAGCTCCCAGAGAGGGGGATAAAGGAATGTTTTCTGATAAACAGTTGGGCATGCTTCGTGTCTCGGCTCTCTGGCCAAGTTCCAGGATGGGACGCACTGCTTTCCTAACATCTTGGCAATGAGCAACCCTTGTCCTTTGGGGCTTTAAGGAGTAGCCAGAGCAAGCCTCTGCTGCTGTTTCATCCTGGGGGAACACGCAGTCAAGCTGAACATTAAACATGCCCGTGATTACTAATGATGTTTAATTCTCAGTATGGACCCTTTTCTGGTGCTGTGTGAAGATTGCCTAGTACTGCCCATAGTACTGTAAATTCTACAAAATATAAGTACAATATAAGATATGGATTGATTGGTTATTGTGGTTGAGCTGTTCTGTAACAGTCCCTTTAATAAAAAATTTAAAAAATAGATTAATTTAAAAAGCAGAACATTCAGGACCTGCCACTCTGCTTGGTATGTCATTACAAAAATCAACAAGGAGGGCTATACCTGATAAATGAGGGTGTTATCAATGTGGGCAGCAGGGACATGTACAAATATTGTTCAAAATTCAAACATCAAAAAAGCCCCTCCTCCTGGGATTTGCCCCTGGTGCTAAAGGGAAAGGCATTGGGCCAATAAATGTCACTCCAAAACTGATAAAAAAGATAATTCCTTAAATAAATAAAGTTCAGAAAACTAAAAGTGGGGCTGGCCCCAGACCCCATCCCAACAAATTTCCTCCACGGAGCCACAGAGGGTATTGCAGGACTGGACCTCAGTGCCACCTCCTATACAGTATTGACCCCTGAGATGGGCCCACAAGACCTCACTACTGGGATTTTTGGTCCTTTGCCAACTGGGTTTTTTGGTTTCCTACTGGGCAGAAGTAGTATAACTATGAAAGGGTTACAGGTTTTTCCTGGAGTTATAAACACTGACTTTACTGGTGAGATAAAAATTATGACTCAAGCCAATAATGTAACTTTAACTCCAGGACAATGCATTGCTCACTTGATTCTGTTCCCCTTCTCTTCAATTGGTAGGTCTTTTTTTAAATAAAAGAGAAAATAACAGTTTGGGATCTTCTAATGCTTATTGGATACAACCCATAACTAAGGACCAACCCAAATTTTTCTTAAAATTAAATAAAAAGTTATTCAGTGGACTTTTAGATACTGGAGCTGATGTCTCTGTTATTTCAGCAGCAAACTGGCCCACAAATTGGAAAAAGAAAATTACCATAACTCAATTGCAAGGTATTGGTCGAAGTCAAAGATTAACACAAAGTTCCAAATTGCTCCAATGGGAGGATGAAGCAGGTAATGCTGGAGCCTGTTGCCCCTATATTTTGGATGCATTACTTGTTAATCTCTGGAGACGTGATATTCTAACTCAAGTGGGGGCTTTAATACATAGTCCAGGTAAGATTGTTACCATTAACATACTTCAACAAGATCATTTGCCAGGTAAGGGTTTAGGCAAACAACAACAAAGCATCACATCTCCAGTTACTTTAACTGTCAATCATAACCAGAGAGACTTGGGTTTCCATTGATGGCTACTGGTCAGCCTGTGCCCCATGCAAAAAATAAAATAAAATAAAAATCAGATAATCCCGTGTGGGTGGATCAGTGGCCTTTACTACAGGAAAAGATAAATGCTGCACAGATATTGGTGGAAGAACAATTAACAGCAGGACATATAGTTCCTTCTAATTCTCCTTGGAATAGTCCTATTTTTGTTATCAGAAAGAAATCTGGAAGATAGCGATTGCTTCAAGGCCTTAGGGCTGTTAATGCTACTGTGGAAATTATGGGGGCTTTACAACCAGGTTTACCATTGCCTACTGCAATTCCAAAGGACTCTTATATTGCAATAATAGATTTAAAAGATTATTTTTATACTATACCTTTACATCCAAAAGATTGTCCCCGATTTGCTTTCAGTGTTCCATCAGTAAATTTTAAAAAACCTATGCAAAGATGCCAATGGAGGCTCTTACCTCAAAAAATGGCTAATAGCCCTACTTTGTGCCAACAACTCATTGATGCTGCTCTTCAGAAAATTTGCAAAAAATATAACAATTTATATATTATACACTATATAAATGATATTTTGATAGCTGGACCCGAGGAATTTTTGGTGATACAGTAATAAGAGAGCAATTATCTGCTTTTGATCTTATCATAGTCCCTAAAAAAATACAACTTCAATATCCTTATCAATATCTAGGCTTCCAATTGTACCCATGAAAAATACTTCCACAAAAAGTCACCTTACAATTGGATTCTTTCAGACTATAAATAATTTTCAAAAACTTCTAGATAATATTAATTGGCTCTCTGTACATCTCCACCTTAAACCTTTATTCAATATCCTAAAAGGAGGTCAAGCTTCTGTAATTTGTGATGGTCACTGTACGGTTATTAACACCTCTTTTTCATCTCTACAGTTAGTTAAATTAGCTACTGTTACACTTGCATTGCAGTCTACTTTGGATGTAGCAGTTAAAATACACACCAATAGCAAATATGTGTTCCTATCAGTGCCTCAATTGGACATTCGTTCATTCCTTCCTGAATCCTCAGCTGCTTCTCCTGTGTTTTCTCACATTTGCACTGTCATTCGACAGCGTACCTGCCCTTTCTTTATAGGTCATATTTGAGCACATTCCAATCTTCCTGGACCTTTAGTAGAGGGCAATCGTTTGGCAGATTCTACTCTATGCATATATTCTATTGATACAGCAACAAAAGATCACGTTTTACATCATTTAAATGCTCATACGTTACACTTAAAACATAATATTACTCAAGAACAAGCTCGACAAATTGTAAAATTCTGTTCTACTTGCTCCATCCAGTTACCAGTACCTCACTTTTGCATTATTCCTCGTGATTTATTTCCCCAATCAGCTATGGCAACTGGATATCACCCACTTCATGATATTTGGTAAACAAAAATATATACATGTGTCCACTGATCCTTGTTTTAAATTTATTTTTACTTCCTTACATACAGGTAAAGCTACAAGACATGTTATTGCCCGTTGCTTACAAGCTTTTGCTTCCCTAGGAATTCCAAAGCAGATTAAAACAGATAATGGACCTGCTTATATTTCTGCCTCTTTTAGAAATTTTTATGTAACTTTTTTCTATCTCATGTTACTGACATTCCTTATAATCCTCAGGGTCAAGACATTATTCTACATACATATAACACTTTAAAACAATATTTTAATAATATAAACAAAAGGGGGATTTTAGGGTTCTTGCCCATTCTCCTATTGCCCATTCTCCTAACAAATGGCTCTCACATGCTTTATTCATTTTAAATTTTCTTACATTGGATAAAGATGGTCATTTTGCAGCTGATCAACAGTGGTATCCACAAACAGCTGGGGTAAGAACAATGGTAAAATGGAAGAATCCTATCACAAATCAATGGAATGGACCTGGTCCAGTACTGGTATGGGACATGGACTCTTAAGGGATGGGTATTTTTATGCAACCAATTTGCTTTTACATTGTTAGCCCCTAATGATTTTCACAACTGCTCATTGGCCGTGTGGCCCCAATGCTAACATCTGTATTTCCAAAGGCACAACAGTGATGCTCATTACCTGAGAACTGTGATGATGATGTCATCTTAATTGGAGACCTGCCTTTACCATGGCTATACAGCTAGAGGGAGTTCCTGGATTGACTTATGGAAATCATCATGGACTACGAAGGCTTACATGTTTGGTGACCAAAACAATCAATCTTACTGCTACTGCGCTATCCAATATAGCTGAAGAATTGGATCAAGTTCGTTCAGGAGTACTCCTAAACTGAGCAGCTATCAATTATTTGCTGTTAAAAGATTATATAAGCTGTAAATCTGTTCCAGGGGAATGTTGTTTTAACATTACTAACAATGTGCCATATATAGAGTCTATTATTGATAAACTTTTTTTTTTTTTTTTTGACAGGCAGAGTGGACAGTGAGAGAGAGAGACAGAGAGAGAAAGGTCTTCCTTTTTGCCGTTGGTTCACCCTCCAATGGCCGCCGCTGCAGCCGGCGCACCGCGCTGATCCTGGCAGGAGCCAGGAGCCAGGTGCTTTTCCTGGTCTCCCATGGGGTGCAGGGCCCAAGCACCTGGGCCATCCTCCACTGCACTCCCTGGCCATAGCAGAGAGCTGGCCTGGAAGAGGGGCAACCGGGACAGAATCCGGCGCCCCAACCGGGACTAGAACCCGGTGTGCCGGCGCCGCAAGGTGGAGGATTAGCCTATTGAGCCACGGCGCCGGCTTATTATTGATGAACTTAAAAGAGTAAAATGCAACATATATTTATTGCTAATCCACTATTCATTTTGAGGGTTTCAATGGATTCATTGGTTATTAATGTGGGCTGGATTGTTACTGCTTTTCATACTTTGTATGGGATGTTTTCCATGTGTTCTACAATTTGTGCTATCTTCACTACAGTCTGTATGGACTGACATTCATCACTTAAAACTTCATACCAAACCTCCTTTGTAATCAAAAATAATTAATATTTGGCTGTATGTTTCATCTCTCACCTAATGTTGGGCTAAAATGGTACACAAAAACGGGTAAGACACTCCACATCCTGTACCTACCTAAGACAGGGCTCAAGTTAAAGAATGGGTCACTATCAGTTGCCTGTTTGTCATGGTATTACTGGGCCTTGCCTTCATCACCAGATGGATCAGAGCCTTAGCACTCCGTCAGCAGAATACCGACTTGATAATCCAACAGGCTATGCTGGCCACCTTGCGATCTCACCCCAATAAAAAAGTATGGCTTAGCATGACAGAGTGGTAGTCAAAGATGGGTAAACACTGATGGGCATTCCTAGCATCCTAAGACAGAGGGTAGGACAGGCTTCCTATTACCTCCATGATGGGTAAGCAGGTAGCGCGCCATTGGGTACCTAAGACAGGCACATTTCCATGCCATTTAAATAATAAAGAAGGGGGAGATGTGGGGCTCCATGGGATGCGCAGCCATGGAGCCCCCATGTCAAGGTCGGTCTGATAGCTGTTGCTGTGTCTTTATCACATGGCGGATGTTGCTAGTTTCGGTTAGGGCAATGCTTTCCCACTGTCGGGACTTTCCAGAGGAGTTGAGAATGTTGTAAACAACAAGATGGTGCCGAGGACTGCGCGGTGAGCCTGCCTGCTGCGTGACACCTCATCTGATTGGCCCGAGGATGCGTGCACACTGCATGAACAGACAGCGGATTGGAGTGTTCCGTGCATGGACTTGAGCCCGCTTGCAATTGGCCAGATTTTGTATATAAGCTGTGTGCTGAGGAAGGAGGGGCTTTCCTGTCCACTCTCCTCCCTTCATTCTTTCTCTGTCCCTGTTATTTTTTCACTAAAAGTCTGCTGAAGACCGATAAGCTGTGAACAGTGTCGTTCCTTTGCGGGCAAGGGAGCGACAAGTAGGACCAAGAAAGCATACACATCTGTAAGCCTAATTCTGTGCTGTTTATGAATAGTCATTGAGCTGTAATACTTATCATGAATATCAATAGTATTTATATTTCCAGTTTTAAGATTGTAGTATGTGTTGCCAGCAACATGGCATAGCCCATAAAGCTGCCACCTGCAGTGTTGGTATCCTATATGGACACCAGTTTGAGTCCTGGTTGCTCCCCTTCCAATCCAGCTCTTTGCTATGGCCTGGGAAAGCAGTAGAAGATGGCCCAAGTCCTCGGGCTTCTGCACCCATGTGGGAGACTTGAAAGAGGCTCTTGGATCCTTGCTTCAGTTTGGCGCAACTCTGGCCATTGCGACCATGTGAAAAGTGAACCAGAGGATGGAAGACCTCTCTCATTCTCTCTCTCTCTCTCTGCCTCTCCTCTCTGTGTGTAACTTTTTTAATTAAATAAATAAATCTTCAAGAAAGAATCCTTAGTATGTGTTTATATTTACAAAAACTGATTTGCACATTTCTCCTATGGCTTGTTGTGTATACAGCATCCAAAATAGGATGCTCTCCAAACATTCACTAGCCTAATTATTGTTTGCTTTTGAACATATTTGGACATGCTTTCTTATATATGTATGTTATCCAACTTGGCACAACTTGTCTCAGACATTTAAAAGAATATTTTATATGTAGGACACTGTACTAGTTCTTTGCCTCTGTACAGCTCTAAGTTTATGTATTCAATGATTAATTGATTTCATATCACCATCTAGATAACCAGTCTATGTTTTATCATGTACTTGTGTCCCTGCATTCTTTCACTTTAATTCGCCTTTTTTATTTCTTTATTTTCCTCCCCAGAGATCAGGCTTGTGCTATAACTCATATGCACAACACTTTGTTTCATCCAGAGAAAAGGAAAGTGTAAAATTCAAAATCTCATTCTGCATAACTTATCTCTTTCAATAGCTTGAAGTACATTTGAATGATTTATCTTTTATTTATTTAGCTTTAATTCTAGATTATAGAGAAATAGTTGAGGGTGCCTCGCGCTGGGGGCTGCGGGAGGGAGCACGCTCCCGCCCCTCTCCCCAGGCCCCTGTGCTGTAGGCCCCCGCAGGAAGACCCTGGGGCTCCCAGCCCTCCTTCAGGGTCAGGGCCTCGGGTGAGACCCTCGGGGTGGGAGTCAGGGGAGGGACCAGAGAGCAGAGACTTTGGGGAATCGGTGAGAGTGAAATCCAAAGGGGTGCCTTAAAGGTAAAGTCGCTATTTTACCGCCTACTCTTGCCTGCTGGGCCGGCGCCGCCTCTTAAAGGGCCAGAGCCTGCGTTTTACAGAAGCTGCCCCTCTTGTTCCTGTGCCCCCTAAAAGGAGTTGTCTTATTAAAGGGCCTAGAGGGCTGTGTAAGCAATGGCAGGAAAAGCTCCCGGGCCGCTCAGTGGCGGCACCCTCTTAAAGGGGAAGTCTGACCTGCTGGAAAGGCATGGACCGATCTTGGAGGGCTGGCTCTACTCCGTGCACCTGGGGGGCCATGGCCACTTGACTTTGGGGATGCTTGGCCTTGTTAGTGCAGCAGCTTCTGGGCACGCGCAGGTCCCCGCAGAGGCCTCGCTTACCATTTCAAGGGGGGTGCTCATTCATTCGTTCACTCATTCATTCTTCAAAGGAATTTGTTCCCTGGACACAGGCCCCCATTTCTGCTGCTTGGGAAAACCGTGGCCCAGGCTGCACCCTGGTTGGTCCTCTGCACGCTGGGCGGCCCTGAAGCAGGGGCTGCCTCAGTAGGTGTTGGGGGCGGTAGAGGAGAGTTGAGCTAGCCCCAGGAATCAGTCTGGCGACTTCTGGAGCCAGTGTGGTGGTCCTGGCTGCGGGGGCGTGGTTAGTACTGGCAGAAAGCACAGGACAGCCCCAGGGGTCTCTCTGGTCCAGCCACCTCCAAGGGGAGGAATGCCATGGAGACAGGGATGAGGCTGGGGAAGAGACTGGGGAGTGTCGGCAAAGACTTGGGAGTGAGGCAGGCGCTGGGGACGCTGGCGTGCCAGAGAAGCCTGGCAGGTGCCCCAAGGAGAGAGCAGGCTGGTGACCAGGGTGACCCTCAGCCTTAGAAGGCACGGAGGGGACAAGGCTGCAGGCCATGGGGAGATGACAGGCTCAGAAATGGGAGCTCTGGGAGGTCTCAGGGCAGCAGAGTGGAGAGGCCTCCCTGGAGCTACTGTGTGGGGAACAGATGGGGTTAGGAAGGGAAGGGGCAGAGACCTGGCGCGGCCTCCAGGAGAGGAGGTGGTAGCACACAGATGGGCCTTCAGAAGTGGCCGGGTTCTGCACAGGACCCTGTTGGAGGACTGCTTCCAGAGAGCCAGGGGGAGAGAGGGGCGAGGAAGGCCCTGCGTCCCAGGCTGCCACCTTCAGACAGAAAACAGGGGTTGAGTCGGGGTTGAAGCAGGCCCAGGAAGCTGGGGTTGGGTTGGAGTTGGGCATGGGAAGTCCAAGGTGTCCCAGGTCCATGTGGCACAGCCTGGCAGGGGAGTTTGCAGTCCTCTCTGTGCATCCCTGAGAGTGGACATGGCTCCCAGGGGGAGACTTGTGGGAATGCAAGGGCACAGGTCTGGTGGTCAGTGGGCTACACGTGGAGGAGGGGTCTCAGTATTCTCCATTGTGTGGGGTGGTCCTGCAGCCCTGCAGTGTTGAGAAGGACCCTTGGCCTCACCCCAGAGGCCGGCAGCACCTGCCCTCCAGTTGATAAACAGGCGGGGCTCCCCTGGGAGGTAGGAGCCGCTGGCACGCTGGCTGGAAGCTGAGGGCTTCCTCTCTGGATTGCTTGTGTTTTCCTCAGAGCCTGTGTGGTCCTTGGCGGGGTTGCCCACTTAGAGCAGGAGAGGACAGGGTGCTGGAGTCTGGGGAGAAGAGAGGCTGCCAGGGAGCCTCAGAGACATGGGTGTGTGCAGTGGGGCTGGCTGGGCCACCTCGTGGGCCAGTATATGCTGGGGGTGGGGGGGCTGTGAAAATGGGGGCGGGGCAGTGGCACAGGGCCCACAGCAACAGGGGCCACACACCTGGTGGTGTCCAGGGACTTGGGGTTCCAAGAGAAGGTGAGCTAGGAGGCAGGGTGATGGTGGCTAGGAAGAGTGGTTAGAGGCCAGGGCCCTGCAGAGGCTGTGGTCAGACTGAAGGGTTAGGGCGAGGCCCGGCTGCAGCCTCTGTGGAGGAGCAGGTGGGTGAGGTCTTTAGGGAGCTGCAGGCGGCAGATGACATGGCCTGGAAGTATGGGCAAGGTGCACAGTCCTGCCCGCTGTGCCCAGGCTGCTCAGTCTGGGAAAAAGGCCTGCCGCGCCCAGGCTGCTCAGTCCAGGGACATGGCCAGCGTGGCGAGGGTGACCTGTTGTCCCAGTTTGTCGGGTGGTTTCCATTTTGACACTAACAGCCTCTTTTCCTGGGCAACCCTGGGCTTCTGGGAGTGCACGTCCCATGGGGGGCCCCCCCCTGCGGGGTGGGTGGCCCCAGGGGAGGCAGCCAGTGTGGCCTGGGGCTAAGTGTAGCACCTGCCGCTGACCCAGAATCCCTCTACCAGGTGTGATGGTCGGCTCCAGGGCAGACAGGGCACCTGCCTCCACTGAGGAGGGGGCCAGGGAGAAGCCAGGCCCTGCCTGCTCCCTCGCCCTGAGCCCAGTATGAGTGTGGGGAGTGCGGCACAACGTTCCGCTGGTCCTCACAGCTGTTGCGTTAGATATTTTAAAATTTAATTAGCCAACATGTTATGAAGAACTTCAACATTTTTATTGAATTGGTAATATTATATTTTAATTTATGCTTGATATTTAATCTGCTTCTAAATTTTTAAGGCCTCATCTCTTTATCAGCACAGCCTGTGCCTGGTATGCTGTTGGCCCCAGGCCTGGGGAGTTATGATAGGGAGTCTCTAGGAAGCCAGCGGTGGCTACATCAGTGGAAGCTGTAGGCTGCAGGGGCTGTAGGAATAGCAGCATTGGTCCCCATGGACACATTTCTTGTGGAGGAATCATCTTGAACCTGGCCACCTATTGTGTGGGGTCCTCTGGGGGCTCCTTCTGCTTATTCTGGTAAGGCTGTATCTGTCTTCCATTGCTTCTCCTGCTTGTTTTGCCCCCTGACTGGGTGTACGACCTGGGGCCCCAGTTGGCCTCCCTGTTGGCTTGGAGTCCTTGCTGCTGGGAGCTGGGTTGAGATTATGAAGTTGGCCTGCAGCTTGGGCTACAGGCTGAGAATGCACGAGACAGGGTTGTTCTCTAACAGTCAACCCCATTTTCCAAGACACTCCTCCCAGAAGGTTCCAGAGAGACAAGGCAGCAGCTCCATCCTGACCAGGTTCTTACAGCTTGTGAGAACAAGACTGGAAGCCCATGTGGAGGAAGGCAGAGTATAGCTGCAGGAGGCTGGTCATGCTGACACAGGAGGGTGCTGTTTAGCCCATGCAGTGTGTAGTGAAGAGGATCATCTGGGAGTTCCCCAGTAACAATGCCAAGGATGCTACATACCTGCTCTGAGGTGCCAAAGTGTCTGGAACTGGTGCTCACAGCCCCAAGGACACAGCCCACAAGTCTAGATTGTGGAGGGGCTCTTCTGACAGGGGGGCCTCCAAATTGGTGTTCCTGCCCACAATACTGGTACTCAGTGGTCGGGGTCACAGAGGGACCACAGGCTGCGGAGAACATGAGTCAACTGTCAGGGGTTCCTCTTGCCTTGCTGATGCATTGAAGATAGAAACCCACACCAATGCACTGGAACATCAGTGCCTGCTTGCATGCCCAGGCCTTGAGCTTGACATTGGCCTTGCTGGTGAACACTCCAACAAATGCACATTGATAGAAGTTGGCCCTTATGTGAGCAGTGGCACCATGGAGTGCTGGCTGCAGCTGGCCTGGAGGTTCAGGTTATGCAGGATGAACCTCAGGGACATTTTGTGGAAGGACAAGCACTTGAGAGCCATGGCCATAGACTTGCTATAGCAGGTCTCTCAGCTGCTCCCACCAGCACCATCATGTTGGTTCAGGTCAGGCACAGCAATGTTCCTTCACTCACAGCCTGCAAACATGCTTCCAGGATGCTTGTGTTAGGGTTCCAAGTGGAGGACATATTGCTCTGCTCCCTACCCTCTGGAGCCAGTGCATCAGTATCTAGTCATCTGTGGGGTGGGACTGTACCAGGTGTGCCACTTCATTGAGCTTCACATGACAGCATTTGAGAACAATGGCCCTAGCAGAGGCATTGTTGGTAACTACAGATTGGGGCTCCAGCACCTCTCAGGTCAGTTGAATGGATTGTATCCAGAAGCCACAAGGCCCTCGAGCACCCAGAGGCCTCCCTCACAGATCACCCCTGCAGCAGCTGTTGAATGTTGGTCTCTAGGCCCCAGGTTTCCATGCCTTTTTGATTCAGCCATTTACTCATCTTGCTCTGACAAGTCCACAACCACCTGCTTCAGGTTCTTCCCAGCTGGTACCTTGATTTGGAGTTCTCTGGCCTCGAGATGAGACAAGCAAACTCTCTGATCACAACTCACATCAGGTCCCCATGAAACTCTTTTACACGGTGAGAGAAGACCTTATTGGAGGTGAGAGAGGCTACCATCACAGCCCCCTCAGTGTGTGGTTTACTTTTTCTCAGGTGGGCTCTCTTATATGCAGTGCTTTTTGCCTTTTTCCATTGCTGCTGGATTCAGGGATGCTTGGGGTTTCCCTGCCATAAACCAGGCTCTACAAAGACTTATTGTGAAGCTTAGATAACTGAATTAGTTTCTCACATTTCCCTTTCTTCTAATATGTGATGTAATAAATGATGTGATTAAATATACTTGATGCAATATTCAAAAATAATCACTCATTCAACTGAATTTTAAATATATATAATAGTATGTCAAATAACCTTGTGAGAATAAAGCCTACTGTTTCAATAGGTCAACAGTTATATTCTTTTAAAATTTATATGTTGAGAGACAAATAGAGAAGAACACAGAGAGCACCATCTGCTGATTCTCTTATGAAATGTCCACAAAAATCAGAGCTGGACCATGACTAAACTGAGAGCTTAGAACTCAGTCCAGGTCTCCTACATGGTTGTAGAAACCTGGTTTTAGAGCCATCACTTGCCACTTCCCAATGGAATTCTTTAGCAGGAAGCTACATGTCAGAGTGGAGCTGTAACTCAAACCCATATGTTACTTGCTAGAACAAGTGCTTACTCTGAAAATATTATTTGTAGAATATTTATACATTTGTCTAACTACATCTTAGAAATGTGGAAGCAATGAATACTCCTAATAGTTTTATATGAGTGTTTTTTTTTATCACTGGGAAATGTTATTCCTGCTTTGTTGTTTCTTTGTTAATTCCCTGTATGATTGTATCACAGAGTTTCTTAATTTTATGTGGCATAGTAGTTTCCATATAATTTCTTTAATTATTTTTATTTTACAAAAGATCTGTACATCGAAAAATATTGGCACAAGATTTTTCTTGTGGAATTAAAGTAAAAATTGTTAGCATTTCATCAATTATATTTTGTCCCATAGAGAGACAGAGAGAAAAAAATCAATAGATACAAACAGAAAGAGAGATAGACATCTCCCACAAACATGCTGACTCCTCAAATGCCTACAATAGTCCAGATGAGGATTGGCCCAGATGTGAAGTCAATCCAGGAACCTACTTGAGTCATCACTTGCTGCTTCTCAGAGTGCATCTTAGCAGGAAACTAAAATCAGGGGCTATAGTGGGAATTAAATTCAACCTTCCACCATGGAATACAGGCACATCAATTGCTAGGACAAGTCCCCACTTTTTAATTTTTAACTTGTCTATTTATTCAAATGGAAAATCATTTTAAAAATATTTCAGAGGGGCCAGCACTGTGGCATAATGGGCTAAGCCACCTCCTATAGTGCTGGCATCCCATATGGGTGCCGGTTCATGTCCTGGCTGCTCCTCTCCCAATGCAGCTCTTTGCTATGACCTGGGAAAGCAGTAGAAGATGGCCCAAGAGAGTGGGTCCCTGTACCCATGTAGAAGACTCTAAGGGAGCTCTTGGCTTTGAAATAGCACATGTCTGGCCAATATAGACTTTTAGCAAGTGAGCAAATGGATGACAGACTTTTCATTTCTCCTTCACCCTACCTTTCAAATATAAAAATAAAATCTGTAAAAATGATTTTAGAAAAATATTTCTTAAAAAATATTGTCATTTTATTTATTTATGAGACATGGTAGAATAAGGGAACATGAAGTTAACTTTTCCATCTTAAAAAAATAAAATAGGCCAGCAATGCGGCTCAATAGGCTAATCCTCTGCCTGCGGCACCAGCACACCGGGTTCTAGTCCCAGTCAAGGTGCTGGATTCTGTTGCAGTTCCCCCTCTTCCATTCCAGCTCTCTGCTGTGGCCTGGGAGTGCAGTGGAGGATGGCCCAAGTGCTTGGGCCCTGCACCCACATGGGAGACCAGGAGAAACACCTGGCTCCTGGCTTCAGATCAGCACAGTGTGTTGGCTGCAGTGGCCATTGTGGGGTGAACCCAAGTTGAAGGAAGACCTTTCTCTCTGTCTCTCTCTCTCTCACTGTCCACTCTGCCTGTCAAAAAATTAAAATGACTTCAGCAATAACTGTCTATATTTATCAGGTGCAATGTGATAATTCAGCAAAGGTAACCATGTGTACCGGTAAAATCAGAGATACTAACATTTTTTCACATTTGCCTTCCTTTATGATTGCAGCCTATGATAACCTCTCTTCTGTTTGTTCAGGCAATATCTAATAGTTTATTGTGAACTATTGTCACCCCACTCTTAGGTAACACTAGTTACATATTCCTTCAACTTCTGATTTGATGCCCATTATCCAATCTCCTTCTAATCTCCCACACATACTTAGCATTCTACAGTCATCATTATTATGTGTAAGATTGATTTTTTTTAGATTCTACACCTGTAAGAGAAAACATAGTATTTGTCTTTGTGTGTGTTTCAACTATTTAATTAATACCATGTTTTCCAAGTCCATCCATTTTTGCTGAAAATGACAGAATTTTATTCCTTTTATGATCAAATAATATTCTATTGTGGATATATACCATATTTTCTTTATGCATTCATCTGGTGATAGACATATTGGTTTATTCCATATCTTGCTATTGTGAGCAGTGCTACAATACACATGTGAGTTCATGTATCTTTCCAATAGAATGATTTTGTATCTTTTGAATATCCACCTAGCTGATTCTTTTTATTAAAAAAATTAAGCAAATAAACACTAGAATCAGCCAGTCCCAAAGGGACACATATCACATGTTCTCCCTGATAGGTGACAACTGACTGAGCACCAAAAAGGGAACCTGTTAAAGTGAAATGAACACTAGGAGAAAAGGTGACTTGATTAGCCCTCACCCTGACTGTTGATGAACAGCTTAATATGTTATCCCTCTTAGTATTTTTTTTCTTTGTTCTACTTAATACTTTTGGTTGAATACTGTAGTCAATACACAATTCTTCTTAAGTACTGAAACTTAACTGAAAAGTGATTGCTGTTAAATATAAGAGTGGGAATAAGAGAGGGAAGAGATGTGCAATTCGGGCCATGCTCAAGCTGACTTACCTCAAACAGTAGAGTTAGAAACATACCAGGGGATTCGAATTCAATCCCATCAAGGTGGCATGTACCAATGTCATCTCACTAGTCCTGGTGATCAATTTCTGTTCACAAGTGATCATAATGATAGGACTAAGAACCAAAGGGATCATATAAACAAGAATAGTGTCTGCAAATACTAGCTGATAGAATAAAAAAGGGAGAGAATGATCCAACATGGGAAGTGAGATAGATACACAGCGGACCCATAGAATGCCAAATGTCCTAAACAGCGCTCTGGCCTCAGAATCAGCCCTTAAGGCATTCAGATCAGGCTGAAATGCCCATGAGACTATTTCAGGCATGGAAAGCCAAGACACTCTGGGAAAAAAAAAAAACTAAATGAAAGATCTCCACGAGTGAGATCCCAGTGGAAAGAACGGGTCGTCAAAGAAGGAGGTACCTTTCTCTGAAGGGAGGAGAGAAACTTCCACTTTGACCATGGCCTTGTCTAAAAATGATCAGAGTCAGTGAACTCAGGGGGCTTCCATAGCCTTGGCAGCTCATGACAAGAGCCTAGGGTGATTACTGATGCCATAAACAAGAGTGTCAATTTGTTAAGTCAACAATGGGAGTCACTGTGCACTTACTCCTCATGTAGGATCTCTGTCCTTAGTGTGCTGTACATTGTGATTTAATGCTATAACTAGTACTCAAACAGTATTTTTCACTTTATGTTTCTGTGTGGGAGCAAACTGTTGAAATCTTTACTTAATGTATGCTAAACTGATCTTCTGTATTTATAAAGAGAATCGAAAATGAATCTTGATGTGAATGGAAGGGGAGAGGGAGTGGATAAGAGGAGGGTTGCGGGTTGGAGGGACGTTATTGGGGGGAAGCCATTGTAATCCATGAGCTGTACTTTGGAAATTTATATTCATTAAATAAAAGTTAAAAAAAATAAATAAATGCTAGAACCGTGAGCTACCCATTTTTTTATTTTTTTTATTTTTTTGCAGACATGTTGAGTTTTACGTGCACATTCAAACATTGAAACTTTCAAATTAAATTGCAGGTTTAACAATGGGATTTTAAGATGAATATTGTGATTCAATGAGTTATGTGGTTACTTGAGGCTTCCACATCCTGTATGAGATGGCTTGATTTGGAATCTTACCTCTAATTCTGATCCCACTTCCTGTTAGTGTGCACTCTTCAAGGCAGCAAAGATGGTCAATTACTTGGGTCGCTGCTATGCAGCTGAGAGACTCAGATGGAATTCTTTGTTCCTGGCATTGGCCAGGCTGTGCCCAGATTATTATAGACATTTGTGGAGAGAACTGGTGGATAGAAGTTTTTCCCTTCATGCCTCGACTTTTGTATCTGTAACTGCCTTTCAAATAAATACATCTTTTTTAAAGGATTTATTTTATTTATTTAAAGACAGAGTTACAGAGAGTGGTAGAGACAGAGAGAGAGAGGTCTTCCATGCACTGGTTCACTCCCCAAATGGCCACAACAGTTGGAGCTGCACTGATCTGAAGCCAGGATCCAAGAGCTTCTCCAGGTCTCCCACATGAGTGCAGGGGCCCAAGCACTGTGGCCATCTTCTACTGCTTTCCCAGGCCACAGCAGAGAGTTGGATTGGAATAGAAGCAGCCGGGACTAGAATCGGTGCTCATATGGGATGCCAGCACTGCAGGCCAGGATTTTAACCTGCTGCAGCACAGCACCAGCCCCCAAATAAATACATATTTAAAAATAAGTGGGGTCTGACCATACTGGATCCATAATCCCAGGGGATGACAATTGACTGCAGCTGGATAGCTGCTATTTCTTTCAGATTTTAAGCATTTGCTAATTCACCACACTCATTATTGTAGTCTAATAGGTCTTCTTCCATCCTCCACACTATGCCTCAGCACAGTTATCACTGAGTGGGAATTCTGTCAAGTATCAAATTATCATGGATAGTCACAGAGAAGACTTATCAGGACCAATGGCTTCTTGAATCCTTTGGAAACTATGTTATTCCCATTCTCAGGAAGAAATGGGTTCCAATACATGTTGAGCTCTAGGGATGATTATTCCTGGAGGGCCAATATTTTTGGTGTATATGTGCGGGGTCAGGGTTGTGAGGTGCATTTCATGAAAACTAGAAGTTATGGGAATGTTGGGCCTGCAAAATAGCATTGGTAATGAAAATGTATCTTAGCATTTAGAAAAAAATTCAGTGGCTTAGAAGAAAGTGCTTTGTATAATATGCTTGATTTTAAATATATGATTAATTTTTGTAATGAATTAAGGGGAGATAATTGATAGTCTACCTCATGATAAGATCTCATTAATGGGGAGTTGAGGATTAATTGGAGAGGGAGAAACAACTCAAACTGCTGGAAAAGGCTGAACAGAGCTCACAGAATATGAGGCAGAAAACAGTCCTCTGTTTGGGTAGGTCAAAGATGATTTGAAAATGCATGACCATGGCTGGTGCTGTGGCTCACTAGGCTAATCCTTCTCCTGGGGCACCAGGACTCCAGTTTCTAGTCCTGGTTGGGGTGCCAGTTCGGTCCTGGTTGCTCCTCTTCCAGTCCATCTCTCTGCTGTGGCCCAGGAAGGCAGTAGAGGATGGCCCAAGTGCTTGGGCCCTGCACTTGCTTGAAAGACCAGGAGGAAGCTCCTGGCTCCTGGCTTTGGATCAGCACAGTGCACCTTTCTCTCTGTCTCTCACTAA
Organism: Oryctolagus cuniculus; assembly: GCF_051225735.1. Taxonomy (NCBI): domain Eukaryota; kingdom Metazoa; phylum Chordata; class Mammalia; order Lagomorpha; family Leporidae; genus Oryctolagus; species Oryctolagus cuniculus. Next base: position 10,446,919 of record NC_142889.1, read on the forward strand.
CTCTGCCTGTCAAAAAAATAAAAAGAAAAAAAAGAAAACGCATGACCAGGTGCTCCATTGTCATGTGGAAAAAGGCTTTGTTCCCCAGGTGAACTACCACCTACTCTCTAGCCTCAGCCTCTGTAGCATGCCTGCCCTAACCCACAGTGTCTAAGTACAAATCCAGAGATCTTTGCCCACACTGATGCCACAGGGAGGGATGGGAGAATTGGGGGGTCACTGGAAGATGCTAGGTCTAGCTGACCCTTGGGTTGATCCACTGCCTATTTCTAGTCCAGATCTGATTGATGGTCATCATCTTTAGTGTTAGCCATGGCCATGTCTCATGATGGGTCTAGGCTTGCACACTGTTACATGGCTTCTTTGCTGCCACTCACTCAGAACATATTCCACTCATCCTGGCATTAGCTGGAGGCTCCATTCATGCTCAGGCTCAGGCTCTGGCTCCCAGTGACTCAAGTAAGGAGTTAAGATACACACTTGTAACACCCCCATGGAACAGGCCCTAGAGTTAATTTTATAAAAAATGATTGCAACATTGGACTTTAGGACTCCTTCATAGTATTAAAACCAATTGTAAATACCAATGAGCTTCTTTAAGTGAGTTGTTTCATGTATATTTTGTAAATATTTTATCTGGAGTTCAAGTTACACTCAGGGCAGGGGAGGATACTACCATTGTTAAATGTTCTTTGCATATTTATTATAATTTTCTTGAAAATGCCTGGTTGAATTTTAAACAGACATGACATTTCACAATACCATCAATAGATATTACAGATTTCTATGATGAGAGTTATAAAACATTAAAGAAAAAAGTAATCCAGGACATGTTCAAACTGACTTACCTCAAACGGTAGAGTTAGAAACATACCAGGGGATTCCAATTCAATCCCATCAAGGTGGCATGTACCAATGTCATCTCACTAGTCCTGGTGATCAATTTCTGTTCACAAGTGATCATAATGATAGGACTAAGAACCAAAGGGATCATATAAACAAGAATAGTGTCTGCAAATACTAGCTGATAGAATAAAAAAGGGAGAGAATGATCCAACATGGGAAGTGAGATACACAGCAGACCCATAGAATGCCAAATGTCCTAAACAGCTCTCTGGCCTCAGAATCAGCCCTTAAGGCATGCAGATCTGGCTGAAATGCCCATGAGACTATTTCAGGCATGGAAAGCCAAGACACTCTGGGAAAAAAAAAAAAAACTAAATGAAAGATCTCCACGAGTGAGATCCCAGTGGAAAGAACGGGTCGTCAAAGAAGGAGGTACCTTTCTCTGAAGGGAGGATAGAACTTCCACTTTGACCATGGCCTTGTCTAAATATGATCAGAGTCAGTGAACTCAGGGGGCTTCCATAGCCTTGGCAGCTCATGACAAGAGCCTAGGGTGATTACTGATGCCATAAACAAGAGTGTCAATTTGTTAAGTCAACAACAGGAGTCACTGTGCACTTACTCCTCATGTAGGATCTCTGTCCTTAGTGTGCTGTACATTGTGATTTAATGCTATAACTAGTACTCAAACAGTATTTTTCACTTTATGTTTCTGTGTGGGAGCAAACTGTTGAAATCTTTACTTAATGTATGCTAAACTGATCTTCTGTATATAAAGAGAATCAAAAATGAATCTTGATGTGAATGGAAGGGGAGAGGGAGTGGGAAAGGGGAGGGTTGCGGGTGGGAGGGACATTATGGCGGGGGGAAGCCATTGTAATCCATGAGCTGTACTTTGGAAATTTATATTCATTAAATAAAAGTTAAAAAAAATAAAGAGAAAAGTAGAGGAAGACACAAATAATGGAAAAACCTTCCATGTTCATGACTTGGAAGAATTAATATCATCAAAATGCACTCTTCCAAAACCAATTTACAGAGTCAGTGAGATACCATTCAAAGTACCAAAGGAATTTTTCTCAGATCTAGAAAAAAATGATGCTATTAATATGGAGGCACAGGAGACTTAGAATACTGAAGCCAATCATACAACAAAAACAAAGCCAGAGGCATCACAATACTAGATTTAAAGACATACTACAGGGCAGTTATAATCAAAACAGCCTGAAACTGGTACAAAAACAAATGGATAGACCAACAGAACACAACAGAAACACCAGAATTTAATACAAACTTCTATAACCAACTTATATTTGATCAAGAAGCTAAGGCCAATCCCTGGAGCAAGGACAGTCTATTCAACAAATGGTACTGGGAAAACTGGATTTTGACATGCAGAAGTATGAAGTAAAAGCCCTACATTACATCTTACATAATAATCGACTCAACATGGATTAAAAATCTAAATACATATCCATGCACCATCACATTATTAGAGAATATTGGAGAAACCCTGCAGGATATTGGCAGAGGCAAAGACTTCTTGGAAAAGACCCCGGCGGCACAGGCAGTCAAAGCCAGAAGTAATAATAGGGATTACATCATATTGAGAAGTTTCTGTACTTTAAAAGAAACAGTCAAGAAAGTGAAGAGGCAACCGACAGAATGGGAGAAAATATTTGCAAATTATGCAACTGATAAAGGATTAATAACCATAATCTGCAAAGAGATCAAGAAACTCCACAGTAACAAAATAAACAACCCAGTTAAGAAATGGGCCAAGGAGTTGAACAGGTATTTTTCAAGAGAGGAAATCCAGGGTCTGGTGCAGTGGCTCACTTGGCTAATCCTCCACCTGTGGTGCCGGCATTCCGTATGGGCACCTGGTTCTAGTCCTGGTTGCTCCTCTTCCAGTCCAGTTCTCTGCTGTGGCCTGGAAAGGCAGTGGAGCATGGCTCAAGTGCGTTGGCTGCTGCACCTGCATGAGAGAGCAGGAGGAAGCACCTGGCCCCTGGGTTTGGATTAGTGCAGCACGCCAGCTGTAGTGACCATTTGGGGTGTGAACCAATGGAAGGAAGACCTTTCTCTCTGTCTCTCTCACTGTCAAAAAAATTTATTTATTTGAAAGGCAGAGTTACACAGAGAGAGGAGAGGCAGAGACAGAGAGAGAGAGAGAGAGAGAGAAGAGAGAGGGAGAGAGAGAGATCTTCCTCTTGCTGATTTACTCCCCAATTGGCTGCAATGGCCAGAGCTGTGCCTATCCAAAGTCAGGAACTTCTTCCAGTTCTCCCACACAAGTGCAGAGGCCAAAGGCCTTGGGCCATTTCTACTGCTTTCCGAGGCCATAGCAGCAGAAAGCTGGGTTGGAATAGGAGCAGTCAAGATTAGAACCGGCACCCTTATGGCATGCTGGTGCTTCAGGCCAGGGTATTAACCCGCTGTGCCACAGTGCCGGCTCTTAAAAATGTTTATATAATATCTGCAAAGCTGTATCTACACAGTCTATCACTGTACTTAATTAATAATAGTTCATAATAAATATTGGAAGTAAAATATTACTTCAAAATAATGTAAAAATCTAATCCATTTTAGTTCTAGAACTCTCCATTTACCAATTGCACCTTATGTGTTCTGCTTAATGCAGCATCCTTAATCAATCATATTGTCTTCATCAAAATAATAAACCATGGGATTTTTTCATCTCTCTTTTCCCTTCTCTTACTACCTGTGGAATGAATAATTTTATAGGTGTTTTCAATTGCCTTCTAGAATAGTGACTATAAGCCATAATTGGAAATTATTGAACTATCCAAAGACTGGTTTCTCTTATTTCTTCATGAGTGTGGGAGATCCAAAAAGCAGGACATTTAAAACCAAAGACACAGGATATTTAAAATCAAATACCTAAATGCATCTCCTTAATACAGGAAGATGTGAAAAGAAAAACAAAAGCAATCATAAATAATTTACACAGCTTGTGGTGATCTTTTCAGTTTTGTCATTGGGAAGATTCCTAAAATAATGATTAGATGTTAGTTTTTTTATTTTCTTAGATTTTTTCTTTTTCAAATTTATTGGAAAGGCAGAGTTACAGAGGGATATGGAAGAGACACAGATCTTCCAACCACTGGTGCATTCCCCAAATGGCTCTAATGGCCTGGGATGCACCAGGCCAAAGCCAGGAGACTAGGGCTTTTTCTGGATCTTCTACCTTGGGTCAGGGGTCCAAGATTAGTACATCTTCTGCTGTTTTCTCAGGTGCATTAGCAGGGAGCTGTACTGGAAGCAGGTCACTTAGGTCTTGAATTGGCACCCATAATTGATGAAGGCATTGACTTGGCTGTCTAATCCTTTTCACTACAACTCTGGCTCCTTCTGCATTTTCCTTTAATTTAAATTCATTCTGTAGTAGGTACTAACAATTTTTACTCTAAATATTTCTGGATATATTTCCTCAATCTAGGTGTGTTTTATCCTTGTTTTCCATTCTAGTCTCTTTTAACATCTCACCCCGTGTATCCATATGCTCTCATTCAGAATTTATACCAACATATTCTCAATGAAAATATGACCATTAGCCATTATTTAAAACCTTAATTTTGAAGCATCTGGACATTATGTGTTATGCTTTAAAATCCATATTCTGCCCAACTCTTCATCTTAGTCCTTTCCTGTCTGCCTATTGCTTTGACATTACTGATTTGTTTGCTGATGCCCTTCTCAGCAATATCTATATTTTATTTTATTTTGTCCACATATAAACTTATATTCCATTTAATATTATACAAACATTTAAACTTGAAGAATGAAATGAAAATAGGTACCTCTTGTAAGTGTGAGATAAATGAATTCAAATTTAAGAATTTGCTTTTATTTTATTGAATCTAATTTATTTGACTTCTTTTTTTCACAGTACATATTTTTTATTAATTTTAAGACTCATCAGTTCTCATCATGAAAACACAGTATTACTTTTTTTCTAATATAAGAACATTCTATGAGCATCACAGTTATCATTTCATGAATATTTATTTTTGTTCAGCCAAGCATTTAATGAGCAATAATTATTTCAATTTTTCCACATGTCAGACATGTCCAAGAAACAAAATGTGAAATGACTGGGTCTATTCTTTCCCCATTTCTGTCACTAATCTTGCACATTCCCTTTAATATTTCCTAATATTGAAAAACATTTTTCTCTTCTCCAGTTAGTAACCTTTAGAAAATGCGCCCAAGTGAATTCGTTATTTAAGATATGGTGAAGTAAAGTATTTTAAAAATGAAGAAACCATTATTTATATCCTAAAACTTCTTTTGATTTAAGCAATAATATTATGTGTGTATATTAGGAAAAAGGAAAATGCAAATAAACAGAAGAAATAAGGCATCCATAGCCCTGCCACTGAGAAACTTTCTATTTTAATCCTTCATGATTCTTATTTCTGTAACTTCCTCTTTGAATGTAATTGCTGTGGTGCAGACGTTTCTTTGTTTTCTAGATTCAAAATATGATAATGAAATTTGAATAAGTGATTAATGTAACAGTAGTAACAGCAACAGGTTAAAAGTATAAAGGTGGCAAATGTTGTCAGAAAAATGTTATTTCAAAAATAATCTAAGCTAAAGCTCAGCATGAAAACCAAACAAGCAAAACAATAAATGCTCTATGCAGTTAATATGTCAATACTTATATCTTTAAAGATGTCAGTGTTACAATTAAAGTTGGGCATAGATCAAGATGACATTATAACTGCAGTCATTTGAGTACATAAATCAAGGAAGAGCATACTGATAGTCCTGTTCCAGTGCCATACTCCCTTGTCCATAAATTTTAAGTCTAAAAGACCCTGAAAAATGTGAGGCTTTGACACAATGGTTAAGATGTCCCTTGGGAACCTACATCCTATATGCGGAATTCCTGAGCTCAATCCTGCCTTCAGTTCCTCCTTCCTACTAACATGTGGCAGGTGATGGATTAAGTGCTTGCCTCCCTGCCATGTATTTATGAGACTCAGAGTGAGTTCCAGTTCCTGACTTCATCTTAGCTAAGCCCATTCCCAGCTGCGATGGGTAGTCAGGACTGCAGAAGATGGAAGGTCTCTGTAAATCTCTCTCTCTCTTTCTATCTCTCTCCCAAGTAAAATGAAAATAAATTAATGGTTAAATCCCTGAAAATCTAGTTTTCCAAATAACTTAGTGATGAAATTGCCCTCCAAATGACCTGATATGCGGGTAGATGTAGTTCTATTGATCCCACTTCATATGAACATTATGCTTTGCTAAAAAAGACCAATGTGATTGGCTATAGAGAAGAAACTGTCTCCACTTGGGGTTAGACATCATTTATGTTATTCAGTTCTTTGCTGCCTTTCCAAATAATAATCATTTTATTACATTTTAAAATATTTATTTATTTGTTTGAAAGGTAGAGTTACAGGTAGATGGAGTTACACACACATACACACACACAAACACATACACATAAAGATAAGGAGAAGGAGAGAGGGAAACAGGGAGTGAGGAAGAGAAGGAAAGAGGAGAGAGAAAGAGAGAAAGAGAAAGGGAGAAAATATTCTATCCACTGATTCATTCCCCAAATGACCATAGATGCCAGAGCTGGGCCAGGCCAAATCCTGGAACACTATCTGGGTCTCCATGTGAGGGTAATATGGACCCAAATATTTGGTCCATCATCCAATCCTTTTGCAGATGCCTTATGAGGGAGCTGGATTGGAAATGGAGCAGCTGCTTTCAAAATAGACATCATATATTACCCTGGCATTGTAGGACTCAGTTTAACCTGGTGCAATACATCAGCCCAAATTAATAGATTTTAAAAGAACTTTTAGACAATTTTGATGGCTGAAAAACAAAAAGAATAATGTTATTTCATGATAAATGGAAATTACATGAAACTCAAACTTGAATGATCATAAGCTTTTATTGGCTGAGGCCAGTGCTGTGATCCTTAATCCCATATGGGCCAGAGTTCTAATCCTGGCTGCTCCTCTTCCAATCCAGCTCTCTGCTATGGCCCAGTAGAGCAGCAGAGTATGATCCATGTCCTTGGGCCCATGCATCTATGTGGGAGACATGGAAGAAGCTCCTGGCTCCTGGCTTCAGATTGGCACAGCTCTGGCCATTGCAGTCATTTGGGGAGTGAATCAGTGGAAGGAAGACCTTCTCTCTATCTCTATCTTTTTCCATAACTCTACCACTCAAATAAATAAATAAAATCTTTTTAAAAAGTTTAATTGACAAAGGACCACCCATTCATTGTCTATCATCCCTGAGACCAGAGTTGAATAGTTGTGACAGACACTAAATTGGCATACATGTCTCAAACATTTGCTTCACTATTTTCCCATCTCTCCAAAATATAATTGTCTTTTTAGCATTCCACAGTACTGTTTTGTGGGAAATAAGTTGAATGAAGTACTCTATGCCTTAATTCTCTAACAAGACTGTGGGGAGCCATTGCACGGCGCCCTAAAGATGGCGCCGGCTCCTTTCTCCTGGAAGGACTGGCGAGAAACAAACAACTCCTAATAAGGAGACGGCTGAGCTCCCTTCTGGCTTCCGCATTGCTGTACCTATCAATCCTTGCCACTTGGCTGCTTTTGATTGGTGTGCTGATGGCTATAAGAGGGATGGGAGAGGGAAGGAGGCGGAAGAAGAAGCTTGTTCAAGGTTCCTGAATAAACTGCTTGAAGAAGAGTTCGGGTTGTGTCTTCCTTGCTGGTCGAGGGACGCGACACAAGACAAATGAACTCCTGCCATTCTTCGGTTGCCTCATGGAATTATTTCTCCATACCTAAGCACTCACACCATCCACTTTCCCTGGAGCAGCCCTCTATTGTCCATGTGGAAACTCCTGGTCATCTTTCAGAATCTCATCCAAATCCCACCTTCCTAGAGTTTCTCTTGAGTCCTCCAGGCAGAACCAGCACCTACACCCTGCTTCCACAGTGCCGCAGATGGGCCTCTAGTGTTTCTGTGAGGAGCCAGGGTGAAGGAAAGGCACTCATATCTTCACATACCATGTAGTAACTCCTGCCCCTCTGCTCTCTTCATGCATGCACCTTCCTCTCTAGTCTAATTGACATGTGAAGTCATTGTTTTAGCTATACGAGTGAGAAGGGATGCAAACATTTATTGCAGTGATGTGGTAAACCTCAGCTTCACTCAGAAAATAAGATGCTCCAGAACCCCTAAAGCATCCATTATAGAATTTTCACATTTCTTTTTTCACTTCATTGCCTTTGCTATACCCAGATCCTAGAACAAGAGAAGAAGTTTTTCTCTCTTTATGGCTCTCATTCAAAAGGCAGGCATATTCCACAGACATTGGGAGAATTGCATTGCATGAGGTACTTTTACTGCCATGGTTCTGAAATCATGCCACTATTTTGGCCATAGGGAAAAGAAACCTATGACTTCATTTAGATCAATGTTGATAAATAATGAGACAGGGCACGAAAACCTTTTAGGATAGTGATTTTCAAACTTTAGTGTGCTGAGGATCCACACACAGAAATTGTCCAATAGGCAGATTTCAGAACCTCACCCCAAGCATTCTGAGCTGTAAAAGCATAAAGTCCAGAATTACACTTGCTGGTCAGCTTGAACCTTATAACTCAGGTAGTTGTAGACTGTACTGTTTGGGGGCCCTGCAACATGTTGCCTATTTAGTTTATGGATTCACATAGACACACTCCTTCCTAGGATATTCTCAGGTATCTATAAGGATATCTTGCTTTGGGATAGCTTTAAACTTGAGTTATTGCAAACAGATGTTCATTGTATGAACAGATCTGCTATAGATGGCCATTAAAAGATCCAGAAACCCCTGATAGTCTTCAAAATTGGATGTTATTTTAAATGTGATTTACACTCAAGTTTTCTGAAACATTCCTCTTGTTATGTTCTTTAAAATTTACACTCATATGCAAATTGCCCAAAAATGTAACATCACACCCCTGGTAACTTTTTAAAAATTTTATGATATCACAATGGTGGTTTAAAACATTCCAGTTGATTATTACATTAACAGGCTGTCTAGGTCATCACAATTGATTATGAGAAAACAATGGTAGCTTAGAACATCACAAAGTTTAGAGAATCACAATAGATTTTGATTTCACATTTTTGTATTATAATTGGTGATAATACCATAATAATTTTATGGTATCACAGTGGAAGCTTATAATACCACAATGGTAGTTTATGATATCACAATTATAACATCACAGTGGCATGTTTGTGATGTCACAATGGCATTTATAGCTTCAAAGTTCAATTAATGATTACAACATAGCAGCATCTTTCTGAAATCTAAATTATATATGTATCATGATATAAATCACAATATTGTCATCATAGTGCTTTCATGACATCACAATTGAATATAACATCACAATGGTGGTCTATGGAATCATGATTATGACATCACAATGCTAGGTTTATGATTTCATGATGATATTTATGACTTCATAGTTGATTATGACATCACAATTGTTTGTTTGTGACATAACAGTTGCCAGTTTATTGCATCATAATATTGGTTTATAAAAAAACAGTGGTTTTCATAATAGTAGAATTGATTATCATATCACAATGGCAGTTTACCACATAACAATTGATTATGACTTCTAAAAGGTAGATTTCTGACATCACAATGGTTTTTATGAGTACACAACTGTCTATGGCATCACAATGGTAGCTTTATAACATGTTTTATTGCCATCAGAATTGATTATAATGTCAGAATGAAAGGTTAATAACATTACAATGGCTTTTAAGACCTCAATTTAGATAATTACATCACAATGTTAGTTTATCATATCCCAGTTGAATTTTTGGCATTTCATGACAATCACAATTGTTTATGACATAACAATGGTACATTTATGACCACAGAATGGTATGTTATACTATTGCAATATTGTTTTACAGGAGCACAATAGATTTTATGACATCACAATTGGATATAACATGATAATGGTGGTTTATAACATCACGATTGATGCAAAATCACAATGGTTTATACAGAGTAACAATTGCTTATGATATCACAAGCTGATTATGACTTCATATTGGTAGTGTATGACATCACAATGGTTTTATGAGTTAACTGATTATGAAGTGAATTATAGGTGTATGATATAACATTATAGTTGATTAGGAAATTACAAGAATTTTTATGAAAACATTTTTTTTAAACTTTTATTTAATGCATATAAATTTCCAAAGTACAACTTATGGATTACAATGGCTTCCCCCCCATACCGTCCCTCCCACCCACAACCCTCCCCTTTCCCACTCCCTCTCCCCTTCCATTCACATCAAGATTCATTTTTGATTATCTTAATATACAGAAGATCAGCTTAGTATACATCAAGTATGGATTTCAACAGTTTGCTCCCACACAGAAACATAAAGTGAAAAATAATAGATGATTTTTTTAAATGATGATGAAATCAGAGCAGACCTATTGTCATGTTTAATCCCAGTGAGAGTCAAGTTGGGAATTGATAATTTCTTTCTTTTTTTTTTTTTACAGAGGATCAGTTTAGTATGCATTAAGTAAGGATTTCAACAGTTTGCACCCCCATAGAAACACAAAGTGAAATATATTGTTTGAGTGCTCGTTATAGCATTAAATCTCAATGTACAGCACATTAAGGATAGAGATCCTACATGAGGAGTAAGTGCACAGTGACTCCTGTTGTTGACTTTACAAATCGACACTCCTGTCTATGGCATCAGTAATCTCCCTATGCACCAGTCATGAGTTTCCAAGGCTATGGAAGCCCTCTGAGTTCTCCAACTCTTATCTTGTTTAGACAAGGTCATAGTCAAAGTGGAGGTTCTCTCCTCCCTTCAGAGAAAGGTACCTCCTTCTTCTGTTCTTTCCACTGGGATCTCACTCGCAGAGATCTTTTGCCAGAGTGTCTTGGCTTTCCATGCCTGAAATACTCTCATGAGCTTTTCAGCCAGCTCCGAATGTCTTTAGGGCTGATTCTGAGGCCTGAATGCTATTTAGGACATCTGCCATTCTATGAGTCTGCTGAGTATCTCACTTCCCATGTTGGATCACTCTCCCCTTTATTTACTCCATCGGTTAGCGTTAGCAGGTACTAGACTTGTCTATGTGCTCCCTTTGACTACCAGTCCCTCCACCATGACCAACTGTGAACTGAAACTGATCACCTGGAACAGTGAGATGGCATTGGTACATGCCACCTCGATGGGATTGAATTGGAATCCCCTGGTATGCTTCCAACTCCACCACGTGGGGCAAGTCAGCCTGAGCATGTCCCAAATTATACATCTCTTCCCTCTCCCATTCCCACCACCATGTTCAACAGGCATCACATTTCAGTTAATTTTCAACACTTAAGAATAACTGTGCATCAATTACAGATCTAAACCAGTCATATTAAGTAGAACAGATAAAAAAACTACTAAGAGGGATAATGTATTAAGTTGTTCATTAACAGTCAGGGCTATGCTGATCAAGCCACCGTTTCCCATAGTGTCCACCTCACTCCAACAGGTTTCCCTCTTGGTGTTCAGTCAGTCATCACCGATCAGGGAGAACATATGGTATTTGTCCCTTTGGGACTGGCTTATTTCACTCAGCATGATGTGTTCCAGATTCCTCCATTTTGTTGCAAATGACTGGATTTCGTTGTTTCTTACTGCGGTATAGTATTCTAAAGAGTACATATCTATTCAATAAATGGTGCTGGGAAAATTGGATTTCCACGTGCAGAATCATGAAGCAAGACCCCTACCTTACACCTTACACAAAAATCCACTCAACATGGATTAAAGACCTAAATCTACGACCTGACACCATCAAGTTACTAGAGAACATTGGAGAAACCCTTCAAGATATTGGCACAGGCAAAGAATTTCTGGAAAAGACCCGGGAGACACAGGCAGTCAAAGCCAAAATCAACTATTGGGATTGCCTCAAATTGAGAATTTTCTGTACTGCAAAAGAAACAGTCAGGAGAGTGAAGAGACAACCGACAGAATGGGAACAAATATTTGCAAACTATGCAACAGATAAAGGGTTAATAACCAGAATCTACAAAGAGATCAAGAAACTCCACAAAAACAAAACCAACAACCCACTTAAGAGATGGGCCAAGGACCTCAATAGACATTTTTCAAAAGAGGAAATCCAAATGGCCAACAGGCACATGAAAAAATGTTCAACGTCATTAGCAATCAGGGAAATGCAAATCAAAACCACAATGAGGTTTCACCTCACCCCAGTTAGAATGGCTCACATGCGGAAATCTACCAATAACAGATGCTGGCGAGGATGTGGGGAAAAAGGGACACTAACCCACTGTTGGTGGGAATGCAAACTGGTCAAGCCACTATGGAAGTCAGTCTGGAGATTCCTCAGAAACCTGAAGATAACCCTACCGTCCGACCCAGCCATCCCACTCCTTGGAATTTACCCAAAGGAATTTAAATTGGCAAACAAAAAAGAGGTCTGCACCCTAATGTTTATTGCAGCTCAATTCACAATAGCTAAGACCTGGAACCAACCTAAATGCCCATCAACAATAGACTGGATAAAGAAATTATGGGATATGAATACAATTTATTAAAACATAACAATGACAGCTTTATGTTATTTATAACATTTTATGATCATTACTTCACAATGGTAGTTTTATGACATCACAATGATTTTCATTGCTTCAATATTTCATCATGACTACACAATGTTTGGCCTATGACATCCCTATTACATATTTATTGCAGCACAATATCAGTATCTGACATCAAAATAGTTTTCATAATATCAGAATTGATTTATAACATCAATATTGTAGCTTCTGACATCACAATTGTTCATGCCATCACAATACTTGCTTATGACATAGTAATTGAGACATCATAATTATAGGTTTATGAATTTACAATGGTTTTTAATTAATTCACAATTGAATATGACATTATAATGGTTAGTTTATGGGATCATAATTAATTATGATATAACAGTGGTAAGTGTATGATGTGCCAATTATTTCAGACTTCACAATTGGTTATGACACCACAATGGTAGTTTTATGAGATCACAATTGTCATTATGACATCACTAGGGTAGTTTATGACATCATAATTGATTATAATGCCACAATGGTAGTTTTAAGACATCAGAATAGTTGGTTTTTATCATTGTAAGTATTCTGTGACATCATAACTGATTATGACAAAATGAATGTTAAGTTTGTTGCAGCACAATATTTTATGCCATCACAATACTGATATATGAGATCATAGGTGTTTTATGACATCATTATTGATTATGGTATCACAATGGTGGCTTATGACATCTTAATTGATTAGGATGGCACAACAGTGGATTTGTAATTTCACAGTGGCTTTTATGACATGACAGTTGATTATGACATCACAGTGGTTGCTTTATGAAATCACAATGGTGGTTTATCAAATTCCAATTGATTATAATATCACAAGGGTTTTGATTTATGTCACAATTGATTATGTCATAACAATTGTAATTTTATAAAATTATAGATTTTACAAATCACAATAGAGTTAAGCACAATAATTTTCATGACATCACAGTTGACTACAACATGATGGTAGTGGTTAGTGACATGAAAATTTATTATGACATCAGAATATTCATGGCATCACAATATTGGTTTGTGACATAATAATAGTTTTTTGGCCTCATAATTGATTCTGATATTGCATGGAGGTTCATAATATCATAATTTATTATGTTGTCACAATGGTCAGTTTATTGTAACCCAAATGGTTCAATGACTTGACAGTTGATTATAAGATCACATTGGTAGTTTTATAATGTCACAATGATATTTATGCCACCACTATAGTTGTTCATGACATCAAAATTCATTATTACAACACATTGGTAGGTTTATGACACCACAATTGTTTTTACAATTCCTTGATTATTATGACATCATCATAGTAGACTATAGTCAAGGTTTTTGTCATCACAATGGTGGGTTATGACATAGAATTGATTATGACTCTATAATGGCATGTTTATAATGCCAGTTTTTTATGATTTCACAATTGATCATGACATTACAATGATAATTTTATGATATTACAATTGTGGTTTATGGCATCTCAGTTGATTATGATATCACAAGAATTTTCAACCTCACAATTAATAAATAGTAATGATAGCTTTGTTTTATGTCATCTTAATATTGGTCTATGAAATCACAATGTTTTTTTTTTTTTTTTGACAGGCAGAGTGGACAGTGAGAGAGAGAGACAGAGAGAAAGGTCTTCCTTTGCCGTTGGTTCACCCTCCAATGGCCGCCGCGGCCGGCGCGCTGCGGCCAGTGCACAGCGCTGATCTGATGGCAGGAGCCAGGAGCCAGGTACTTTTCCTGGTCTCCCATGGGGTGCAGGGCCCAAGCACCTGGGCCATCCTCCACTGCACTCCCTGGCCACAGCAGAGAGCTGGCCTGGAAGAGGGGCAACCGGAACAGAATCTGGCGCCCCAACCAGGACTACAACCCGGTGTGCCGGCGCCGCTAGGCGGAGGATTAGCCTAGTGAGCCGCGGTGCTGGCCACAATGGGTTTTTTGATATCAGAGTGGAACATAATGTAATATTGGCTGATGCAGTGCCCATATGGGATGCCAACGCTTCAGGCTATGGCTTTAACCTGCTGCACCACAGCGCTGGCCCCATCACAATGGATTTTTATGACATCACAATAGACTTCAGATAACAATTATTTTTAAGATGATGTCACAGTTGATTTAAAAATCATAATGGTGGCTTATGAGATGAAAATTGATTGACATAATTATAGTTGCTTTATGACAACAAAATAGTTTTATGGCATCACAATTAACTATGAAATCACAATGGTGGTTGATGACATAATATATTATGATGTAACAATTTTAATGAGTTTGCAATTGATTGTGACATCAGATTTTAAATATATTACATCACAAATGTGAATTATATCACAATATTATTTCATGTCATCACAATCATTGTTGTGACATCAAAATTTTGACATCAATGGCATCACAATGGTTTTCATGTCATAAAGTTGATTTTTGAAATTGAAAAGATTTTTGTGATAACGTAATTGATTATACCATCCTGTTGGTAGTTTATGACATCATAATGATAGGTTTATGGTGTAACATTTGATTTATAATTTCACAATTGATTATGACAGAAAAATTGTAGTTTTTGATAGCACGAGTATGATTTATCACATCGGAATTGACTGTGACATCACATAAATTTTTTTAGTATACCACAATTGATTGTGACATAGTAATGGTAGCTTATGATGTCACCATGCTTTTGAATAGTCACAATTGATTTTGACCTCTCAATGTTTTCATGCCATCGCAGTTCATAACGTCATAATGCAGCTTTATGACATCACACTGGAAGTCTATACCATCACAATTGGGTATGCCATCACAATTAAACTGTTGGTTTATGTTCTCATAATAGATTTGTAACTTGTTAATTCATTATGACAGCACAATGGTTAATTTATGACATCATTATAGCACTTGATGGCAACAGAATATTTGGCATCATAATGGTTTCCTAATATCACAATTGATTATTACATCACAGTGCTGGTGAATAAACTCACAATTGGGCCAGCACTGCAGCTCACTAGGCTAATCCTCCGCCTTGTGGCACCGGCACACCGGTTCTAGTCCCAGTCAGGGCACCGGATTCTGTCCCGGTTGCCCTTCTTCCAGGCCAGCTCTCTGCTGTGGCCAGGGAGTGCAGTAGAGGATGCAAGTCCTTGGGCCCTGCACCCCATGGGAGACCAGGAAAAGTACCGGGCTCCTACTATCAGATCAGCACGGTGTGCCAGCCACAGCAAGCTGGCCGCGGTGGCCATTGGAGGGTGAACCAACGGCAAAGGAAGACCTTTCTCTCTGTCTCTCTCTCTCACTGTCCACTCTGTCTGTCAAAAAATAAAAAATAAACTCACAATTGATTATGCCATACAATGTTGGTTTATGACTTAACTATCTTAGTACATGATACTATAATTGATTATGATGTCTAATGATAAATTTATTGCCTCACAGTGGTATTATGAATTCACAATTGATTATGATGTCACAATAATAGATTTTTGATGTAACAATGGTGCTTTATGACATGCAGAGTATTATGACATCTCAAAGAAATTTATGACATCACAATTGATTATTACTTGATAATGTAAGTTTATAACAGCACAATGGCTTTTTATATCATAACAATATGCTTTATGACATTACAACGTCTATATGACAACACAATTTACTATAACATCATAATTATAATTTATAATATAAAATGATTATGATGACTCAATAATGTACTTATGTTGCCATAATGCTTTGGGTGACTTCATAGTGATTATGTATTCAGAATGGTTGATTTATATCACAATCATTGTTTATTAAATCCTAATTTATTACAATAGCAGAATGGTATTTGCATGACAACTGATTCAGAGTTAACAATGATAGCTCATGACATCACAATGTTTTATGATATCAGAATATATTTTAAAATAAGTGATTTTTGACATCATAATAATAATAATATCATGACAGTTTTATTACTACAGAATTATTGGTTAATGACATCACAATAGTACATTAACTGCACCACAATACTTGTATATGATGTCTCTATGGCTCTCATGGAATCACAACTGACTATAAATTCATACAGATGGTTTTATGACATGTCAACTGATTATGCCATAACAAGAGTGGGTTATACATCACAATTGGTTGTAATATAATAATTGTGGGTTTATGATGCCATAGTGGGTCTGTGAATTTAAACTTTATTGTGACATCATAGCAGTAGGTTTGTGACATCACCATGTTGGTTAATGGTATTAAAATATCAGTTTATGGACTCAAAATGGATTTTATGACATAATTGTTGAATATGATATCACAATGGTGGTTTACTTGTTTTTTTTTAAAGATTCCTTTATTTATTTGAAAGTCAGAGTTACACAGAGAGGAGAGGCAAAGAGAGAGTCTTCCATCCACTGGTTCACTCCCCAATTGGTCACAATGACCAGAGCTGTGCCAATCTGAAGCCAGGAACCAGGAGCTTCTTCTGGGCCTCCTATATGGGTACAAGGCCCAAGGACTTGGACCATCTTCTGCTTTCCCAGGCTATAGCAGAGAGCTTGATCATAAGTAGAGTAGCCAAGATTCAAACCAGTGCCCAGATAGATGCTGGCACTGCAGGCAATGGCTTTACCTTTACTGCAGGCTATGCTATAGTGCCAGCCCCAGTAGTTTATGAAATTAAAATGATTTCATAATGATAGATTTATAACACCACAAGACTTTTTATGTGTTTTCAACTGATCATGACATCATAATGGTAGGTTTTCAATATAAAAATAGTGGTTTATCATATCTTTGTTGATTATGATGTCACAAGAATATTTACTTCAAAATTGATTATGACATGATGTTAATTATGACATCACAATTGCTTATGAAATAATTATTTCATAATTGATTATGACATGGAAGTGTTATACTAAATAGTTTTTACAAGCATCATGATATTGATTTATGACATTGCAATGGATTTATGATATCACAATTAATCACATATTCATCATTTATATCACAATTGATTATGACATGTCACATGCCTTTATTTTATTTCTTCCTTGTACCTACTTCCAGCAGTGTCTGAACATGGCTCATTTGGGTTCTCAATAGTAGATTTGGAGTCACTGTTTGCAAATCTGTTCTTAGAGATCACATTCACAGTTTGAAATCTGTCTTGGGTGGGAATATTTACAATAAAGAAATGGTCCACTGCTGTATCCCAGAATTCCCCTCCTCCTAAGGAACTGCCCTGGCCCTTTTTCTTATTTCATTCAAAGAGCAATATTTTTCTTCCCACAAAGAATATATAGTATTCTATCTCTGGTTCTTAGTCAAAAGCTTTTTTAAACTTCAATTTCTAAGCTAGGAGTAAGTGCTCATTTTTGCATATTTTCCAGGTTCAGAGCCTGTGCAGATTAAATATTCCTAATGAACTTTTCAACTCCTTTCTTCACCCTGTTGCTAGATGCTTTAGCATGATCTTTAGGGAAGAGCTTCAGTGGAAGAAAGTGAGTTCTCCAAGTCCAATGCCCATGAGATGGAAGAAACACTGTTTTTTTTTTTGAAGTAGACTTGTTACCTTTCCCCTTCTCCCTTTCTTTCCCCACCTGTCCTCTCACATCACTTCCTCCCTTTTGTCAAGATCCTTGGTGCCTAACCAAAAAAAAAAAAAAAAAAAAAAAAAGACCCTTCTCAGCTCCTTGCAGTACAAATGGCAAAACAGATAAGCTGCACAGGATAGCTATGAACAGACAAGAGAGAAATTTCCAGAGACTTCAAAGAGTCCCCTACTCTTCTGCAAAATGTTTTCTACACTCTCCCTTCCAGTAGTGGTAAATTCTCTCCTAACCAGATAAACCCTGAGTCCCAAATGTGCCCAGCACACAGTCTCTTCACAAGAACAGACTATCACCAACCTCTTTGCTTCCAGTAAAGCAACCTGTCTCTGTTGAGGTCAGTCTACAATCTCCTTTTTCTGTCTCTCCTTTCTGTCTCTACTTATCTGCCAGAAGATATTCCAGACCTAACAAGAAGTGTTTCTCTTTCTGGTTTCAGAAAACAATGTTTACTTTCAAGTGTATCTTTCTACTTGAGGATAAACTTTTAGTACAGAACCCATCCAGTCTTTGCAGAGGCCACAGAGGTATGGAACAGAAGTTCCAGGTTACAGCTTTGTCACTCAAACAGAAACAAAGCAATGGGAATAAGAGATATGGCTGTGTGAATTCACAGATTCCTTTCTAGTAAAATAGAAAAAAGTAGGTGAATTTACAAAGCTTATGCCATTTGATTTAAAAAAAAATTCTTTCTTCTTTATTGCTGTTATTTTATTCATTTAAAAAATATTTAAACTATGCAAATTTAATGTATTTAATATATATGGGTTTAGGAATATAGTGATAGTTCCCTCCTTCCTGCCTACGATCCAACCCTTTTTCCTCCTCCCTCTCACATTTCCAATGATAATTTTTACAATGACCTATTTTTAATTTATTTATTGTACTGAGAGCTCCCCAGTACACAGTTTGGTTTCTTTAAGGATATGTACCATGTCTTTTCATTTTCTCCTAGCCTGTAGGTTTCTGATGGGAAGTCAGCTGTGAGTCTAATTAGAAATCCTCTGAAAGAAATCTTATATTTCTTTTGTGAACCTTCTAGAATCTTTTCTTTATGGTTTACTGTTTACTGTTGAAAGTTTGACTACAATGTGTCATGGTGAAGATTTTTTCTGATTATCTCTATTAGGAGTTTATATACTTCCTGTAATTGGACATCCCCTTTCTTTCTCCAACTTGGGGAAATTTTCTATAATTATTTCACTAAATATGCCTTCTCGTCCATTTACTTTTCATACCTTCAGGAACTCCTATGACCCACATTTTGGGCTGTTTGATAGTATCCCATAAATCTCCAACATTTTATTCTTGTTTTTCATGTTTATGGTCTGAGTGAAAAACAGCCAAAAATTTGTCTTCTAGTTCAGATATTCTTTCTTATGCCTCACCAATTCTATTATTATTACTTTCCCCTATATTTTTATTTGATCTATTTCATTCTTCATTTTTAAAGTTTCACTTTGATTTCTCTTTATAATCTGAATTTCATTGGAAAAATTTTTCACTCCTATCATGTAAGGGTTTCTCTAGTTCATGTATTTACTTCTGAATGCTTTAGAATAATCCTATGATTAATTTTTAAATTTCATTTTTGACATTTTGTGAATCTCTTCAGCTTCACACTCTAGTGTTGAAATGTCACTTACCTTTGGGAAGGTCATGATGTCTTCCTTATTCTTGTTTTTTAATATCTACATTTATTTTTAGGCATCTGTGGAGGTACTTAATATTTTTTCCTCTGATGGCTTTTTTTTTCTTTGAATATTCCTCTGTGGCTTAGTGAAGTGTCCATAGTTTCAGTGAATACCAAGAGATGTGTTTTAAGTGTGGCCTGGGAGCTCTGGTCTGTGCTCCAGAGTGGGTCAAGTATCCAGGTTAATACTCAGGTTGAGCATAGTAGATCTGCTCTTGTTAACAGAAGGGGGAAATTGCAACCTCTGTAGGTGTGATCCTACCTTCACCTCCTCTATTCCAAGGACATCAATGCCTTGGTTTTAGCCTCCAGAAGGTGCAACACTCATCTGTGCTGCCATACAAACTGCACAAATGATCTGCACAGTCTTCAATGAGCATAGATTCCACTGTGATGACCCACCCAGGCAACCAGGGAGCTTTGAATGTGTGAATCTACACACAGTGACTGCCCAGAGACCCAATTACACCCTGTATTCTCTGATGCAGCCAGAGTCCCCACCATCACAGCACACAAGCCTTCCATAGTCACTGTGTGCAGAGGTTCTGCTCTGCCATGCCAACCTATTCAGTCTACAGAGAGGCAGATGTTCCCTGTGCCAGCTGTCTATGGGCTTAAGTCCCAGAGTCTGTGGTATGTTGGGAAACTGAGGGCACCTTACAATACCACATGGGTATCCAATCTCCCATGTATCCTCCCAGCCAGGCTCAAAGTCAGTAGAAACCATATATTTTCCCCACTGCTAGAATCTCTGGATTACATTCATACACAAGTGCCACTGGCCAAATGTTGATTCTCCCCACCACTTCCAACAGTACTTCTGAGAAGATGGCCTTCTGCCATAGCCAGTTGATATGCATGCACAAAAGGGCTTCCACAGCTGCTGACCAGACCCAAAATGGTGCCTGCTATCTCTCAGCCAGGTGCTGGGTGCCATTGTGGAGAGGATGGGCTGAGAGAAGCATGACCCTTTTACTTCCACTGAAATCTTGGGTATTTGCCATCAACTAGGGTTCTATGCCAGACTCACACCATGGTGTCCCTCCAGCTATATCCCATGGGCTGCTGCAGTTTGGTTTCACCTCTGTCTCTAAGCTGCCAACTGCTAGAGCTCATAGCTGTTTAGTGTGTTGTGTCCGTGTTCATGCTGCACATCTGAACCTCCCACACATGTCCACAGCATTCCTTTTCCTTCCATAGAATTTCCACTGCTTTTTTTTCTCTCAGTTCTGTAAGAGTGCACTTCCTACTGTTTTTTGTTGTTAAAGAGTGAGGGAGGAAGTCAATGTCCAAATAAGAGAAAGAATGCACAACACCAGAAGGCTTTTCTGCAGCAACGGCAATTGCAAGCACATCATATTGATCTGAGCTAGACCACGGTGAATTCTAATTGAATGTCAGTGGCAGTGGCTGCAGGCATGACAGACAGGAGTGATATTGATTGATTCCTTATCCCTCTGATTATCTCAGTTCTTTTTTTTTACTTTTTGTTAACTTTTATTTAATGAATATAAATTTCCAAAGTACAGCTTATGGATTACAATGGCTTCCCCCCCATAATGTCCCCCCCACCAGCAACCCTCCCCTTTCCCACTCCCTCTCCCCTTCCATTCACATCAAGATTCATTTTCGATTCTCTTTATAAATACAGAAGATCAGTTTAGCATACATTAAGTAAAGATTTCAACAGTTTGCTCCCACACAGAAACATAAAGTGAAAAATACTGTTTGAGTACTAGTTATAGCATTAAATCAAAATGTACAGCACACTACGGACAGAGATCCTACATGAGGAGTAAGTGCACAGTGACTTCTGTTCTTGACTTAACAAATTGACACTCTTGTTTATGGCATCAGTAATCACCCTAGACTCTTGTCATGAGCTGCCAAGGCTATGGAAGCCCCCTGAGTTCACTGACTCTGAGCATATTTGGACAAGGCCATGGTCAAAGTGGAAGTTCTCTCCTCCCTTCAGAGAAAGGTACCTCCTTCTTTGATGACCCATTCTTTCCACTGGGATCTCACTCTGAGATCTTTCATTTAGGTTTTTTTTTTTTTTTCCAGATGAACCAATTATTTCATGAAGCTTTATACATGATTTATCCAGTTGACAAATTCTTGTTTACTTCATCATGGGGCTGGAAGAAATGCACACAAAGCCCTCTATGTGGTAGGCAGAATTGAATCTTGCTCAAGGTCACACAGTGACAGAACCAGGAGTAGAATCCAGAGTCTTAAAGTCCAGCTTAGTGCTCCTTCCATGTACCCCTCTTCTCATATTATAGATGTGTTGGAGGACCCACTGTGCCTGAAACTATGTTGGCTGGGGACAATGTGATTAGCCAGACAGACTCAGCTCCTGCCTTTCAAAAATTTGTTGTCCAGCTTGATCTGATATTTCTCAATTACTTCCACAATTTGAAAAACATCCTCTCCTTGTTTCTACATTTCTGAAGTAATTCTGGGTTCTAAGTAAAAAAAAAGACTTATCTCCCTACATTTTAAGTAATCACCTTGCGTCAGGCCCTCCATTTGCAACAGGATTGACCTTAGTTAAGTTGCTACACTTTTCTAGACCTCAGTTTCTTCATCTGTAAAATAGAAATACAATCACACTAACTCCTTAGCAAAGTTTGCATAAGTTATAAATGGAAAGCACTTGCCTCAAGACAATGTCCATCAAATAGCATGTGCTATAAAAATAGTATTATTATATTTATGTGTTATTCTAAGTGCAATGACAAATCTAGTAGCTTTCAGACATATAGAGAGCCTCATAATAAGCATTAAAAACTGCTATTTATAGACTTGTAAAAATGCATTATATTCTTAAGAATGACATCCTACATGTATTTATATATATAGTTCATTATTGCACTATATATATATATATGTGTGTGTGTGTGTGTGTGTGTGTGTGTGTGTGTGTGTGTATATATATAGAGAGAGAGAGAGAGAGTTCATTATTGCACAATTACAGAAATCAGCAACTCTGTCAAAAGTGTAGAATACAGTGATAGTCTCAGACTCAGGCCCTGTGCCTCAACCTTGGACTGGAGAAATCAGTCACATTTTATTATAGAGTGTAGTAGGGTGGCTGATGATAACCTCGAGGCCAAATGGAAATGCAGTTTCCAGAAGGTGAGGAAACAGAAGCATAGTTATCCATCAGCTATTCACTCCATTACTTATTCAACATTTCCCAGTGTGTTGCTGTTCAGTCATTGAACTTAATGTGGAAATGAAAGATGACCATATCCAGGGCCTCAGATATCCTTGGAGAAACATAATCTTATGCAGGATGACAAACATATTAAGGTACTTCAAAAACTTCAGGGGGCTGGCATTTGGCATGGTGGTTAAGATACTGATTGATATGCCCACATGCCATACCAGAGTGTCTAGGGTCAAGTACTGACTCCCCAAAGCAGCAGCAGCAGAGGTTATGGTACAGTTGGTTGGGAGACCTGAGTTGAGTTTCTCACTTCTGCTTTCATCCTGGCCCAATTCCAGATGCTGTGGGCATTTGAGGAATGAACCAACATTTAAAGATCAGTAGCGATCTCTCTCTCTCTCTCTCTCTCTCTCTCTCTCTCTCTCTCTCTCCTCCTTCCCCTCTCATTATCTTTCAAAGAAAATAAATTATTTTAAAGTAATGGAAAATGGAACTAAATGTTTTGCTTATTTTGGTGCCAAAAAATAAAATCCAAGGAAATAAGTGGTTCAGCAAAAAGTTTATGGAAAATATTATGAATTACCATGCATAGATCTCATTTTTTTGCAGCAAAATACTTATCCTTTATTTCTATTTTTTATTAAACTTGAAAGTACCTTGTGTAGAGTGAGTCCCATATTTGGTCTGCTCCACAGGACATGTATCTGCAGGGAACATGTAGCACACAGCAGCAGGAGCCCAGGTCACAGTGAGAGCTGTAATCATCAGCTGCAAGAGATTGAAACTGGAGGAGAGAGTCCAGGTCAGAGCTCAGTTCTCTGGGATGTGGGACTCGGGAGAGGATTCCGGGTTCCAGGCAGTGGATGGATTCATGTCTAGGGCAGGGCCATCAAGATGCATCCCATTTCAAAGATGCAACTTGGTTCCTGTAGATGGCCGAGGCTGCAGTGCTATCTCTGGTAGACAGAGTTCATTATGGAAGCAAAGAGTTGTCCAGAAGGCCCAGCGAAGGGTATTTGACCACAAGCAGTCTGGGTGCCCCCAGGATAAGCAAAAGGCATGTGGGCCTGGCAGCCCCATCACAAGGTAGAGTAAGTGCCGGCCAGGGAAAGATGGACTGGTGGATGGCCAGATGTCACCTCTAGGATGACACTGGGCTCAGAGATAGTGGCATGGATATAGATTCCAATGACAGGAGCCAATGAGAGAGATGCTGAGAAGGTAGAAGTGGATGAGGACAGAGGGAAGGCTGGCACAGGGAAAGGTTGAGCCTGTGCAGGGACTGGAGACAGGAACTGGGGTGCGGGTCTGTGGAAGGAGGTGAAGGAAGGGCTACACAGAACGATTCTACAGGTTGGGAATGCCAGGGACCGGGATCTTGATCAGAAAGGAGAGGTCCATGGGGATGAGGACAGCATTGAAAAGTGCAGAGGGAGGTACGTGTCCCTGGTCCCCACTGCAAGGGGCCTCGCCTTCCACCTCTGAAACTCCTAAGTCTGGCTGCACTTCCTTCCTATTTCCACTGCTCCAGGTTCCTGGATGGTTAAGGTATGGGGTATCCCAGGTGACCCTAACCCTGCTCGCCCTTGTTCTGGAGATACTTACCTCCCATTAGCAGTTGGCAAGTCTGAACACACAGAGCTTGGCCAGATCCTATAAAGAACCCCCCCTAGCTTGACCCATGAGCAGAGCAGCTGCACACTGGGTAATCTGATGCTCCAGGCATCCATACTGTGGCTTCTGATCTGACATGCACCCTGCCCCCATCCAATGGAACTGTTCAAGTGAACCACCTACCCCCACCCCTGCCTCCTCCCCCCCCCAGACTGCTTCAGGATCTCAATTTCCTGCCCTGCACCTGCCTCTCCCTCCTCGTCCCAGAATACTCATCTCCAGTCTCCACCAACCCACACTTTCTTCAAGGAAGGGAGAACTGTGGATGACCAAATGGGAGCAAAGTGTGAAGTACCAGGCAGAGGTGTATGGCACTGCTGTTTTCCAAGTGCCCATCCCTGCTTTTCTGGCCTGAACCCCACTCCTGCTGCCACCAGTGTGTCACTAATCATGTCTCATTTGTATTCCAGGCATACTCGTGGGTGGTATGGGGTAAGGCAGGTAGATAAATTAGGGTCAAACATTGGAAGCCACATCTACCTTGCCTGTCAATAAAATGACCTCTTTTCCACGTTGGCAAGGAGGAAATGTGTTAGTGAACTCT
This sequence comes from Oryctolagus cuniculus, assembly GCF_051225735.1. Lineage (NCBI taxonomy): Eukaryota > Metazoa > Chordata > Mammalia > Lagomorpha > Leporidae > Oryctolagus > Oryctolagus cuniculus. The sequence continues at coordinate 10,472,144 of NC_142889.1, forward strand.
CGCCTGGCCAAAGTACCCCTCTGACCTGGGACCTGGGCACTGTATCATGTCACCACTCCACTTTCTAAGCTCATAAATATCCAAGGCTGGTGCTGTGGTGCAGCAGGCTAACACCCTGGCATGAAGCACCAGCATCCCATATGGGCACCGGTTCAAGATCCAGCTGTTCCACTTCCAACACAGTTCTGCGCTATGGACTGGAAAAGCAGTAGAAGATGACCCAAGTTCTTGGTTCCCTGCAACCACATGGGAAACCCAGAGGAAGCTGTTGGCTCCTGGCTTCGGATTGGCACAGCTCTGGCCATTGTGGCCAATTGGGGAGTGAATCAGCAGATGGACAACCTCTCTCTCTCTCTCTCTCTCTCTCTCTCTCTCTCTCTCTCTCTCTGTCTCTCTCCCTCTCCTCTCTCTGTGTAACTCTGACTTTCAAGTAAATAAATAGATCTTTAAAAAAAAAGCCTGGTAAAGGGAAGGTGCTCTCTATCCCCTCTTCCCTTCCCCACCCACATGGACACAGAGCAAGCAGGGCAAGGAAATCTCACTTTTCCCTTCATGGCTCACTATTCCTGAACAATGTCCAAATATGTGTCTGATTTGCTCATCCTTTAAATAAACTATACTTTTTGTGTGTTGTGGGACACACAGATTAAAACACAGAGAGACTTTTGAAGTCAAATTAGGAGTCTTTATTAACCAGCTGGTGACTGCCCTCTCACAGAGCAAGTCCATAGAAGACAGCCCTAAGTTGCAGTGGTGGGGGCTTTGTAAAGGCAAAACCTACTTTTTATCAGACATTTTATTATGTGTATGAGCTTGTGCAAGCAGAAAGCAGGCCTACAGAAGCGAGAAGCAGTTAGATAATTAGCCAGTTTTTTTTTTTTTTTAATCTTGATGCCACCTGTGCTATCCTGTGTCCACAGCTGGGAGTAGGCAGGAGAAACCACAGTCTAGTGGCCTTGGCTATTATCAAGCAAGCACAGGTACAGAAGCTAGAAATGGGTCAGTTACAAACTCTCATTTAATGTTATGAAGAACAGGCCTTGTTTTAAAACAACCAAGCAAAATAACCTATTGAACTTTGAATCCCTTTCCACAGGACCACACTTCCAATGCTCAACTGGTCCAGTATGTTTGTAAAAGAGATACCAGGGGCAGGCTTATTAGGACAGATTTATGACTGGGGTTCACAGAAGCAGAACTTAGGACATTTTCCCTTTCTAGACAAGATAACCATGGCCAGCTGATTCACTAGTTAACTGGGAGCAGCCACTTCTCAAGGTTTGTGTTGGGGGAGGGGGTCCACTTTTCTTTGTCTCTGGTTGCAGCCATACTTCTTCTACAATCAAAAAGACTCTGATCTGTGATGCAATCTTCTTAACTACGCCAAGCACTATCTCATATATTGACAGTTTTCAAAAGCATGATTTTTGGACTCCATGATATACCACTAACTACACAAATGCTTTAATTTCTTGAATCTAGCTAGGTTACATTTATTGGCCACTTAGGTTGTGGTTTTTTTCTGTCAAAAGACAGCCATTCAATAAACTTTTATTAAGCATCTTTGTGATACTACCAGGTGCTGCATATGAAGAGAAGGCATGCAGAACACAGAGGAGACAGGACAGGAACAGCCAGCCAAAATGAATTTACTCAATAAAAATAAGGGCCAGCACTGTGGCAGAGTGGCTAAAGCCACTGCCAGCAGTGCCAGCATCCTATATGGGCACCAGTTCGAGTCCTGGAAGCTCCACTTCTGATCCAGCTCTCTGCTATTTCCTGGGGAAGCAGTAGAAGGTGGCCTAAGTCCTTGGGCTCCTGCACTCATGTGGGAGATACAGAAGAAGCTCCTGGATCCTAACTTCAGAACAATGGATCTCCAGCCATTGCAACCAATTGGGGAGTGAACCAGCAGACAGAAGACCTCTCTCTATCTGCCTCTCCTTCTCTGTGTAACTCTGAATTTCAAATAAATACATAAATCTTATAAAAATAAATAAATTCACAGAATTGAGTAGTCAACAGCCAGTGTGCTCACAAACTGAACATGTGTCTAGTCTCTCAGTGGGCTGGGCCTTTTATATCTTAGGATGGGCTAACCATTCAGAGAAGAGTGGGGAGAAATAGAGATGAATCCATACAGGTTTTTCAGATTCCATGAGGCCTTTCAAACCCGAAAATGAATGCAAGGAGTGGTGTGGGGAATGAAATAAGTTATAGTACTGAGTTGATCTCTTGAAAGAAGGCAAGAGTTGGCCAATGCCATGGCTCACTAGGCTAATCCTCCACCTGTGGCACCGGCACCCCGGGTTCTAGTCCCAGTTGTGGCACTGGATTCTGTCACAGTTGCTCCTCTTCCAGTCCAGCTCTCTGCTGTGGCCTGGGAAGGTGGTGGAGGATGGCCCAAGTGCTTGGGCCCTGCACCCATATGGGAGATCAGGAGGAGGCACCTGGCTCCTGGCTTCAGATTGGTGTAGCTCTGGCTGTTGGTGGCCCTTTTGGGGGTGAACCAACAAAGGAAGACCTTTCTGTCTCTCTCTTTCTCTCTGTCTAGATTAAATTATTCTTGACTTGGTGCTCTGGTCATTTACTCTTCATTCATCTCAAAACTCCAGCCCTGGACCTTTCTGACTCTATTCTTTCCTTCTTAGGAATTCTGACCTCAGTAATCTTGGGTTACCTCTTCTGTTAATTCAGATAATATTGGTTCCTCAGTTCTGATCACAACTCTCCCCCCACCTTCAGGTATTTGGATTTCTGACCAGGAAACTGTGAACTCTATTTCATTATTAGGTAGGCCATGTTGAAGATTCAGAGATTCATTTTTAAGATGTATTTATTTATTCATTCTTTTATTTGTTTCAAAGGCAGACAGAAGGATTTTTCCTACTAATGTTTCACTTTCCAAATGATCACAACAGATAGGGCAGGGCCACCCTAAAGCCAGGAGCCTGGAATTCCATGTAGATTATCTGCATGAGTGGAAGGGGTATAACTACTTGACCCATCTTCTGTTGCTTTTCCAAGTGCATTAGCAAGGGTCTGAATAAGAAATAAAACAAGTAGGCCTCAGATTAGGAATCAAAAGACACTCTATTATGGGAGGTCAGGATTGAAAGGGACACCTTAACACAAAGCATTACAACCCAGACCCCAATTTAGAGATTCTTATAAGTCTAATCCAAAATTCTCTTTATAGGAAATGGTGAGTTTCCCCAGACTACAAAGCTGGTATTTTGACTTATGGCCTGTTCATGGTAGCCTTCATTAAAAATACATAGATAAAGATTCTAGTGAAGTGTATTTGGTTCCATCTGTTATTCTGAAGTGGTAACTAAGACACTGTCCTAAATTAAGTCATTTTAACCAGTAATATCCTGCATTTCCTCTTAGCATCTGAAACATTTAACTTGACTTGTGCCTAGTGCCCTACCAGTAAGTACATGTGCTGCATGAATCAATGGTGGCTGCATGTTAAAACAAGGAGTAAGATGAACTTCACCAATGGGTATTGAGGTGCCTTAAAGAAAAATGTATACTATGCTCATGGGATTATATATATATTTGCTTATTTAATCCTCAAAGTAAACCTACCGTATAAGAATTAGTAAGCAATTTCCAAATTAGAACTGCAAATCACAAAGTTATGTACACTAACAAAATTCCATAACTAAAATATGGAATGATAAGAATTGGAAATTAGGTTTCCCTCTTTCAAATAGTCTGATTCCTAAACATGTTCACCTTGAGGGGTGCACAATAGATCTACATGTTATCTACAATGTCACCTCCTAGCTTATTCACACAGTTCTTGCCCTGATTCAATATTCTCGTCACAGGGTTCTACTCCTGAAATGGGTCCACTGTCCTTCCGTAAACCCAGCCTCTCCTCCTTTATACTTCCCATTTTATTTCAATTATTTACTTTCCCATATGTTTATCAAGGCTACATACTCTCATTCAGCATATCTGCTAATTAAGCACCTGAGCCTCATGATTTCAAGTATATCTGCCTACCCCATGCATGCAACTGACAGAGTATCTATTAGAATGCCAACCCTGATCTAATTAGATTTATTATTCTCTAAGTGATATTGATGTATACTTATAAACATTATTATACCTAGAAAATTATGCTATTTCTTTATGCTCCATAAATATTTCAACCCTTCTTCCACAAATTAGGTTTCATGAATTTCTCCAAGTTAACAAAACAGATGGAATGACAAAAACAAACAACAAATAAACAAACAAAAAAAAAACAAAAAGCAAAAAAAAAAAACCTCTGTTGCCATACAAGTTACAAATATATCAGAATTCATTCCCATTTTTATTCATTTTATTGTTTTCAAAATTAAATTAACCATGAATATATTCTTTTTTTCTTTTACTATTTTGTATTCCTTTTACTTTCTTAACATTTCATGTCACTAATTGTAAATGAAATTTCCATCATCCTTAAGTTCTCCATTGTTTGTCCAGTTCTCCTCTCACCATCTAAATGAAGTGTGTGACTTCTTTTTGGGAAGAAAATCACCTGTGCACCTAATTCCCAACACTTCAGTATAGTATCATCTCCTTCTTCCCTTCCTAATGTTGCAGGGAGAACAGCTGCCCTTTCTTCATACACTCTTCATGCTTTGACTTAAATGAATCACTAGTAACTTCTCTCACTGGAATGGCTGATCTCTATATTAGTGGATCTTTTTTTTTATTTTTATTTTTTGACAGGCAGAGTGGACAGTGAGAGAGAGAGACAGAGAGAAAGGTCTTCCTTTGCCGTTGGTTCACCCTCCAATGGCCCCCATGGCCAGTGCACTGCGGCCAGCACACCGCACTGATCTGATGGCAGGAGCCAGGTGCTTCTCCTGGTCTCCCATGGGGTGCAGGGCCCAAGGACTTGGGCCATCCTCCACTGCACCCCCTGGCCACAGCAGAGGGCTGGCCTGGAAGAGGGGCAACTGGGACAGAATCTGGTGCCCCATCTGGGACTAGAACCCAGTGTGCCAGCGCCGCAAGGCGGAGGATTAGCGTAGTGAGCCGCGGCTCCGGCCATATATTAGTAGATCTTAAAAGACCAGCTGTTTACAAATAAATAGTCCTACTGAGCATTCCTATTGTATCTTAATTTTGAAAGATTTGTTTCCAAAGTCAGAGTTACAGAGAAAGGGAGAGACAGAGAGAGTGATAAAGAGAGAGAATAAGAGGGGGAAAGAGTGAGAGAGAGAGAGAGAGAGAGAGAGAGAGAGAGAGAGAGAGAGAATCTTCAATTTGCTGATTCACTCCCCTGGTGGCCACAACAGCCATCGCAGGATCAGGGTGAAGCCAGAGACCAGGAGATACTTCCAGATCTACAATGTGAGTGGCAAGCATCAAGGTACTTGGGAAATCTGCTACGCCTTTTCCTTAATCAAATGCTCGAATGACAGGAATTTCTACTCTCAAGGTGATTTTCCTTAACCAGATTTTCAAAGCTTAGTCCACACTTCATATTGCCTTAGTATCCAGAGTTATGTCTCAATAAATGCTAATATTGTCTGAAATTTTATTGCAATAGAAATACTTGATTTGGGATATTCAGCAACCTACATTTATGTGGCAGAATAGAGTGGTGTCTTTGGAGTGACTCTGTAACTCCTATTCCCAAGAAAACACACTTACTCCCTGGTATACAAGTGAAATCTGTGCACATCTTCCTGCTGAGACTATGGAAGTATCTAGCCATCAAAGTGTGCAATGACACCACAGTAATGAAAGGACCCAGCACACTGAGATCTGTTCCTGTGCCCAGCATGTAGAAGGCCTGTCAACTTTGAGACTGTTCCTTGTGACTGTGAGTACTTGGCAAGGGATGTGCCCACAGTTGCATAACACAAAGGCAGTGTTCCTCATGTTCTGAAACACAGCCTTAGCCCCACAATGTCTCTTCTCACTCAAATGCAGTTTCCTAGCTGGAACAAATGTTTCCACAGGGTCCATTCATTCTCCAGGTCACAGAGGATGCTAGGATGACAACAGCTATTTGTCATCTAGAAAAGTGTTCAGCAGACTTCAGTACTGGATGCAGACAAACCAGAAATTGTGAATTTTGGAAAGTCCTGGAAAAAGGAAACTTCCTCAGAGGAGAGAAGCAGCTACTACTCTTCTGGCAAATATCACAAGATTTGCTACTGCCACTTCAAGTTGCAGAAACATGATCTCTCCCTTTGTAGTCTCCAAATGACAAATTTGTGAGCTGTAGTCCCTGTATGCTTCCTGTGGTTCTCACAGCCTTTGTGGTCAGACTCAAGATTGACCAAATGATTTCACTTCACTGAGTTGGGGGTTTTAGTGCATGGTCATTTTCAGTATGCAGTCCAATACACACATTCCAATAATTTCTATTTGTGGAGCATGTGAAGTATGTTTACTCATTAGAATAAAGCACAAAAGCAGTGGGAGTGACTCTGGGTTACAGCGTTGGGGATAAACTGCTCTTGAGCTGTTATTCCAAAAGGACAAGAATGAGCACAAGAATGTGTGCAGTTTGTGTGTGTACATGTTTACCTATTTATAAATATTCCCAAAATTCACAAATTTGGAACATGATAACATTGTTAAGAGGATGTTATGGAGGGGAAGCCATTGTAATCCATAAGCTGTACTTTTGAAATTTATATTCATTAAATAAAAGTTAAAAAATAAAAAAATAAAAACTACCTAAAAGTAAAAAAAAAAAAGAGGTGAATTATTACACTTATTTAAAAATATTCTCCGACTCTTATCTTGTTTAGACAAGGTCATAGTCAAAGTGGAGGTTCTCTCCTCCCTTCAGAGAAAGGCACCTCCCTCTTTGAAGACCTGTTCTTTCCACTGGGATCTCACTCACAGAGATCTTTTTGCCAGAGTGCCTTGGCTTTCCATGCCTGAAATACTCTCATGGGCTTTTCAGCCAGATCCGAGTGCCTTTAGGGCTGATTCTGAGGCCAGAGTGCGATTTAGGACATCCGCCATTCTATGAGTCTGCTGAGTATCTCACTTCCCATGTTGGATCACTCTCCCCTTTATTTATTCTATCGGTTAGTGTTAGCAGATACTAGACTTGTTTATGTGCTCCCTTTGACTCTTAGTCCTTTCATTATGATCAATTGTGAACTGAAATTGATCACTTGGAATAGTGAGATGGCATTGGCACATGCCACCTTGATGGGATTGAATTGGAATCCCCTGGTATGTTTCCAACTCTACCAATTGGGGCAAGTCAGCCCGAGCATGCCCCAAATTATACATCTCTTCCCTCTCTTATTCCCACTTTTATGTTTAACAGGGATCACATTTCAGTTAATTTTCAACACTTAAGAATAACTGTGTGATAATTACAGAATTAAACCAGTCATATTAAGTAGAACAGACAAAAAAAATACTATGAGGGATAATATATTAAGTTGTCCATTAGCAGTCAGGGCTATGCTGATCAAGTCACCATTTCCCATAGTGTCCATTTCACTTCAGGAGGTTTCCTTTTTGGTGTTCAGTCAGTTGTCACCGATCAGGGAGAACATATGGTATTTGTCCCTTTGGGACTGGCTTAATTCACTCAGCATGATGTGTTCCAGATTCCTCCATTTTGTTGCAAATGACTGGATTTCGTTGTTTCTTACTGCGGTATAGTATTCTAAAGAATACATATCCCATAATTTCTTTATCCAGTCTACCGTTGATGGGCATTTAGGTTGGTTCCAGGTCTTGGCTATTGTGAATTGTGGAAACTCATGACTGGTGCATAGGGAGATTATTGATGCCATAAACAGGAGTGTCAATTTGTAAAGTCAACAACAGGAGTCACTGTGCACTTACTCCTCATGTAGGATCTCTGTCCTTAATGTGCTGTACACTGAGGCTTAATGCTATAACGAGTACTCAAACAGTATATTTCACTTTGTGTTTCTATGGGGGTGCAAACGATTGAAATCTTTACTTAATGTACACTAAACTGATCTTCTGTAAAAAAAAAAAAATTATCAATTCCCAACTTGACTCTCACTGGGATTAAACATGACAATTGGTCTGATCTGATTTCATCATGATTAAAAAAAAAATCATCTATTATTTTTCACTTTATGTTTCTGTGTGGGAACAAGCTGTTGAAATCCTTACTTAAGGTATACTAAGCTGATCTTCTGTATATTAAGATAATCGAAAATGAATCTTGATGTGAATGGAAGGGGAGAGGGAGTGGGAAAGGGGAGGGTTGTGGGTGGGAGGGACGGTAGGGGGGGGAAAGCCATTGTAACCCATGAGTCGTACTTTGGAAATTTATATTCATTAAATAAAAGATAAAAAAAAGAAATTCAGAAGAAAAAAAAATTAAAATACATCTTTAAATAATAAAAAAGTAGTGAAAAAAAATAAAAATAAATAAAAATATTTCCTGGGGCTGACATTGTGGCACAGTGGGTTAAGTCACCACCTATGGTGATGGCATTTCATATGAGCCCCATTTGGAGTACTGACTGTTCCACTTCTCATCCATGCCCCTGCTAATGCACCTGAGAAAGCAACAGAGGATGACTTGAGTATTTGGACCCCTGCCACCTGCAAGAGAGAGATGGATGGAATTTCAGGCTCCCAGTTTTGGCCTGACCCAACCCTGGATATTACTACCTATTGAGTAGTGAATCAACAGATGGAATATCTGTGGTGTGTGTGTGTGTATGTGTGTGTATGTGTGTGTGTGGGAGTGAGTGTGTGTGTGTCCATCTTTCTCTTTCTCTCTTTCTCTCTCTCTCTCTCTCTCCATCTGCCTCTCCCTCTCTCCCTGAAACACTGTCTTCCAAATAAATAAGTGAATCTTTAAGAATTAGCTAAACATATCTCCAATTTGGATATTTCCAGAATAGAAAAACTCAAAAACAGTTTTCCACATTTTCTCCTTGTCTTTTCTTATAAACTCTCTTCCCAATTGAATTTTCATGAAAGTAATTGATAAATACTTTACTTAGAGAGAAATGCAATGTAAAACAAGTGATTTGATTTCCCATAATTGGAAAAGCAGCTTTCCATAAAACAACCTTGTGGAAATTTCTCTATATAAGTACTACTATATATGTAATGACAGAAAATAAAAACAGAGATAACTGTCATGTAGACTTTGTTCTACCATTCCTGATCTTCACTTTAATTCTTCAACAATATGGTTATGAAGGCAATGCTTAGTTTATTTTCATGTTGAAGTGCATGTGCAAAACTTAACTACATAAATTCCATGTCTATCCACAGACTATTAAATATAAATCACAGCTTAATGTGAATTTATGTTCCAGCACTACTATGATAATTTGTTGTATTATACATGTCTGTTTTTCACAGTTGTGCCACATGATGATGAAAGGTAAGACTTCCATCTCTCAGGGAATGTATTTTTCATTTCCATGCCATTTATGTAAGTATTAGGTTTTCCTTTTTCAAATTTGAAAGAATAATGTACATGTGTTTAAATGGAAATTCTGTGGGTGTTTAACAGGTCAGTGTCTACCAACCAAATATGAAGCCAGGCAGTCTCGATATATTTTTTGAAGACAGTAATTACTGCAGACCACAAGCAATCTTCACTCCACATTAGAAAATTTAGCAGTAACTAGGAATGGGGTGAATGTTTCAAATCAAACATATAAATTCAAGTTATACCACTCAGGAAAGCAGATTAGCACAGTCTCTGCCAGCCATGAGGCACAGAGCAGAACAATAAGACACTTTGTTTAAGGGGTAGTCCTGGATTCTCATCCAATGTCCTCTCTTTAAATCATCAATATTCTGATAGTTTAATGTAATTTTAAGGTTTCAAGAAGATTTAAATCACATACTCCCAATAACAATGAGAATTGATGAAGATAATAGGAAATTAATTAAGTGTTCATATACAAAATGAACTACTATTGTAAATACCAGCAATGAACAACTGGAATTTGAAATGGAAGCAATATTTTTTTAAGATTTTATTTATTTTTATTTGAAAGTCAGAGTTACTCAGAGAGAAGAAAGACAGAAGAGAGAGAGAGGTCTTCAATCTGATGGTTCACTCCCCAGTTGACTACAATGGCTGCAGCTGTGCCAATCTGAAGCCAGAAGCCAGGAGCTTCCTCTGGGTCTCCCATGGGGATGTAGGAGCCCAAGGACTTGAGCCATCCTCCACTGCTTTCCAGGCCATAGCAGAGAGCCAGATTGGTAGTTGAGCAGCCAGGTCTCTAACTGGCACCCACGTGGGATGCTGGTGCTTCAGGCCAGGGCATTAACCCGCTGTGCCATAGTGCTGGTCCTGGAAGAAATATCATTAACAATACAGAAAAAAGAGAAACAAGGGAAAGAGAAGATAGATATATAAACAGAAATACAGACATATGGTGAGATAGAGAGAAAATAGGAAGCAGAAGAAGCAGAAGCTGAAACTGCGTGAGGAAGAAGAGGAGGAGATGAAGGTGAGGAGGAAGAGGAGGAAATGTTATGAAGTATAAATACATGAAAATACATACAAAATGTGTGGGGAAATTATGAAAAAACCTATATCAATGGATTCTATGTCTTCTTAATGATTGAAAAACACAATACTATTAAGGTATTCATTCTTCCCACATGGACCACAAGATGCAACATGTCCAATAAAAATTCCAGTAAACTGTCCTGTAGAAAATGATTAGCACTTTTCTGAATTTGTGAATTGAACACATTGTTGAATAATAGTAAATTTGAGGGATAAATAATTATTAATGTCATGTTTTATTATAAACATAGAGTAATCAAAAATCATAATGTTGGGTAAAGAAGAAATGTGGATAAGTGGAATGGCATAAATATATGGAGGTAAATATTTATACTTAACTGATCTTGGTCAAAGGTACAGAGAATAACATGTATATTTAAAAAAAATTATTTGAGCAGTAAAGTTACAGACAACAAAATGGAAAAAAAAACATAGAGAAAAGTCTTCCATCCACTGGTTCACTCGCCAAATGTCCATAGTGGCCGGAGCTGAGTTGATTCAAAGCCAATAGCCAGGAGCTTCTTCCAGGTCTACTACATTAGTGCACAGGTCCAAGCACTTGGGCCTTCTTCTACTTATTCTACTATCAGGCCCTAATAGAGAACTGTATAGGAAGGGGAGCAACTAGGACATGCACCAGTGCCCAAATAAGATGCAAGAGAGAGAAAGGTCTTCCTTCCATTGGTGCACCCCCCCCCCAATTGGCCACTATGGCCAGTGTGCTGCACCAATCCGAAGCCAGGAGCCAGGTGTTTCCTCCTGGTCTCCTATGCTGGTGCAGAGCCCAAGAACATGGGCCATTCTCCACTGCCTTCCTGGGCCACAGCAGAGAGCTGGACTGGAAGAGGAGCAACCAGGACAGAATCTGGTGCTCCAACCGGGACTAGAACCTGGTATGCCAGGGCCACAGGTGGAGGATTAGCCCAGTGAGCCACAGCACCAGCCATGAATAGATTTTTACATAGGTAAAATGAAAAAAGAAATTAATTGCATTAGTTTTATATACAATGTTGAATATATGATCCATAAAAATGTAACGCAGACTTTGATTTTTAAAGATTTATTTAATTTGAAAGTCAGAATTATACACACACAAACACACACATACCCACACACACACACAGAGGGAGATACAGGGGGACAGAGAGAGATTTCTTCCATATGCTGGTTTATTCCTCAAGTGGTTATAACAACCAGCATTTGACCAGGCTGAAGCCAGCAGCCAGGAACTTCATCGAGGTCGCACACATAGGTAATGGGGCCCAAACACTTGTGTCATATTTTGCTGCTTTCTTGGGCCATTATCAGTGAGCTGAAATAGAAGTGAAGCAGTCTGGACTTGTGCTAGTGTCCATAGGGCATGCTAAAACCACAGGCAATGACTTTACCTGTTCTGCTACCATGCTGCTCATGTAACATGTATTCTATTAAATTAAAAATGTCTTATATTCAAAAAGCATTTTATAAAATAATGGGAGATGCATCTCATCCTAGGAGAGAATATTAGCAAGAAGTATATTTGTTGGACTGATATTATAGGGTGTTGGATAAAGCCACAGATTGCTATGCCATTTGTGTCCTGAATGCTTCATTTCCAATCCAGCCCCATGCTAATACATGTGGAAAAAGAGTGGAGGATTGTTTAAGTATTTAGAACTCTGTATCCATGAGGGAAGCTGAAATGAAGCTCCTGAATCAATGTGACCCAATCCTGGCCATTGAAGCAATTTTGGAAGTGAAGCAGTGGGTCAAAGATATTTCTTTCTGTCTTTTCCTCTCTGTAATTTGACCTTTCAAATAAATAAACAAACAAACAAATAAATATTTAACAGTACAAGCAGTCACTGAATGCAAAATTAATGAAGACTTTATAAAACTCACCAATGCGGTGATAAATTCTCCAATTTAAAAACAGCAAATTAATGAAGAATTGTCTTTACATTGAATATATGCAGATTAGAAAAAAGCAGATAAAATTATGAGATAAGGGAAAGGACAGTAAAGAAAGAACTTAAATTAAACAAGCATTAAGTACTAATATTTTTGAGATGGATATAATAAGCAAATAAACACAGCAGTGTAAACATTGAGAAGAGTATTGAAAAAACAAAAATCACATTCATTATTGGTCAGAATGTATAATGGTACTTTACAAGACATCTGCAGGTGTGAATGTGAAGTCTTCAATAGTATCACCGTACAATGCAGCAAAGATGTCTGTATCAATTTACCCAGTTGATATGAAAATACATATTCCACAGTATCCAGCTTGAACATAAATGAAATAGTTTTATTCATATTGGATTTCACATGTATGAAACCAAGATGCCCTCCAGTAGATGAACAGATAAACAAATTGTCACACAATATGGGGACATTTGAGGCACAACTCATGTGATGACATTTAAGATGATTGGGATGCAGATAGTGGGTTGGGTTGGATTCCCAGGGGCCCAGAGACAAAAAGAAGATACAGGATACAGGTAAATAGCATAGACACCTGACAGAAGCAGCAGATTTTGGAAAGACATAGGGTGGTACCCAAAACTGCCAAAAGCTGGAAACACAAGAAATGAAGTCCTTCCAGGGTGGGGCAAAAGTTACTCTGTAGAAAGAAGTGATGGAGATGAAGGAGCACGGATATAGGTTGAATGGAACAAAGAAGAACTTGAGCAGGATCTACCTCTCCTTCCATCTCATCGACATTGTTCTGGAGGCAGAGTCAGGGAAATTGAGTGAGGAATAGGAAATATTAGGTAAAGGGTCAATTTTTCACCAAGAAAACCTTGATATATATAATAGAACATAACCAAATATAAACTGATGAGAGGGTTAAGCAAGATTCTTGGGTTCAAGAGCAATATATACAATGAAAGGTGTTACTAGGCACCTTTCAAAAAACAAATAGGCAACATTTTTGAAGGACAAAATACTGACTAGGAAACAAATCTCTATAAAGATCAGTGAGACCAAGAAATAATACTCAACCATTTTCAAATCAGTACTAAAAATTTCAAACTCACAGAAAAACAAAACAAGAATATAAAGAAAAGACCTAGAACCCAAACACTGGGTAAACTGTAACTCAAGGAAAACATTTATTAGGAGCCCCAAATCACAGGATCACAGACAATGGAACAGGGAAGTATTTCAGGAGATGGTCTGGAAGGTGTCGGCCCCCTCTGCTGTTGGAGTGTAGTGTCCCAGGAAGAGGAGAGACAGCTTCAAACTTGAGCCCAGGGCTCACACTGTATTCCCCTAACAGCACAGTCCCAAGAATGGCCCGCAGGCTGTGAAATCAGAAAAGACCCCCTAAAATTTACCATGAAATGTGGCCCCTTAAAGTTCCATAGAAATGCTATCCAGGGTGCCACATGTGCTACCAAAATTTGGGGTGCCTTACGATTTCACCACGGGCTTATTACTAAATCCCCATTATTATTAAGCCTGAGAGGGTTCTTGCCTAATATTTAGAGAAGAATTTTTTTTTGACAGGCAGAGTGTACAGTGAGAGAGAGAGACAGAGAGAAAGGTCTTCCTTTTGCTGTTGGTTCACCCTCCAATGGCTGCCATGGCTGGCACGCTGCAGCCAGCACACCCTGCTGATCCAAAGGCAGGAGCCAGGTGATTCTCCTGGTCTCCCATGGGGTGCAGGGCCCAAACACTTGGGCCATCCTCCACTACACTCCTGGGACACAGCAGAGACCTGGCCTGGAAGAGGGGCAACTGGGACAGAATCCAGCACCCCGACTGGGACTAGAACCCGGTGTGCCAGCGCTGCAAGGCAAAGGATTAGCCTATTGAGCTATAGTGCCAGCCCTAGAGAAGAATTCTAAATACTGGCACAGATAAATGAGGCAGCATGGTACATTTTAAGCTTTTATTTAGGGAGAAAGATGCATAGAAGGGTGAGAGCTTTATTTAAGGGAGAGAAGTGAATAGGGGTTCATACCAAGCACCAGGAAGCAGCCACATAGATGAGCATCCAGGCCAGGAAGCCTAGAGCACATGGCCTGAAGGCCATGCACCCTGGAGGCACAGGGCTACAGCAAGCCCTGTCCTGGCAAGAGGCCAGGGAAGAAGAGCAGGGGCCTGGGCACACTGTGCCCTAGGTTTTTAACCCACTCCAAAGGGGAGTGGTTAATTAATCTGATTGGCTGGTGGGCACCCCGGTGTGGCCAGGTAGGGGAGTGAGGCCACACAGGGGTGTGGCAAAGACATCAGGTAGGAGCATGAGGTCACACAGGGGCGTGGTCTTCCAGTTCACAAATATGATTAATTTTAACCTGTATTCCTGCATACTTCATTCCCCCCTCAGAGACTCCAGACCTTAATCTTAAGGGGATGTTGATGGGCATCGAGTCTCCATCTTCTGTAGCTACTTCCTGCTGATTAGGGGCACAGACCCTGCCTGTTCTCATCCAGAAGTCTCTGCCTATCTCATCTAATGAGTTCACTTCATGAGCCAGAGCTCTTTCAGTCACCGGCATTCTCAGTGTCTTCTGCATGGTCATCATTTTTCTCAGAAGCTGCTGGGTTCTACTGGGTTCTTTTAGATATAAATGAAGGTCCATTGTCACTCTGGAGTGACCATGGGAGTCCAAAGCGTGGCACAATGTCTTTCAACAAGGCTTTCAGCACCTTGTGTGCTTTCTCCGTTTGGGTCGAAAAGGCCTCTATCCATCCTGTAAAAGTATCAATAAAGACTAGAAGGTACCTATAATTGCTTGTCGGGAGCCTATTGGTAAAATCAACCTGCCAATCTTCAGCTGTTTATGTTCCCCTCCTCTGCACAGGAGTCAACAGGGGAGGTGGCCTTATGTGGTGAGGGTTATTCCGTAAACATAGAGGCCAAGAGCGAGTCATTTCCTTTATGACCATATTTGGTCCCTTTCCTCCAAAAGCTCGGGGAACCAGTTGTACTAAGGCATCTCTTCCCAAGTGGGTAGAGTTGCATAATTTTCCATTAAGTGGCCATTGCTAGCATAATTCTGTGATTTAGCATCCACTATCCATTTGCTTTTTTAGTATAGCCTCACTGTTGAGCCCATTAATTTTCAGGCTCTATATAGTGAGATTCCTTAGCTACTTCCTCAGATTGGCGTATAAGGGCCATTTCCAAACTTTCCTGTGTAGTTATTCAATTAACACATTTCCCTTGTTAATATAATTATCTCCCTTCTGGTATCCCTTGCAGTGGATGATGGGCACTTCTAAAGGCTCCAGTGCTGCCTGAAGTAGAGCCAGTATCTCTTTTCCTTATTTAACAGAGGAACTCTTTGCAGTTAGTAAGCCCCTCTCTTTCCAGATGCTGCGTGTGCATGTAATACAAGGAAAGCACATATCATCTGCCTTTCTAACTCCTTCCTTCATATAGCTGCTGCCATCAGTAAGCCATTCAGCATCTGGATTTTCCAGGGGCTCATCTTGAAGGTCTGGCCTACTAGGGTGCATCTGCCTAATTCATTCCCCCCTCAGAGACTCCATCCCCTTAATCCTAAGGGGAGTTGATGGTCATTGAATCATCTCTTCTGTAACTGCTTCATGCTCAAGAAGGGTATAGTACAGGCCCTGCCTATCCAGTGTCTCTGTCTATCCTAACAAATTTGCTTTGTGGGTTGGAGCAGTCTCGATCACTGCCAAGGTCTATGTCCCTGCAGAGTCAGTTACTCCCAGAAGTCGAGTTCTAAGGTTTCTGATTGGCTTATAGGAACAGTCAGTAATGTCTTTCGTATTCACCTGTGAAGACTTAAGAGGTAGAAGTTTAGTCCTAATTTCACGGAAGTAGTCGTGTTCACTAGCACCTGGTCAGGACCCTTTTATTTAAGCTGAAACTGATCTGAAGAGGATCTTCTTACAAATGGCTTGCTCAGGAATTTCTAATGTTGGAGTTTTTGTTAAAAACTCCTTGATTCCTTGGAACAAGGAATTCCTTTCAGCTGCATCTGATTGGCTGCGTCTCCTCTGAGCCATAAGTGCTCACCATTGTGTGAATTGCCTGGGCAATGCTGTGTGAATCTCTTTTCTGGGCTCTGCCATTCTTTGCTTCCCGGCTCTGCTCCTGGTTGCGGCCTCCCGTGGTCAGCCTTTCCACCCCCTCTTACAGAGATTTCGGGATGCCTGGACTCCTCAGAAGCTGGAAAATGGTGAGTGAGGTCCAGTCCCCTCAGGCCCACAGGATGTGAACTGGGCCACTGCTGGAGCCCTGAGGGTCTTGTCCTGGCCCTGTTTGCAGTGACATTGGCTTAGCTCTGGAGCCCTGAATCTGCCAACATAGTTGATGAGGACAGGAAGGAACTTAGAATTCCAGACTTGAGATCTGGCTGTCATGTGGGTGAGAAGCTGATTTGTAGGGCCCACCTTTCTCTCTAGGGATGACTGGAGTTCCCTGAATTGCAAACAGGGTTTAATGTCTATAACCAGGTCCTTTCAGTGTAGCTCTTCCTAGGGGCCTGCATCTCTTTATGTTAATAATAACACAAGATCTCAGACCAGGTACATTGTGAAGAAAAGGGTGTTATTTGACTCAAGGTTCTGCTCAAGGTTGCAAGGCAGCATCTGGCAATGGCTTCTTGTTGGCAGAGGCTTGGGGTCCCGCAGAGACCATGTGGCCAAATAAAGGGAGTGCTGGTGAGGCCAGGGCAAAGTGGCTTCTATAGCAGACCCCCTGGAGATAGTCCATTAATCATATGAATGAATTGAGCCTAATCATTGCTTCAAATATCCCACTTGGTTCTATGGATTGTTCTTATACTTGGAATTAAAGTTCCCCATGAGTTTCTTTTTTTAAGATTTATTTATTTATTTGAAAGTCAGAATTACACAGAGAGATCAGATGCATAGAGAGAGGTCTTCCATCTGCTGATTCACTCCCCAATTGATCACAACAACTGGAGCTGCATTGATCTGAAGACAGGAGCCAGGAGATTCCTCTGGGTCTCCCATGTGATTGCAGGGCCCCAAACGCTTGGGCCATCTTCTACTGCTTCCCCAGGCCATAGCAGAGAGCTGGATTGGAAGTGGAGCAGCTGGGTTTCGAACCGGCACCAATATGGGATGCTGACACTTCAAGCCAGGGTGTTAACCCACTGTGCCACATAGCCATCCACAAAGAGTATCAGAGGGATAAACCATGTTCAATAAAGAGTATTAAACCTGGCCAAAAAAAAAATGATGTCAGGGCCATTCCCCTGGCCCAGTGAGTAAAGCTGCTGCCTGCAGCTGGTATCCCAAATGGGTGCATTTTCCAGTCCTGGCTGCTCTACTAAATGATCCAGCTCCCTGCTAATTCTTCTGGGAAAGCACTTGGAGATGGCCCAAATCCTTGGCCCCTGCACTCAAGTGGGAGACCTGGAAGAGGCTCCAGGTTTCTGGCTCCTGGGTTTGTATTGGCCCAGCTCTGGCCAATTCAGCCATTTGGGGAGTAAACCAGCAAATGGGAGACCCCTCTCTCTCTATCTTTCTCTCTCTCTGCCTCTCTCTAACTCTGCCTTTCATATAAATAAATTAATCTTTAAAAACAAACAAAAAATCAGTAAAAATGTCCAAATCCCCTCCCATGTTGCCCAATGCTAACTGCTTCTTGAAGTTCACAACTCCATCAATGTTTTTTTTTTATGGGATATTTCATTCAGCTTCAGTTAAAAGGCTATTGCTAAAATAATATTGTCTTTTTTCACCACTATGAAATTCCTTAACTCTTTAAAACACTTATTTTCTGTCTATGAACCTATCCTATTAGAGGAAAGCTAAGAATGCTTACCTGACACCCACGTGTAAAGAGATCTTTGTTTAAAATGGGTATTTGTAGTAGTGGTTAAGATGTTCCTAGGACTCCCACAGTCCCTCTCAGAGAGCCCTGGTTTGCATTCCAACTCTGCTTCCAACCTAATGCTCACCTGAGGAAGAAGCAGTGATGGTTCAAGTACTTGGGTCCCAATCACCCATGTAGGAGGATCTGATTTAATTCCAGCCTCCTGGCTTCAACGTGGGCCAGCCCTGGCTTTTGCATGAGGAGTGAACCATTTAGTGGAAGATCTCTCTGACTGTCTCTGCAGCTCTACTTGTCAAATAAAAATACATTTTTTAAAAAACTGTGCATTTCTTCTTATCTCCCTTAAATGCAGACATTTTATTAAAATGTCATCAGTTCGAGAATCCCCTTGGAAGCTTTCAGGGCAATGTCTCCCTAACACACTCCTCTCTTTCCCTTGTCCTGAGTTGTGGGTGATGACAGAAGATTTTCCAGTGGCCAGATACCTAGGAGTATCAGGTGAATGCCAGGCCCTGGCTGTTTCTTTCTAAAGAACAGGAGTAAGAAGGGGGGGCATTTGATGTCTCTAAGGCAAAGGGTATCTACTGTATACCCTCCATCATTGTTGCTAACCCATTGAGACACTAAAATTTCTTCTCCCAAGTTCAATTACCACTGTGGGAGACATATTAGTGTCAGCTAATTTGATGCTGATATTGAAGGGGCAGTGCAGAAATGAGTTATGCCCTCTAGGTTCTATCTGCCTTATGCAGGAGGAAAATCTTTTGTAAAGGTAAAGAAAAACTTGACCTAGCTAAATGGTGCCAGATTTGCAAAGCAAATGCACATGCATTTTGCATCCACAGATTTGGTTTAATTAGAGTATAGTTTGTCAATTTTCAATGTCTAGGAAGATCAGCTTCTGTTGGCTGAGAAAGTTTAAATTTGAGATTATTTTCATGACTGGTATAATAAAAATTTTATTTGAATTTGTCATTTTTGGCTCAGAGATCCTAAGACATCTGGAATTTCCTGAATGGTAGGCCTGGCTCTGTTTCTGCCTAACACACACATCTCAGATGGTAGCTAAGTCTATGTTAATGAGATGACTCTGTGTAGGATCCCTAAATAATATCAGAATGGGGACAGGGCATCAGAAAGAGCCAATGCTTGCTCTCCACTGGTATCTTCATGGGGCTACATGGTGCTTATTCTTATATATTTAGTCTATGTCTTTATGTTTGCCTTTAAAATACATTTATGTATCTTCAGTTGATATATATAAAATATCATATGCCTTTTATGTTATGAGAACACTTAAAATCTAATTTATTCATTATTTTCTTTAGTAGAAGACATTGTTATTAACTATTGTTATCATGTTGTACAATGTACATTTTGAAGTTATTCTTCCTATGGAATTGAAATTTATTCTCCTTTGAGCAACATAGCCTCAAATCACCTCCATGTCTCTTTAAATTTAAATAATTTTCCTATAAACAATCCAAAGTTGGGTCTTGGTCTTAGTTTAACTGTTCAGTCTCTTAATTGGAATAAATAGTTAATACACATTTAAGGTGATGATTGCTGTATTTGGATTAATATGCAGCATACTTGAAATTGCTTCCCCTTTATTATAATAATTTTTAAAAGTTTTACTGATTTTTATTTGAAAAACATCTAGAAACAGAGGAAGAGAAAGATCTTATATCTAATGTTTCAGTCTCCGAATGCCTGCAACAGTTGTGGCTAATTCAGGCTGAGCACAGGAGCCAAGAAGTCCTTCCAGGTTTCCCACATGTGTGACAGAGATCCAAATACTAGAAGCATGAACTGCTGCCTGCCACAGTATGCATTAGAGGAAAACTGTATCAGAACTGGGAAAGCTATACTCAGACCTGACATTCTGATATGGGATGTGGTCATCAGAAGTGGTGTGTAAAATGTTCCACCCAACAACCATGCCTGTCTTTGTTTATAAATGTTTCCTAGTTTTCTCACTTATCACTTTATTTTTTTAAGGTTTATTTTATTTATTTGAAAGACAGAATTACAGAGAGAGGTAGAGATAGAGAGAGGTCTTCCATCCACTGGTTCACTCCCCAGATGGCCACAATGGCCGGAGCTGCACTGATTCAAACCAGGAGCCAGGAGCTCCTTTTGGGTCTCCCATGTGGGTGCAGGGGCCCAAGGACATGGGCCATCTTCCAATGCTTTCCCAGGCTATAGCAGAGAGCTGGATTGGAAGAGGAGCAGTTGGAACTTGAAACGGAACCCATATGGGATGCTAGTGCTGCAGGCCAGGATGTTAACCTGCTGTGCCACAGTGGTGGCCCCTTATCACTTTATTTTTCAAAACGTTTATGCATCCACTTTATTTATGAGCAGAGAGACACACAATGAGAAACAAGAGTGAATTGCCATCTGCAAGTTCATTCTCCAAGTGACTGTGCAATAATTGTGCTTTTCCTGGACAAAGATATAAGCCAAGAACTTAATCTATGTCAAAGATTGAGATGGCAGAGATGCAAAAATCACGTCATTACCTGCTTCCTTCCAGAGTATGCTTTAGCACGAACTGGGAATTGGGAATGTAGGCAAGACTAAAACACTGGAACTCCAGTGTGGGATGGTGGAATTCAGAACTCTCTTTTAATCACTATACCAAAGGCCCACATCTTCTCAATAAAGTTGAGCATTCTATTAAGATGTCAAGGATATATGCTTTCTAATATTTTAAAATAATTTCTCTAGAGTTTGCAGTGTACATTATCAAGTACTTTCAAGTAACATGCTATTTTTTAGGTAGTGCAGATAACTTATAATAGAATTTTCCTGATCCCTTCCTCCTATCTTCTGTATAATTTGTATCAGAAGTTGTAGTGACTGAGTTGATGTTATCATTTTGAATAAACCTTTTTTTCTGGTAAATTATGTAGAAACAAAGTGAATTCTTTTTTGTACGTTCACTTAATTTTTTTAAAGATTTATTTATTTATTTGAAAGGCAGTTGCAGAGAAGCAGAAGTATAGTGAGAGAGAGAGAGAGAGAGAGAGAGAGAGAGAGAGAGAGAGAGAGAAGTCTTCCATCTGCTGGTTCACTCCCCAGATAGTCTCCATGGCCAGAGCTGTGCTGATCTGAAGCCAGGAACCAGGAGTTTCCTTCTGGTCTTTGCACATGGGTGCAGGAGCCTAAGGACTTGGGCCATCTTCCATTGCTTTCCCAGGTCATAGCAGAGAGCAGGATTGGAAGTGAAACAGCCAGGACTCAAAGCAGTGCCCATATGGGATGTGGGCACTGCAGGAGGCAGCTTTACCTGCTATACCACAGTGCCTGTCCCTATTCATGTCCTTTTACTGGTTAGCTATATTGTTTCTTGTTGCTACTGTGCAGTTTTTCCAGTTCTGTACATGTTCTGCATCAGTCCTTTGTCAGATGCATAGTTTACAAATGTGTTAGCTCATTCAATTGGTTATATCTTCATTTTGGTGGCTGTTTTGTTTGTTTATATTGTTTTTGGCTTTAGGAATCTTCTTAGTTGATATCAAAATTATATATTTGTATTTTTATTGCTCGAACTTTTGGGATCTTATCCAAAGCTATTGCTTATGCCAATGTTGTAGAGTTCCCTGTCTTCTTTATGAGATTTATGTTTTACATTAAATTCATTGAGTAAATTTGTTTTTTGTGTAGGGTAAGGTTGGGACAGTCTCCTTTCAGTCTTCTGCGTATGAAAACCCAGTTTCCTCTGGACAATTTACTGAAAAGATTTCTTTCTTTAGCTTATTTTTGGAATATTTGTCAAATGTAAATTATCTGTGGATGTATGGGTTTCTTTCTGGAACCTCTATTTTGTCCCACTGGTCTATGTGTCTGTTTTAATACCAGTGGTTATAATATCTGTTATAACTATAAAGTAATACATATAATATATGATGCATTATATAATATATAATATGTTATAAAATATGTAATAATATGTATATAATATAGTATAATTATGTTACTATATTATATATGTATTAACAGATATTATATTACACTATTTGTTATAAATATCTGTCTTGAATTCAGATATTTTAGTGATACCAGAATGCTGTTCTTCAGTATTGCTTTGGCTGTTCGGGGTACTTTTTGACCCCGTATTAATTCTTCAAAACATTTGATTAATTTGAAAGTCTGGATATTAGAGAAAGAGAAGGAGAGACAGAAAGAGATCTTTCAGCTGTTGATTCACTCCTCAAATGGTCACAGTGGCCAGGCCTGGGTCAGATGGAAGTTAGGAGCCAAGAGCTTCATTTGAGTCTCCCATGTGGGTGGCAGGGCTTCAAATACTTGAGCCGCCTTCCATTGCTATCCCAGGCCATTAGCCGAGAGCTGGCTCAGAAATGGACCACTTAGGACTCAACCCAGAGCACACTTGGGATACCAGCATCACAGATGGGGGTTTTATGTGATATGCTACAATGCTGACCTCAATTTCATATTATATTTAAGTTTATTTTGTGTAGTACTATGAAGAATTCATTGGTGTTCTGATGGCAGTTTTTAACTTTTTCTCTTAAATTCCTTTCATCACTATTTGTAAATTTTTTCTTGCAGAGGTCTTTCACATCCTGGGTTATATTTATTCCAAGGTCTTTTGTCTTCTTGCAGCTGTTGTGAATCCAATTGTTTTTATACTTTTCAGTGAGTTCACTATTGGATACAAAAGTGCTCCTGATTCTTCTGTGTTCATTTTGTATCCTGCAACTTTGGTGAATTCATTGATCAGTTACAGAAGTCTCTTGGTAGAGTCATTTGGTTTCTCTGTATATAGAATCGTGTCATCTGGAAACAGTACATGATTTGCTTTCTTCTTTCCTATTAGCAGCCTTTTCTTTCTGCCATTTGCCTACTTTTTTGGTCCAAACTTTCGGTGTAATATTGAATAACAGTGGTGAGACTCAGCATTCTTGTCTGGCTCCAGACCTTGAATGAATTTCTTTCAGCTCTTTGCCATTCCAGAGAATGTTAGATATGGGTTAGTCATATACAGGCTTTACTGTATTAAGGTATGATCCTTCTAAAAATATGTTGCTCAGAATTTTGTCATAAATTCATGTTAATTTTTGAATGCTTTAACTACCCCAATTGACATAATTCTAATGATTTTATCCACCATCCTGTTGATGTGATTTATTTTCTTTTTTATTTGCATGCATTTAACTACCCTCAGGGCACATCTTAATTGGTTCTTATTTGCTGTAGGATTTGATGGCTAGTCTTATGAAAATTTTGTATCTATAATCATCAGGCATATTGGTCTATACTTTTATATTTGAAAGACAGACAGAGATCTAGCTGCTGACTCACTCTAGTTTTGGAATCTAGACAATGCTTTCTTCATGGATGACTTTGAAGGGGATTCATCTCTTTAAAGTGTTTGGAATAATTTTAGAAGGACAGATGTTAGTTCTTTAAAAAAGATGTAGAATTAGTAATGAAGACAATATTTTAAATGCATCTAATTTTCTCAGTGAGATTACTAAATTAGCTGTATAAGGAATCCTAGTGAGGTTTTCAGCATTTTAATAGTCACTTGTAATGTTGTTCAATGTATCTTTAAGTTTATTACAATGTGTGTTGTCAGTTCATGCACTGATTATCACTAGTTTCATGAGAATGGGGATGACTTAACAGGTTTTGAAATAGAAAAATTATAATAACACCGATCTTCATAACATCCGCATGGTCTATAATGTACATAAATAATAATGTGAGTCATTTATAAGATATTTGAGTTTAATTCACTTTAGCTGATATGCCATTACTAGGTGGTGATTATAAACATAATTAATAATTCACTGAGCAAGCAAACAATAAAGTTGTAAGTTTTCTAGAGAGATTTCTGACATGACAGTGTGAGTAGTTGTGTGGACCCTCACTCCAGTAGAATTAATCAAAACAACTTTAAGAACTAATAAATATCCCTGCAAAGACTCTAGAAATGGTCCCAAAGACATTTAGCAGCTAAATATTAGGAAAATCAGATTTGCTAAGAGCAAAGGGACTCCGTAGTAGTATTTAAATCTAGACCTGATTTCTCAGTCCCCTGCCCTGACTCAGAAGGAAGCTATTCCATACAGGAACAATAGGAAACATAGGGCTTCGCTTGCTGGGAGCTGCCACCTGGGGAGAAAGACATCTTGATTTCTCCTATCTGCAGCTACCTGATGCCAGAATTATGTTCTTTATAAATACAGCTGAGAGATAGGGCTCAATCCCACTCAAGTGACAGAGCTCTATATTGTGCAGAACACTTCAATTTCCTATTACACTCAACATCCAGAGTAGAAAAATCTATACAACAGCGTATTTGTAGTGGCTTTAGTTTCAAAGCATTGGGGACATGGAAGAAAAGCAAAAGAGTACTCTTTTTTTACTTATTTATCTGTGTTTATTTTATTTTTATATTTATTTATTTATTTTAAAAGCAGAATTACTGAGAGGGAGAGAAAAATCTTCCATCAGCTGGTTCACTCTCCCCAATTGGCTTCAATGGCTGTGGCTGGAAGGCTGGAGTCCAAAACTCCATTTAAGTCTCCCACATGAGTTCAGAATCCCAAGGCCCAGTGGGATGCCAATATTGCAGAGGGTGACTTGATCTATTGTGTCATAATACCAATTCCTTTTGTTAATTTTACAAGCAAGGAGAGGGGGAAGATACGTGTATCCCTTCATGCTGGTTCACTCTCAAAATGCTCACATCAAGTGAGGCTGAGTTAACTTAAACCTGGGAGCTACTGAGGCAGGCATAGCAGTACAGCAGGCTGAGCCATTGATGAAGATGGCCATGTCCCATATCAGCATGCTTGTTCAGGCGCCAGCCATTGTGCTTTCAGTTCATATTGAATACTGTGAATTTTTTGCTAATGTGCAAAGGAGGCAGCAGATGAAGGCAGACTTGAATTTCTTCCTTCCATACTGGAGACCTGGATGGAATTCTGCAACCATATTTGGCTTGCCAAAGTCTTAAGTGTTAGGGGCAATGGGCAGAGTTATCTAGTCAAAGGGAAATTCCTCTCTCTCTCTCTCTCTCTCTCTCTCTCTCTCTCTCTCTCTCTCTCCCATTTCTAAATGATTAGTCAATTAATTTTAAATAATTTAACAAAATCAAGAGTTGGGTACTCAGTCTAGGTTTCCAACATGGCTCAAATTTTCTTAAATACTTGGGTGTTTTACTTATGGTTGATGTGGTTCCAGGTGGGCATTAGCAGAAATCTGGAATTAGGAGTGCAGCTGGGAATGAAGTCCAGGCATTCTGGGATGTGTGTGTCCCAAGAAGCATCTTTTGCTCTTTTAAGATTTATTTATTTATTTTACTTTCTTCAGATTTTATTTATTTATTTGAGAGATAGAGTTATAGACAGTGAGAGGGGGAGATGAGAGAAAAGTCTTCCATCCACTTGTTTACTTCCCAAATGGCCAAAATGATCAGAGCTGTGCCGAGCCAAAGCCAGGATTCAGTAGCCTCTTCCAGGTCTTCCACATTGGTGAAGAGACCCAAGAATCTGGGCCATTGTCTACTGCTTCCTCAGACCATAGCAGAGAGCTGGATCAGAAGAGGAGCAGCCTGGACTAGAACCAGTGCCCATATGGGATGCCTGTGCCTAAGGCAGAGGCTTAACTTACTGAGCCACAACACCTGACTCTTGAGTTACTTTTAAAAGTTATTTATTTATTTGAAAGGGGGGGGCAGAGAGAGAGAGAGATAGAGTATGAGATCTCTCATCAGCTGATTCACACCCCAAGTGACCACAATGTTAAGAGCTGGGCTGATCCAAAGCCAGGAGACAGGAGCTTCTTCTGGGTCTTCAACATGGGTGCAGGGGCCCAAGCACATGGGCCATCTTCCAGTACTTTCCCAGGAAAATTAGCAGGGTGCTGGATCAGCAGTGGCAAACTAGGACTTGAACTGGTGCCCATATGGGATGCTGGTGCTGCAGGTGGCAGCTGTACCCACTATGCCACAGTGCCAGACCTAAAGCAGCATCTTCATGACTAGATTCACCTCACCTTTTTTCTTTTGGGTGATTATAAATTTATTGTGGTGGTAGGTACATGTAACTGAAGACTTAATTGCATGATAAGTGAATTATATTCTCATCTCTGTGCTACTTAAAATTTTTATATAAGGGTCCAACATTGTGGTATAGTGGGTGAGGCTGCCGGGTGTGATGCTGGCATCCTATTTGAGCTCTGGTTCATGACCTGGATGCTCCACTTAAGACCCATCTCTCTGCCAATGTGATTGGGAAACAGCAGAAGATGGTCCAAGTGCTCGGGGAACTGCACCCCCCACCAGGGGAAATCTGGATGGAACTTCTGGCTCCTGGCTTCTCTTGACCAAGCCCTGGCCATTGCAGCCATGTGTGGAATGAACCAGAAGATACAAGATTTCTATCTCTGTGTCTCCTTTTCTTGATATAACTCTGTGTTCTATTTTTTTAAAAAGGTTATGTGAGGGACTAATGTGAAATAGTGGGCTAAGCCACTTCCTGAAGTGCCAGAATCCCATGTGGGCACTGAATTAATTCCTGGCTGCTCCACTTTCTATAAGGTTCTTTGGTAATGCATCTGAGAAAACAGCAGAAGATAGTCCAGCTGCTTGGGCTGCTACAGCTGGCATGGGAGACCCAGGTGGAGTTCAAGGCTCCTGGCTTCATCTTGGCCAAGCCCAGGCTATTGCAGCCTATTGGGGATAGATCTCCATCTCTCTCTCTCTCTAATTCTGACTTTTAAATTAATAAAAGTAAATCTTTTTAAAGAAGTTATATGATTTCTGATAAATTGCACAATTAAATAATTGTATTTAATTTTTAATATTTTGTAATTCAGTATTTCAATCTCAAATCCACATAAAATTTTACTTTCTTCTGTAAGTTACACAACATATTGATATGTGGTTATGGATATAAATGTAATAGCAAGTGATCCAGTATATAAACTAAATGGATAATCATGATTGTTTTAAGATCAAGGTATTATAGGAGAGGTGACATTAATTTTGTCTGCATGTCTTTTTAAAGAATATATTTACAAAATAAATTAATACAAAAAAAAAAAAAAAACCATGGTCAGACAGATAAGTATCTGATTAGATATTTCAGTAGTGATAAGTCAGAAAAGACCAACCTTAGGGGTTAGCCTTGTGATAGAGTTTTATGTGGGGAGCCATTGCACCGCGCCCTACAGATGGCGCCGGCTCCTTTCTCCTGGAAGGACTGGCGAGAAACAAACAACTCCTAATAAGGAGATGGCTGAGCTCCCTTCCGGCTTCCGCATTGCTGTACCTATCAATCCTTGCCACTTGGCTGCTTTTGATTGGTGTGCTGATGGCTATAAGAGGGATGGGAGAGGGAAGGAGGCGGAAGAAGAAGCTTGTTCAAGGTTCCTGAATAAACTGCTTGAAGAAGAGTTCAGGTCGTGTCTTCCTTGCTGGTCGAGGGACATGACAGTTTTAGTCACTGCCTGTGATGCAGGCATCCCATATTGTAAGATCAGGTTGAGGCATGGCTACTCTGCCTCTGATACAGATGCCTGCTAATGGTCCTGGGCAGGCAGTAGAAGACGGTCCAAGTAGCTGAGCCCTTACCACCCAAGTAGAAGAATCAAATGGAGTTCCTGACTCTTGGCTTTGTCTTAGACACAGACTTGGCTGTGGCAGCCATTTGGGAAGTGTACAAACAGAAGGAAGGGACCCGTTTCTCTGATTCTCTTTCTTTGCTCTCAACTATATAAGTAGCTACTAGAGATGAAACAACTAACCTCAGGTCATAATCCTCCTGAGTGTCCTAATTAGTCCATCCACTCTCTGGCCATCACTTCCTTTATCTTTACTACAGGACCATTTATTCCTCTGCGATCAGCACAAATTAGTTAAGCAAACTCTTGTCACTTTCTCAGTGCTCAAAATAATGAACTACAGAGATTATGTGGAAACTATACTTAAGAAAAAGAAGAATGAGTTGTTTAAAATTAGCCAACTTTCAATGAGGATGGTCTTCCAATGTTTAATCCTCTCAGGAATTCTTCTGGAATCCTTATTTTCAGTGCCAGCAGGAGCAGCTTCTACTGAGAGTTTTTGAGAGTTTTGTAATGACCAGGATGAAAAATTCCAGAGGAAGGACTTGACACACTACTTCATGGTGCCAAGCTGGTTCTTTGATTCATGCAAGTTCAAAACTTTCTATTTAAAGAAATATGACTTTGAGATGTACATTTCAAGGCCCAATTGTCTATGATTTGAGGAAGTATGTAGGCTTGGAAGCTCAAGACTGAGGTTTCTGCACGTGCAGAGCAGTCAGTGAGAGGCAGTGGCAGGCTTAAAGAAGACTCAGGAATTTGTGCAGTGTAATTATACCTTAAACGTAGAGAAAACTGAAATAGGCTGTGGCCCAGAATCAGTAAATGCCACCAACCCCTACTCAAGCCCATATCAACTCTGAACACCCCATTTGAGTGGGAGCACCAATAGCAATGGAGCCTTTGTGATTCTGGGATCTCTTCTTTTGACCTCTTTGTTTAGATGGTGGCATCAGTCCTCTAATGGAAGTAAAGATTCAGGTCCAGCTCTCAGAATTAAAGCACATATTTATTAGGTGGATGGATACATGAGAGGAAAAAGAACTTCAAAAGCTTATAGGTAATTATCAGACATTGGAATTTTGCACAATGAATTTGAAATGTACTTACCTGAAGATCCATTATTTTATTCCAAAACATGCACTAGAATAGTTTTCCCAACTTTGGAATATACTTTATGGATATATCACCAATTATTCAGTAGATGAAGAAAATATCTTTTTAAAAGGGTTACACATGAGTTTCCACAGAAACATTTATTTCTTGTTTATGTATCTTGTTACTTCTTTACTTATGCTTTAATCAAGCACCTGTAACAAGTAGATGAATGTTTTACAACTCTAATTTTCAGAATTAAAAATGAAAATAAATGAGGATTTCTAGTGTGGCTGGGTTGCTGTGGGCCCCTTAGACATACATAGAATGTCATTCACAAGCAGGCTGTTTGCTGTGGCTAGAAAGGGTGTTTCTGGACCAACTGGCATCTCACTACTAATAGCTTCTTATGCCGCATGGGTGACCTTGTGGCTTTTAATCATATCTTCAGGGTAGGTGCATTCTTTTACTCAGAGCTAGCAGAGGAGGGGCCTGAGCCCCTAAGGAGATGGACAGTCTCCAGGAGACACCCTCTGTCTCCATAAAGCCCAAGACAATCACCATACAGTATGTGAAACCCCTGTCCAATGGGGACCCCCATAGAATGACCCAATGAAAAGAGCAATGCCTTAAAAACCCAGGACACTTCCTAAAAGGCAGTGTCCCATTCAGGCACTCCTTCTGGTCTCCTCAGACCAGATGCTTTTTCTGTCACTTGTCAATAATATAAATGTTTATTTTCTGTCAAATAGAAGTTTCTGCCTCTTTGCAAGCTGTTTCCTGGCTTTGCATTTCCATACTAACCTGAGAAAAAGAGACCACAAAACTCACTCCTGCAACCACCCTCCCCCCTGTGACTGGTAACATCATAAGTTGTGACAGTTCTCATCCAACACTGTACCCCCATTTAAATTTCTCAATTCATAGCAGGTTTCTTTCAAATGTGAATTTGTCAAGCCAAATCCATCAGAATTCCATACGGTTAGCACATGGATGGAGATGAATTCAGATGCACCATGTTACAGCAAGGCTGAATACCCAGGAGGTATACAAATCATCCTTCTTTTCCAAGTGCAGAGGCTTGTGGGAAATGTAGTCTTTCCCAGGCATGGCATCACCACCACAGAAGTGTGGAAAGGGGTTTTTCAGGTTCCTTCTAAACATGTGTCATTTGCCCACTCCTGCCCGCTTCCAAGGAATTCCAGACCTGAAGCTCTTCTGATTCTGCTCCATAGACTCCAGAGTCTCTAACCCTGGAGGATGCTTTCTGGGTTGACAATTAATCCCAACAGGCAACAGGGATTACTGGGGAGTGAGACATGTTCACTTATTAGGAACAGAAACATCCATGGTTCTCAGTTGGGGGAAATCTTACATTGAGTTGTCTGTGAGGAAGGCCATACCTGCATTTGATC
The DNA here is from genome assembly GCF_051225735.1 of Oryctolagus cuniculus. NCBI lineage: Eukaryota > Metazoa > Chordata > Mammalia > Lagomorpha > Leporidae > Oryctolagus > Oryctolagus cuniculus. Next base: position 10,502,550 of record NC_142889.1, read on the forward strand.
CTCAGATCTGAAGCCCAGAGAATGTGCAGCATGGCTTACATTTCAGGTCATTAAGCTGTTAGATGTGGTTGCTCTGCCAGGAGATCTGTGCTCTTACAGTTCTGCGGAAGCTCCACAAATGTGGTCAATCTAAGATGGCAGTGTGGCAAAGAATTCTGCAGGTTGCAGGAGTAAGCTGTGTGCTTTGAGTCTAGTTTGAACTCAGCCACCGTGGATCCTGTTACTGACCTATACGGCATAGGTTTATACAACTGTAGCATGTGACCATTCACAACATTAATTTAATATCACAAATTTTCAGCAAAATTACTGTGAAGTGTGTGCAAGCTCTCATATGATGGGGCAGTTGTATTTGTGGGCTTTTGTGATGCCTCCTCAGAAGAGAACTTTCTGGTGCTTTCCTGTGTCCTGCACAGTATTTTATTTGAGTTTGCATAAGTTTATATAAAATCTAATTTTCAGGGGCTGGTGGCATGGTGTACTAGGTTAATCCTCTGCCTGTAGCACCAGCATCCATTATGGGTGCCAGTTCTAGTTCTGGCTGCTCCTCTTCCAGTCCAGCTCTCTAGAAATCTAGTTCACTGGGAAGGCAATAGAGGATGGCCCAAGTGCTTGGGCCCTGTGCCCACATGGGAGACCAGGAGGAAGCTCCTGGTTCCTGGCTTTGGATCAGTGCAGCTCTGGCCATTGCGGCCATTTGGAGAGTGAACCAATGGAAGGAAGACCTTTCTCTCTGTCTCTCTCTCTCTCTCACTGTCTGTAACTCTACTTGTCAAGTAAATAAACAAAATCTTTAAAATAATCTATTTTTCAAAGACAGTGGTTTCTCTGAGGAATGTGAGAGAACTGCATGGTGACCTTTCTAGGAAAGTGGATTGAGCTGAATGAGTAAACTCCATGAATAAAAATGCACCTGAGAGAATATCCCTGTGGGCTACACCCTCTCATTAGGGCTTCACAATAGAGGAAAAGAAGACTCAGAAAGTTGAGGACCTAGCTTTGCATAACCAAGAATTATTGATGCTTTGCCCAGAGGGATCAAGGTTTGGGATATGGTGCTTAATCTCATCTGTAAGCTCTCGAAGCCTAGTTGGTATTGGAAGTTTTATATGAACTTTGAGAAGGAGGTGTGAGTGAATGGAGAAGGATATGCAATGGACTGGAAAATGTTTCTTTTTGGAAGGATCTTGAAGGGGTGGCCTGCAGTGGAGATAACCTCTCATATATGAGAATCTTTCTACACCACTCTCTAACACACTCCAATTATTTGATGCTGTCCTCATTATTTCCAGAATTGTAATTCTCTGAAACCTGATCTGTCACCACATTTGGTATCCAGAGTTATGCTGATAGTCCCTGTATACTGCTAGTTCTTCCTGGTACCAATGGAAGTGTAGCAAAAATAAGATTTTATGAGATCAGTTTTTGACAAATGTGAAGTGATTACTGCATGTCTGACACCTTGATTAGTATTATCCGTTATACCATACCCAATTAAAAACTTGTGTATAGTTCTGAGATCCATATTAGGAACTGAACTCAACTTAGAAGAAATAATGTTTTAGAAGACTTCCCTTGAAGGTGACTATCTTTTTCCCCACATAATTTCTGATTTATGTAAATGCAGTATACTTATAATGCAAGTTTTTATCATTTAACATTGGTTATTCATTCTTTTATTTGAAGACTTATTTTTCATAGAGAGAGGGAGAATCAGAGAGAGAGAGGTGTTCCTTCCACTGGTTCACTCCCAAAATGGCTAAAATAGTTGGTGCTTGGTCAGGCTGAAGCCTTAATTCAGGAGATTCTTCCAAATTGCCTACATAAGTGCAAGGGCCTGAGTACTTGGGCTGTCCTCTTCTGTTTTTCCAGGCACATAGCAGGGAGTTGGATTTGGAGAGGAGCAGCTGTAACATGAACTGACAGCTTATGGAGTTCTGGCACTGCAGGTGGCAGCTTTATCTACTATGACAATGGTGGCCTTTGAAGATTCATTCTTTTTGCTTTTTAAAGTTTTTTTTTTTAATTTATTTATTTGAAAGTAGAAATAGAGAGGCAGAGGCAGAGAGAGAAAGAGAAAGGTCTTCCATCCCCTGCTTCACTCACCAAATGGCCACAACAGCCAGAGCTGGGCCAATCTGAAGCCAGGGGCCAGGAGCTTTTTTCTGGGTCTCCCATGTGGGTGCAGGGCCCCAAGAACTTGGGCCATCTTCTGCTCTCACAGGCTGTAACAAAGAGCTGGATCTGAAGTGGAGCTGCAGGGACTTGAAACAATACCCATGTGGGATACCGGCACTTCAGGCAGCAGCTTTACCTGCTACACCACAGCACTGGACCCTTGTTGTTCATTCTTGAAAATCATAAGCACTACACAAATTTAGCATGAGTCTGTTTTTTATTTGATTATTGTTTACAGGCTTTTTTGTTTGTTTGCTTGTTTTTTTTTTCTTTTTTATACTTTTTTTTCTTTTTTTTATTTGTTTGAAAGACAGAGTTACAGAGAGAAGTAGAGACAGAGAGAGAGGTCTTCTATCTGCTGGTTCACTTCTCAAATGGCTGCAATGGCTGGAGCTACTCTCATTTGAGCCAGGAGCCAGGAGCTTTTTCTGGGTCTCCTATGTGGGTGCAGGGGCCCAAGGACTTGGGCCATCTTCCACTGCTTTCCCAGGCCATAGCAGAGAGCTGGATCAGAAGTGGAGCAGCCGGGACTAGAACCAGCATGCCATATGCTTCAGGCCAGGGCATTAAACCGCTGCGCCCCAGCACCGGGCCCCCTTTTTCATACTATTTGTTTAAAGCTTTACTTACTGTAGGGTTAATCTTATGAGTATAAAGCTAACTGAATATAGATCTTCATGAAAATTAAGAATTGGGGCTGGTGCCGTGGCTCACTAGGTTAATCCTCCGCCTGTGGCAATGGCACCTAGGGTTCTGGTCCTGGTTGGGGCACCAGATTCTGTCCCAGTTGCTCTTCTCCCAGTCTAGCTCTTTGCTGTGGCCCAGGAGTGTAGTGGAGAATGGTGCAGGTCCTTGGGCTCTGCATCCGCATGGGAGACCAGGAGGAAGCACTTGGCTCCTAGCTTCGGATCGGCACAGGATGCTGGCCATAATGGCCACTTGTGGGGTGAAAAGACAGAAAAAGGAAGACCTTTATCTCTCTCTCTCTCTCCCCCTCTCTCTCTCCTTCTCTCTCTGTCTAACTCTGCCTGTCAAAAAATAAAAATAAAAAAATAAAAATAAAGAAAATTAAGAATTGGAATAGGAGAGAGAGGAAGAAATGTGAGAGCATGGCAGGAGGGAGGGTAGGATGGGGAGTATCACTATATTCCTGAATCTGCAAACAGGGAATATATGGCATTTGTCTACCTTAAAGAATATTTAGAAATTTGAATGAATTGCACTTTATTTTTGCTTAAAGATTTCTTTGAAAGGCAGAATTGCAGAGGGGAGGGGGGAGAGATAGAGATAGGGGAGAGAGAGAGAGAGAGAGAGAGAGAGAGAGAGAAGTATCTTTCATTTGCTGATTCACTCTTCAAATGTCTGCAACAGCCAGGGTGTGACTACACTAAAGCCAGGCACCTGGAACTCCATCTGTGTCTCCCATGTGTGTGACAGAGATACAGGCACTTGGATCATTTTTCCTGTTTTCCCAGGTGCATTAACAGGGAACAGCATCAAAATGGAGCACCTGAGTATTAAACTGACAGTTCATACACAGTGGCTTAACTTGCTGTGCCACAATGCTCTTCCACAAATAGCTGCTTTGCTACTAATTCATTTATAAAATACAAGTAAAGTCCTCTACACTTTTCAAATGCATGTTAAAAAACAATTAGAGAGCATTCTTACTATCTCCAGGTGATTTTTGTGTGTGGCAGCATCCTTGCTAACACTCATGGGATAGTATACATTATGTTTATGAAAACTTTCATGTGTGATTGTGAAGATCTATTGATTGTATTTGGCATGGAATTAAATTATTTCTCCCATGGTAACAAATGCATATAAGCATTTGAGGTATAACAAAAGAACAACAAATGAGTAGGTTTAAAATATTGCCATTTTCTGTTTGTAATTTTGGGTCAGCATTCTGAGTGGGCTCAGCTGAAAATCTGCTCATGTTGTCTGATATCTCAGATGAGGCTCTAGTCAACAAGTGCCATTAGTGAGGCAGATGTCCTTAGGATGAGGCCAAGAATGTATTCTTGGTCACCCCAGTGTGTGACAAAAATCCAATGAAATCATCACTACTGCCTTCCAGCATCTGCATTAACAAAAAGCAGGAGTCAGGCTGGTGCCGCAGCTCAATAGGCTAATCCTCCATCTAGTGGCGCCGGCACACCAGGTACTAGTCCCAGTCAGGGTGCCGGTTTCTTTCCCGGTTTCCCCTCTTCCAGGCCAGCTCTCTGCTGTGGCCAGGGAGTGCAGTGGAGGATGGCCCAAGTCCTTGGGCCCTGCACCCCATGAGAGACCAGAAGAAGCACCTGGCTCCTGCCTTTGGATCAGCGCAGTGCACTGGCCACAGCACGCTGGCCGTGGCGGCCATTGGAGGGTGAACCAATGGCAAAAGGAAGACCTTTCTCTCTGTCTCTCTCTCTCACTATCCACTCTGCCTGTCAAAAAAAAAAAAAAAAAAAAAAAAAAAAAAAAAAAAAAAAGGAAGCAGGAGTCAGGAGCCAGAGCTGGAAAGTATCTTAAGTGGCATTATACACTAGGCTGAATGCCTGCCATCTTTTTTTTTTCTCATATTTTTTAAACTTTTATTTAATGAATATAAATTTCCAACAGACTGCAGAAGAAAAACCATATGATTATCACAATAGATGCAGAGAAAGTATTTGATAAAATACGACACCCTTTCATGATGAAAACTCTGCTTATTTCTTCAGCATAGACTAAATTGCATTCTCTTTAAATCCATATGTGTACAGTAAGCCCCATGTGATTATATTTGGGTAATTACAGCTAATTGAGGTTTTTTGAGTAGGCCCTAATCCATTTCAAATGGTGTCTATACAAGATAAAGACACTCACACAGAAAAGGCCATGTGAAGACATGATGAGAAGTCAGCCATCTTCTGATGGAAAAGATAAACTTCAGGAGAAACCACAGCTGCAAGCAGCTTGTTTGAATTTTTATTCTGCAAAACTCAGATAATGAATTTCTGTTGCTCAATTTGGCCACTCTGTAGTCTTGCATGGAATCCCTAGCAAACAACTGCACAACTTTGATGCTTTAGTTTTTTTCAATCGACATGTGCTTCAATTTGTATCAATTTTTTTAGAACATTTATTTATTTATTTGAAAGTCAGAATTACACAGAGAGAGGAGAGGCAGAAAGAGAGAGAGAGAGAGAGGTCTTCCAATACTCCCCAATTGGCCACAATGGCCAGTACTGTGCTGATCCGAAGTCAGAAGTCAGGAGCTTCTTCCAGGTTTTCCATGTGGCTGCAGGGGCTCAAGGACTTGGACCATCCTCTACTGCTTTCCTAGGCCATAGCAGAGAGCTGGATGGGAAGTGGAGCAGCCAGGTCTTGAACTGGCACCATATGGGATGCCAGCACTTCAGGCCAGGGTGTTAACCCACTGAGCCACAGAGCCAGCCCCTATATTAATTATTATAAGAAATTATATTATGAGTAACATATCATAATTTACTGCAAATTATGTTGTTTCATATAAAATAAAGGGAATAGTGACAGATCTTCTTTCTGTTGGTCACTCCTCCAGTGCCCACAAGGGCAGATTCAGAGTCTGGGAATATCAAAGGCCCTGGAGCTCAATCCAGGTCACCCGTATGGGTGGTCAGGAAATCAAGTACTTAAGCCATTATCTGCTGCCTCTTTGTGAATTACATGAACTTATTAGAGGAAGAATCGGGCACACTGATATGCAATGTAATCAACTCAAGTAGCAGCTTAATTCACTGTGTATCAAACTCTGACACTTTATAACTCATTTTAGAACAGTTTCACTATATAGGATTAGTGATAGCAAATCAGTTTCCTTCAGTACACTAAAGATGTCTTTCCATTGTTTCTGAGAGGTCAGCTATCATTCATATATGATTGCAACCTAGTCTACCAGAAGCAGTTAAAATACTCTCAAGATTTTTCTTTGTATATAGATTTCTTCAGTCTGTGATTTGCCCAGAGTAGTTTTCTGGCTGTACTGAGTAAAGAGTCACTGAACACTTTATATATGTATGTGTTTTATAAAATTTGGGAAGCTTTTAGTTTCTAAGCCTACATTTTGTGTTTCATTTATCCTTTTTGTTCTGCAACTCCAATTGCACATATGAGGATATTTGAAAAAAGATTGTGAAAAGTTGAAATAAAAAGACAAAGACAAAGCTTACTTTTGTGCAAAAATTGGTTGCCTATTTGTCTTAAAGATTTTTTTTTTATTTGACAGGTAGAGTTATAGACAGTGAGAGAGACAGAGAGAAAGGTCTTTCTTTCATTGGTTCACTCCACAAATGGCCACCACAGATGGTGCTGTGCTGATCCGAAGCCAGGATCCAGGTTCTTCCTCCTGGTCTCCCATGTGGGTGCAGGGGCCCAAGCACTTGGGCCATCCTCCACTGCCCTCCCAGGCCACAGCAGAGAGCTTGACTGGAAGAGGAGCAACCAGGACTAGAACCCAGCACCCATATGGGATGCCAGTGCCACAGGCAGAGGATTAACCAAGTGAGCCACCACGCCGCCCCTAGTTACCTATACTTCTAAGTAGTTTGAAAGAAGTTCATTCAAGATGTTATAAAAATACTATTTATAAAATGATTGGACAATCATATTAAGAAAAGATTATTCATGGATTTAAAAATATTTTAACCAAAATAAACTTGATTTTAATTTCACTTTCTGCAGTCTTTTTGAAGCACTCATGCATATTAAGTGGCTTTTTAAATTTTTCCTTATGTTCTGAAGCTCTGAATTCTTGTCCTTCATAAAAAAATTGTGGATGTATTTTCTATGTTTTAGTTTGTTTTATTTTGCTATATAAATAACACAAGATAAATAACTGGGGATAAAATGCTTTCAATATTTTTTGGGAAGAGAGAGAAAGAGAAATTGAGTGTTAGAGAGATACCTTCTGTCTATGGTTTCACTCACCAAAAGTCTGCAACAGCCAGGACTGGGCAAAGGCAAAGCCAGGAACTCCATCTGGGTTTTCCATGTGTGTTCCAGTGATTCAGTATTTGGATCATCATCCACTGCCTTCTTTAGTTCACTAGTGGGAAGTTGAATTGGAAGTTGAGCAGCCATGACTCAAACCAACACTAGGATATGAGATATGGGCCTCACAAGTGGTGGCATAACATGACTTGCCACAGCTCCAGCCCCTAATAAAGAAATCAGTTTCTTAGAGGCTAGACCTTGAGCAGCCTAAAGCAGAGGGCCCACCTGAAAAGGATCATTTTTCTGCATCATAATAAGACAGATGATATCACATGTGAGAGAAAGCAAGAAAGGGAGCTCATAAACTCAAGATCTTTAAAATTAGCATTAATTTATTCCAAAGAAAAGAAGCCAATGCTTTGGGGATGCAGTTTCTATCACATGCTTTTTGGGAGTATGTTGATGTCCTACCATACTTTTTGTTTGTTTGTTTGAAGATGTGTTGTTTAGCCTACAAGTAGATTTTCATTTTAGTAACTACTTTTACATGTATAGAATTTAAATCAGATCTTTTTTTGTTAGTTTATCATTTTTTTCACTGGCAATCCATATATATATCATTATTTTTTTAAGATTTACTTTATTTAAAACTGGATCAGAAATGGAGCAGATGAGACTTGAACAGATACCCATATGGGATGCCAGCACTGTGGACTAGGGATTTAACATACTGCACCACAGTGCCAGCCCCTATATCATTCTTTTTTAAAAAAGAATTATTTATTTGAAAGGCAGAGTAAGAGAGAGGTGAGGTAGAGAGAGACAGAGAGTGAGATCTGCCATCTGCTGGTTCACTCCCTAAATGGTCACAATTGCCAGGGCTAGGCCAGGCCAAAGCCAGGAATCTGGGACTCCATTCATGTCTCCCACATAGATTCGTGGGCCCAAGCACTTGTGCTATTTCCTGCTGCTTTCCCAGGCACATTAACAGGGATCAGCAATGTCAAAGTTTTCTTTCTTTACATGTGTGATATTCTGAATTTTACCTTGAGGATTGTAAATCAAGTGTCTCAAAAATTGTGAATATTGTTTTATTTCTCAGAAGAATGAGTTATCTTTTACAAGAATCCAATTAAATGGCTGGATTCAAATTCTAGTTCTTTGTGGTATTTAGTAACTGAGAATTTCTCTCAGCTCCAAGTGACTGTTTTTCATTGAAACCTCTGAGAGCTCCAACACTTGTATAGTTTAATCATTAACCCAAAATCTTGGTGGACTTTCTGCCCAAATTTGAGTATTCAGTGATTTCCCTTGAGGATTTCTCTTCCTCTTCCTCCATTCTGTTGTTGTCTTAACAGCCCTGAACTTGCTACTATAGCATCCTAACTCATTGACACTGAAGTTTTACTTTGTTTTTTATGTGAACAGGAGTGTTTTCTGGAAAAAGTCCAGAATGGATATGTTTCTCTTAGAGCTTCCCTTAATCCAATTTCTGACTTTATTTTTATTATTGTCTTTTTCAAACCTCAAATAATCGTTCCACAAATCTTGTTTAAATGTCATAATTTTTATGCTTTCATAGGCTCAAATTATCTGATCCTGTAACATTACCATTATCCTTTTGATTTGTTAATATGAAATCTGTTTCCTATACTCTCTTTTTTTAACTTTTATTTAATGATTATAAATTTCCAAAGTACAGCTTATGTATTACAATGGCTTCCCCCCCATAACGTCCCTCCCACCCGCAACCCTCCCCTTTCCCACTCCCTCTCCCCTTCCTTTCACATCAAGATTCATTTTCGATTCTCTTTATATACAGAAGATCAGTTTAGCATACATTAAGTAAAGATTTCAACAGTTTGCACCGACACAGAAACATAAAGTGAAAAATAATAGATGATTTTTTAAATGATGATGAAATCAGATCAGACCTATTGTCGTTTAATCCCAGTAAGAGTCAAGTTGGGAATTGATAATTTCTTTTTTTTTTACAGAAGATCAGTTTAGTATACATTAAGTAAAGATTTCAACAGTTTGCACCCCCATAGAAACACAAAGTAAAATATACTGTTTGAGTACTCATTATAGCATTAAATCTCAATGTACAGCACATTAAGGACAGAGATCCTACAAGAGGAGTAAGTGCACAGTGACTCCTGTTGTTGACTTTACCAACTGACACTCCTGTTTATGACATCAGTAATCTCCCTATGCTCCAGTCATGAGATTCCAAGGCTATGGAAGCCCTTTGAGTTCTCCGCCTCTTATCTTGTTTAGACAAGGTCATACTCAAAGTGGAGGTTCTCTCCTCCCTTCAGAGAAAGGTACCTCCTTCTTTGAAGACCTGTTCTTTCCACTGGGATCTCAATCACAGAGATCTTTCATTTAGTTCTTTTTTTTGCCAGAGTGTCTTGGCTTTCCATGCCTGAAATACTCTCATGGGCTTTTCAGCCAGATCTGAATGCCATAACAGCTGATTCTGAGGCCAGAGTGCTGTATAGGACATCTGCCATTCTATGAGTCTGCTGAGTATCTCGCTTCCCATGTTGGATCAATCTCCCCTTTATTTATTCTATCAGTTAGTGTTAGCAGGTACTAGACTTGTATATGTGCTCCCTTTGACTCTTAGTCCTTTCATTATGATCAATTGTGAACTGAAATTGATCACTTGGACTAGTGAGATGGCATTGGTACATGTCACCCTGATGGGATTGTATTGGAGTCCCCTGGTATGTTTCTTTTTTCTTTTTTTTTTTTTTGACAGGCAGAGTGGACAGTGAGAGAGAGAGACAGAGAGAAAGGTCTTCCTTTGCCGTTGGTTCACCCTCCAATGGCCGCTGTGGCCGGAGCGCTGTGGCCGGTGCACCGCGCTGATCCGATGGCAGGAGCCAGGAGCCAGGTGCTTTTCCTCGTCTCCCATGGGGTGCAGGGCCCAAGCACCTGGGCCATCCTCCACTGCACTCCCTGGCCACAGCAGAGGGCTGGCCTGGAAGAGGGGCAACCGGGACAGAATCCGGTGCCCCGACCGGGACTAGAACACGGTGTGCCGGTGCTGCAAGGCGGAGGATTAGCCTAGTGAGCCGCGGCGCAGGCCTCCCTGGTATGTTTCTAACTCTACCATTTGGGGCAAGTCAACTTGAGCATGTCCCAAATTGTACATCTCTTGCCTCTCTTATTCCCACTCTTATGTTTAACAGGGATCACTTTTCAGTTAAATTTCAACATTAAAGAATAACTGGGTATTAATTACAGAATTAAACCAGTCATATTAAGTAGAACAGACAAAAAAATACTAAGAGGGATAATGTATTAAGTTGTTCATTAACAGTCAGGGCTATGCATATCAAGTCACCGTTTCTCACAGTGTGCATTTCACTTCAACAGGTTTCCTTTTTAGTGTTCAGTCAGTTGTCACCGATCAGGGAGAACATATGGTATTTGTCCCTTTGGGACTGGCTTATTTCACTCAGCATGATGTGTTCCAGATTCCTCCATTTTGTTGCAAATGACTGGATTTCATTGTTTCTTACTGTGGTATAGTATTCTAAAGAATACATATCCCATAATTTCTTTATCCAGTCTACCATTGATGGGCATTTAGGTTGGTTCCAGGTCTTGGCTATTGTGAATTGTGCTGCAACAAACATTAATGTGCAGACAACTTGTTTGTTTGCCAATTTAAATTCCTTTGGGTAAATTCCAAGAAGTGGGATGGCTGGGTTGAACGGTAGGATTATATTCAGGTTTCTGAGGAATCTCCAGACTGACTTCCATAGTGGCTTAACCAATTTGCATTCCCACCAACAGTGGATTAGTGTCCGTTTTTCCCCACATGCTCGCCAGCATCTGCTGCTCATAGATTTCTGTATGTGAACCATTCTAACTGGGGTGATGTGAAACCTCATTGTGGTTTTGATTTGCATTTCCCTGATTGCTAGTGAACTTGAATGTTTTTTCATGTGCCTGTTGGCCATTTGGATTTCCTCTTTTGAGAAATGTCTATTGAGGTCCTTGGCCCATCTCTTAAGTGGGTTGTTTGTTTTGTTTTTGTGGTGTTTCTTGACTCTTTGTAGATTCTGGTTATTAACACTTTATCAGTTGCATAGTTTGCAAATATTTTTTCCCATTCATCAGTTGTCATTTCACTCTCCTGAGTGTTTTCTTTGCAGTACAGAAACTTCTCAATTTGATGCAATCCCAATAGTTCATTTTGGCTTTGACTGCCTGTGCCTCCCGGGCCCTTTCCAGAAATTCTTTGCCTGTGCCAATATCTTGAAGGGTTTCTCCAATGTTCTCTAATAACTTGATGGTGTCAGGTCATAGATTTAGGTCTTTAATCCATGTTGAGTGGATTTTTGTGTAAGGTGTAATGTTGGGGTCTTGCTTCATGTTTCTGCACGTGGAAATCTAGTTTTCACAGCACCATTTATTGAATAGACTGTCCTTGCTCCAGCAATTGGTTTTAGACCCTTGATCAAATATAAGTTGGCTGTAGAAGTTTGGGTTGATTTCTGGGGTTTCAATTCTGTTCCATTGGTCTATCTATCTGTTTCTGTACCAGTACCATGCTGTTTTGATTACAACTGCCCTGCAGTATGTCCTGAAATCTGTTACTGTGATGCCTCCGGCTTTGTTTTTTGTTGTACAAGATTGTTTTAGCTATTCGAGGTCTCTTGTGCCTCCATATGAATTTCAGCATCATTTTTTCTAGATCTGAGAAGAATGTCTTTGGTATCCTGATTGGAATTGCATTGAATCTATAAATTGCTTTTGGGAGAATGTACATTTTGATGTTGTTGATTCTTCCAATCCATTACCCTGGAAGATTTTTCCATTTTTTGGTATCCTCTTCTATTTCTTTCTTTAAGATTTTGTAATTCTCATCGTAGAGAACTTTAACGTCCTTGGTTAAGCTTATTCCAAGGTATTTGATTGTTTTTGTAGCTATTGTGAATGGGATTGATCTTAGCAGTTCTTTCTCAGCCGTGGCATTGGTGTGCATACAAAGGCTGTTGATTTTTGTGCATTGATTTTATATCCTGCCATTTTTGCCAAACTCCTCTATATGTTCCAATAGTCTCTTAGTAGAATCTTTGGATCCTCTAAGTAAAGAATCATATCATCTGCAAAGAGGGATAGTTTGAGTTCTTCCTTCTCAATTGGTATTCCTTTAATTTCTTTTTCTTTTCTGATGGCTCTGGCTAAAACTTCCAGAACTATGTTAAATAGCAGTGGTGAGAGTGGGCATCCCTGCCTGGTGCCAGATCTCAGTGGAAATCCTTCCAACTTTTCCCCATTCAATAGGATGCTGGCTGTGGGTTTTCCATAAATTGCTTTGATTATATTGAGGAATGTTCCTTCTATACCCAATTTGCTTAAAATTTTTCATCATGAAAGGGTTTTGAATTTTATTGAATGCTATCTCTGCATCAATTGAGATAATCATATGGTTTTTCTTTTGCAGTCTGTAATGTGGTGTATCAAATTGATTGATTTGCGAATGTTGAACCATCCCTGCACACCAGGGATGAATCCCACTTGGTCTTGGTGGATGATTTTTCCGATGTGTTGTTGTATTCTATTGGAGAGAATTTTATTGAGGATTTTTTGCATCTATGTTCATCAGGGATGTTGGTCTATAATTTTCTTTCAGTGCTGCATCTTTCTCTGGCTTAGGGATTAAGGTGATGCTGGCTTCATAGAAAGAATTTGGGAGGATTCCCTCTTTTTCAAGTGTTCTGAATAGTTTGAGAAGAAATGGGATTAGTTCTTTTTTAAATGTCTGGTAGAATTCAGCAGTGAATCCATCTGGTCCTGGGCTTTTCTTTGTTGGGAGGGCCTTTATTACTGTTTCAATTTCTGTTTCAGTTATGGGTCTATTTAGCTTTTCTATGTCTTCATGGTTCAATTTTGGTAGATTGCATGTGTCCAGGAATCTATCTATTTCTGATAGATTTTCCTGTTTACTGGCATACAAGTCCTTGTAGTAATTTCTGATCATTCTTTTTATTTCTGTGGTGTCTGTTGTTTCCTTTTTCATCTCTGATTTTATTGATTTGGGTCTTTCCTCTTCTTTTTTTAGTTAGTTGGGCCAATGGGGTGTCAATTTTGTTTATTTTTTCAAAAAACCAGCTTCTCGCTTGGCTGATTTTTGTAGTGTTTTTTTTTTTTTTTTGGATTCAATCCTGTAAATTTCTTCTCTGATTTTAATTATTTCTCTTCTCCTACTAGATTTGGGTTTGGTTGCTGCAGTTCTTCTAGGTCCTTGAGATGTGCTGAAAGCTCATTTATTTGGTACCTTTCCAATTTCTTGATATAGGCACCTATTGCTATAAATTTGCCTCTCAATACTGCTTTTGCCGTATCCAATAAGTTTTGATATGTTGTGTTGTTATTCTCATTTACTTCCAGAAAGTTTGATTTCTCTTTTGATTTCTTGAATGACCCAGTGTTCCTTCAGGAGCATGTTGTTCAGTCTCCATGTGTTTGCATACTTTCTAGGGTTCCCTGAGTTGCTAATTTCCAGCTTCATTCCACTGTGGTCTGAGAAGCTGCATGGTATGATTCTAATTGTTTTAAATTTGCTGAGACTTGCTTTATGGCCTAGTATGTGATCAATCCTAGAGAAGGTTCCATGCACTGCTGAGAAGAATGTGAAGTCTTTAGATGTAGGATTGGAAGTTCTGTAGATATATGTTAGATCCATTTGGGCAATAGTGTCGATTAAATCTGCTGTTTCCTTGTTGATCTTCTGCCCGGATGATCTGTCTATTTCTGAGAGTGGATTATTGAAGTCCCCCAGTACTGTTGTACTGGAATCTAAATCTCCCTTTAAGTCCTTTTACATATCTTTTAAATAGCCCAGTGTCCTGTAATTAGGTGCATATACATTTATAATATTACATCTTCCTGTTGAATTGAATCCTTAATCATTATATAGTGTCCCTCTTTGTCTCTCTTAACAGTTTTTGTACTAAATTTTATTTTGTCTGATATTAATATGGCTACACCTGCTTTTATTTTGGTTTCTGTTGGCATGGAATATCTTTTTCCAACCTTTCACTTTCAGTCTGCATGCATCTTTGTTAGAGAGATGTGTTTCTTGTAGGCAATAAATAGTTGGGTTTTGTTTTTTGAGGCAATTAGCCAATCGGTGTCTTTTAACTGAAGAGTTAAGACCATTAATGTTTAATGTGACTATTGATACATAGTGACTCTGCCCTGCCATTTTCCCGGAGATATTTTCTAGTATATGCTTTGAGCTTCCCATGCTCTTTTACAGGTGGTTTTTCTTCCTTCACCGTCTTTCATATTGATGGCCATGTTTCTGTGTTTCTGAGTGTAGCACATCTTTAAGTATCTTTTGCAGTGCCGGACGAGTGGCCACAAAGTCTTTCAATTTCTGTTTGCTATGAAAGGTCTTTATTTCACCTTCATTCACAATGAGAGCTTAGCAGGATATAATATTCTGGGCTGGCAATTTTTCTCTCTTAGCACCTGTGCTATGTCTCACCATCCCCTCCTAGCCTGTAGTGTTTCTGCTGAGAAGTCTGCTGTGAGTCTAATTGGAGATCCTCTGAGAGTAATCTGACGTTTCTCTCTTGCACATTTTAGGATCTTTTCTTTATGTTTCACTGTGGTAAGTTTAATTACCACGTGTCGTGGTGAGGATCTCTTTTGGTCATGTTTATTGGGAGTTCTATGAGCTTCCTGTACTAGGATATCTCTGTCCTTCTGCAAACCTGGAAAGTTCTCTGCTAGTATCTCACTAAAAAGGCCTTCTAATCCTTTCTCTCTCTCCATGCCTTCAGGAACTCCTAGAACTCGAATGTTGGCTTTTTTAATAGCATCCTGTAGATTCCCAACAATATTTTTTAGATTTCTAATTTCCTCTTCTTTTCTTTGGCTTGACGGTATCTTTTCCTGTGCTCTGTCTTCTAAGTCCGATATTGTTTCTTCTGCTTCACCCATTCTGTTTTTAAGGCTTTCTAATGTGTTTGTCATTTGATCTATTGAGCTCTTCATTTCATTTTGATTTCTCTTCACTATCACACTTTCCTGTTCTACTAGTTTCTGCATTTCATTTTGATTCTTCTTTAAAATTTCATTTTCACGAGAGAGATTTTCAATCCTATCCAATAAGAATTTCTGTAGTTCAAGGATTTGCTTTTGAAAACTTCTAAATGTTCTTATCATAAATTTTTTGAAATCTGTATCTTGCATTTCTTCTATCTCATCATCTTCATAATCTTGGCTTGGGGTGTTTTTTTTTTTATTTGGAGGCATCATTGATTGTTGATCTTGTTCCCTCGATTTTTGTGTTGTTGCTTGTCATAGTTAATTCTTCTTTTGTCATTGTGAGGTTTTTTTTTTATTTTATGCTATGTCTGTGTTAAGTGGACTGCTTGCTGTTGGGGGAGCCTTGGAGGCTTGAGGTGGGTGTGGCCTGAGAGCTCTGCTTGGTTCTTCCGGGTTACAGGTGTGCAAAGGTGACACCCTCAGGTTATGTATGGTAGATCTCTCTCTATTTATTTATTTATTTATTTATTTATTTATTTATTTATTTTATTTATTCAGGAGGTAAGTAATACCGTACCACACGGCTGTGCAGAATTGATGGTATTTAGCTTCTGATCTCTGTGCAGGCTCTGGTTCTCCTCTGGACTCCCACTGGGTTGCCTAGGCTACTGAATTGTAGTGACTCAGTTCCTTAGCTCTCCCCTGTTGTTATGTAAATCCAGAGAGGGGGTCTGCTCTTTGTCTCTTGCAAACCTTGCAAACTCTTGCAGACTCTTACAAACCTTGCAACCTTGCAACCTTTGCAAGGTTGGCAGAGAGAGAAACTTGTCTGTACCAGTACCACCCCACCTTTTTTTCCTTCTCTCCTGTAGTCAGTCTGGTGAACTTTCCCACTCCCCTCTAGATTCTGACCGCCGTTTCCCCGCCAATGTCTCGGGTTATTGAGCTCATCTCCCCTTCCAGTGCTGATGTGTGAACTTGGAGCCCTGGGTGTCCCAACTCTCCCCGCTGGTGTCTGTGTGACATCCACTCCCCTTCCTGCTCTGGCACACAGACCCTGTGGCTCCCGCGGCTCAGCTTCCATGCAGTGGGTGACCTTGTTCTCCCAGTAGGTCCTCTGAGTCACAGCCACTAGATCCGGAAGAGTTTCCTCTGCAATTTTTTTCTGATCCTTTTTCTGAGGCTACCATAACTCCACTTTTATTAAACAAAATTTTCCCAGACTATCAGTGTGCGCCCTCACTATTCCGCCATCTTCCACCCCACTTCCTCCTGTTTCCTATACTTTCACTTGCTTTTATTCATAGATTAATTTTTCTCTTACCTGGACTATTGCTTCAGATCATCTTCCATCTTATTTTTTACTCCATAAGTCAGGTTTTTCTTGCATAGGAATAATTTATAAAAAACAAAAATAAGCTTAGCAGTTGCATTTACCTCACTTCCTTTTTGCATGACATGTGGTCTCCTTGGTTGGTTTATTGTTGTGATTATGTAAATGTTTTGTGATTTTCAGCAGTTAGCTTTGATTGTGGTCTGTTTTCAAATAGTATCATACTTCTTCATATATAATATGTTACTTTTATAGTATCATAGTTTTAGTTATTTCTTTTGATGTTCTATGTCATGTTTAAAATACATTTGACCTCTGCATATTATAAGCTCCTCATCCATTTTTATTGCATTGTTTGAGATGTTCAATGATTTATTAAATAGTTTAAAAAAAAAGAGTGAAGGGACCATCATTGTGATCTCACAAGTAAAACCTCACCTGTGAGGCTGGCACTGCCTATCAGTACTGGTTCATGAATGTACCAGCTGCTTCACAAATCCAGGTCTCTGCTAATGTGCTTAGGAAAGCAAGTGTTGGGCTCTTCACCCATATGGGAGATCCAGAGGAAACTCCTGACTCCTGGCTTCAACATGACCCAACCTCAGCCACTGTGGCTGTTTGGGGAGTAAATCAGCAGATGGGAGATCTCTTGGTCTCTTCTTCTGGGTAACCATGACTTCCAAATCAATCTTTTAAATACAAGAGTAAAAAATGTTCCATTCCCAAATTTATCATTTCCAGTGTTTGTATCTACGTAGATGCCTGGTATTTTTTGTGTTTTTGAGTTTTTGGAATATTGATCACAGTAAACCATGATATAATTATCATTTCCTTTTTTGCTGTGTGAAATTAGAGTATCTCCAGTGTCATGATTATTCTGATACTAAGTGTATTCTCAGATCCCTAACCTTACTCTCACGTCCAGTGATGTCAAAGAAAATTATAGAATTCAGAAAATGCTTCATACTCACCTTCCAATTGACTACTATAAAAGAAACCACTAAAATGAACCAAGGAATTTGGTACATAAGGCAGGGCCATGATGTGTTTAGCAGAAGCTTCTAATTGTTTTTTTTCCCACCATGCAGTCCTATTGTCATTACACAGTTCTTCTATTTACAATACTCAGAAGACCTTGGCAGTCCTCTGTACATGTGTTTAGAGTTCTTTATGAAGTTTGGTCTCATAGACATGATTGAGCAACTGTATCCTGCCTTTAGTCTCCAGCATAGCCAGATTGAGCTGATAACCCATGACCAAAAACTTGTCACTAAAACATTGGAAGAGCAGCCTATGCAGGATGTACAAACTTCAAGATAAATGAGGATGTTTATATGAGGTGAGACTTTCTAAGTGTTAAAAGAAAAACCTCCAGGGTCTGGGTAAATGCCAACCTTCCTTTAGGAAATACTCATTGTTTCCTATATGTGCTGTGATTTGCAGCCTGAGCATCTTTGATCAGTAGGATTATAATTAAATCAGGTTTTGGTTTTCATTTCTTTAAATACTTTTCTGACCCCACACCCAGTGAGATCTGCAGTTACCTGTGTGTCTTATCACCTGATACTATCCACACATTGCAGAATATCCAGTCCTTCACCAGAAACATCATACAAATGGGGTCCCTTCCCCTGGCAAATGTTGGTATGATTGAGAAAATTAGAAGGGATGTGTTTTACTTTTTTTTTTTTTGGCTTTGGATTTAAACTACACAGCACATCTTCAGAATCTGACAGATGTCATGACAGGAAAAATGTGTTGAATTTCCTCAAGTTTCTAATTTTGTCATTCCTTCTCCATATAACTACTATACAGTCTTCTAGATTTTATATCCTTATCAACTTTCCCAAGAAAGACTTGAAGTTGGAAATTAAGATATTTTTGTAGTCACTAAGGTAAAAGTTATGGTGGTTTATAAAGAGTAGCTACAATTGTACTGATAAGGATTGGTCCAATATGAGATATGTTTTGAGAACATATCCATTAAATGCATCCCGTTTACATGTTTTATTACAAAGCAAGGTATAAAACTGTCATATATTAAGTGAAACAATGTATTACAGCACAATTTTAATTTGTATTTTTCAGTGTTTTTACAATTTATTCATATTGAAACACTATTTGGAGAACAGAGTGCAAGTTATAATCTTCGCCCATTTTCCCTTTTGATACCAATTCTTTTCATAGTTTATCATATGAATGTCAGGTAACTTTTATTATTAGGAAGATAAGTTTTCTATGGTGTGACTTTAATTTTTCTTTTATCATGTTTTGAGCTTCTTCAATTATTGTCATTAGAAGTTTTGATGTATGAATAATTAGATTTCTCCTCTTGGGCTCATGTAGCTTTTGTATAGTGTGTTTCATTAAGAATTGGCTTTTCTAATGACAAGTTTAATAAATCAAACACTTCATTTAGTTTTCAAGCTGTTAAGCACTGCATGTGAATGGTGGAATCACTTTTTACTTTATTCTATATCTGTTTTCAAAGCTATTTATTATTGTAGGGCTACCACATATACTTACAGTGGCTTCTACCTAGGAAGATGAACCACTCTAACAAGTGCTTACTGGTTTTCTTACTCTCTCAGAATCTCAGGGACAGTGAATTTGGTTATGATTAGGCAAAAAGTAACTCCCAGCCTCTATAAGGCTTCAGAACTCAAGAAGTATTTAAGGCTCCTATTTTCCTCAGTCTAGTAGAATGGCCTTTAGAAGAACATTTTCTGTCTATATCTGGAAGTAAAAGAGGGCATTGAACCAAATAGTGCTCTTCCCAGAACTGATGCAATTCATTTCTGCTGACATCTCCTTTGCCAGACCCTCTGGCCTGCATGGGGTTTTCTGAACTGGAAGAAGCTATATGCTCCTCCCATAACAAATTATAGTGAATAGGAGTGGACACTGGTTACTACAGAGTAGGATTCCTCTTCTCCCATCTGTCTCTTAACTTTACCCAATCTTCAGAGGGCAATCATGAAGCTTCATCTGTTCATCATTTTGCACTCAAAACCAAGATTTATGAATGATACCAGCAGTTTATTCCATGTCCAGATTTGGTACCTCTTAAAGGATAGATCTGTGTCCTACATCAGACAAGGTATCTGACTTGCCTTTATCCAATGCAAATGGATCCTTTTTGAAAAGGAAATAATTATGGAATATGGAAGATAGGAGCATCATTGCATGACAATCTATTCATCATTGGAGAAGGTGCTATGAGTGGCCTCTAATGTTTAGATGGTACACACTCTCTAAATGCCTTGATTCTGTACTCTATTAGCCCCTCAGTCTTTTTCTTTCCAAGGCTGTACTGTATGTTTTTGAAATGCCCTCATTTTCTTTCTTTTTTAAAGATTTATTTATTTATTTGAAAGGCTGAGATACAAAAGGAGAATGAAAGAAAGGATAAGATATATAGCTCCCTTCCACTGGTTCACTTCCCAAATTGCTGCTGCAGCTGGTCCAGGTTGAAGCCAAGAGCCAGGAACTTCTTCTGGTTTCCCATATGGGTGCAGAGGCCCACGTACTTCAGCCATCTTCCACTGCTTTCCTGGGTGCATTATCAGGGATCTGGATCAGAAGTGAAGCAACCAAAACTTGAACTGGCATCCTTATGGAATGCCAGCACTGTAGGTGGAGGCTTAACCTTCTATGCCACAGAACTGGCCCCATGCTTTTCTTTTCTGCATCAAGAAACCCAAGCAGGCTTGGAAGGAGCTGTGTCTACAAGAGAAAGCTGGTGTTGATTGCTGACCAAACTCTTCCTTCCACAGTTCAATGCTGAGATTGCATGCATATTTAGAAGAGTATGGCTATTGCAACAGCATTCATGGGTCCAGGAAAGAATAGAAATAAGGAGTGTACAATGGGATCCATGATAGAAACATAATAGTGAATGGAGATATAGTTGGGGCATACTGATGGGCAGAGAGGTTACTTATTCCATATCACACAGATTTCTCAATAGCAGGAGAAGCATGCCAGAGTACCCTTTTCCTGTCCCTTTGCACTCTTTTGATTTCTTCATAATATCTGTTTTGCTAATAGTTTTCCCAGATTTGTCTGCTTGCCTAAGTTAAAAGATTTCCTTATTTATTTCTAATATGTCTTCTTTTAAAAATATATTTGAGGGCTAACATTGTGGCATAGCAGGCTAAGCTACCACTTGCAATGCCAGTATCCCATATGAGTGCTGGTTCCAGACTTGGATGCTCCACTACTGATCCATCCCCCTGCTAAAGTGTGTAAGAAACCAGTGGAAGTTGACCCATGTGCTTTTTCCCATGCATTCATGTAGAAAACTTTGAAGAAGCTCTGGACTCATAGCTTTGTCCTAGATCAGCCCAGGCCATTACAGGCATCTGGGGGAGTGAACCAATGGGCAGATAATCTCTCTCTCTCTTTCTAGCTCTCTCAAAAGAAATAAACCTTTAAAAATATATTTGTAGCTCTTTGTTTACATCTCTCTCATTTTAGATACATGAGTTTTTTAATATTGTATCTTCATTGTTCTAATTTCTGTTGTGATTTATTGTATAACCTACTGGTCGAAGTATGTTACTTGTTTTATGTATTGCTTTAACTTCTCATATATTCTGTGTTTTGATTTCAGAGGTTTTTTTTTAAGATGTACTGATTTATTTATGTGAAAATCAGAGACAAAGGAGGAAGGGGGAGGGGAGGAGGGAGGGAGGGAGAGAATGAATTATACCATCCCTTGAATCACTCCCCAGATGGACATAATAGCCAGAGCTGGGTCAAGCCAAAGCCAGGAGCTAGGAGCTTCATCCAGGTCTACCACTTGAATAAATGGGGAAGATGTCCTTGGTCCATTTTGTGCTACTTTTCCCAGGCTGTTATTAGGAAATTGAATTGCCAATGGAGCAGCTAGTATTTGAGTTGTTGTCCATATCAGATGCCAGCTTCACATGCCACAGCTTTACCCTCTATGCCACAATGCTGGTCATAGTTTTTAGTTCTGTATTTCTTTTTTATTTGAGAACCAGAGAGATTACTCCTCTGTTGGGGTTCCCCTCCTCCCCCCCAATACCCACAAAAGTTGGAACTGGGTCAACCAAGAGATGGAAACTAGAAAGTCAAGAGAAAGTGAGAGATTCACAGAGTGAAAACTAGCATTTTATCCACTGATTCACCCTGCAAATGACTATAACAGAGAGAAGACAGGACCAGAAACTTAATATTGGGCTCCCAGATGAGTGGAAGCAATCCAGTTATCTGTGCTAGCCCTGCTGCTTGCCAGAGCTTTCTTTTATGGGAATTGGAGTCCAGAGTCACAGTCAGATATCATATCCAGACATTCTAACATGGGGCAGGAGTCAGGTATTTTAACTATTTAGCCAAACACAAACCAGTTTTTACCAATTTTTAAACGATCATCCTATATGGCCAAAATAAAAAATATTAGTATTTTATATTTCAGAAAATGGAATTGAAAGATGTTTATTTGGATGGAAAATTCTCTGATATGCATTCAAAAAATTTTTATAATTTACATTTTAAGTAAACTTTTTTGAAGAATTTCATTATGCTATGCTTTTTCTAGGGACATATGTCAACCATGTGAATTTTAAGATGTGGTTGTACATATCTCTCTTACATCATGGCAGTACTTCAAATGCTTTGTTACTCTATAATCACATAAGCATTTCCATTTTACTTTTTTTTTTTTTTGACAGGCAGAGTGGACAGTGAGAGAGAGAGACAGAGAGAAAGGTCTTCCTTTGCCGTTGGTTCACCCTCCAATGGCCGCCGCGGCTGGCACGCTGTGGCCGGTGCACCGCGCTGATCCGATGGCAGGAGCCAGGAGCCAGGTGCTTTTCCTGGTCTCCATGGAGTGCAAGCACCTGGGCCATCCTCCACTGCACTCCCTGGCCACAGCTCTGGGCCAGCACCTGGGCCCATCCTCCACTGCACTCCCTGGCCACAGCAGAGGGCTGGCCTGGAAGAGGGGCAACCGGGACAGAATCCGGTGCCCCAACTGGGACTAGAACCCGGTGTGCCGGCGCTGCAAGGCGGAGGATTAGCCTAGTGAGAGGTGGCGCCAGCTATTTTACTTTTTAAAATTTTAAGATTAAATTTAATGATTTATTTATTTATTCATAGAAAGGACAGGTTAGAAAGAGGGAAAGGCAGAAGTATGGTTCACTCCCTAAATGGCTAAAATGGCCAGGTTGGGCCAGGCTGAAGCCACGATATCCATCTGGGTCTCCCACAGTGGTGCAGGGGCCCAAGTACTTGGGCCATCTTCTGTTGCTTTACTGGGCATATTAGCAAGGAGGTGGATTGGAAGTGGAGCTGTAGGGACTCAAACCATTGCTCATATAGTATTCACATTCTGCAGGCATTGGCGTAACACACTGCACAGAGCCCTGGCCCCTTAATTTTAATTTTTAAAAAAGAGACATGTCATAACATTTTGGATTTTTACTATAGTATTAAATATTTCCATTAAATAAAAATTTAAAATCATAATATTCCAGATATAAATATTTATGTTTATAATGAAAGTATATCTTATGTCCAAATGTTGATGTGTGTGATTTAAGAATTTGATTCATGTATTTTTTAAAAGTTTTTTATTCATTTATTTGACAGGTAGAGTTACAGACAGAGGGAGGGAGAGACAGAAATGTCTTCTTCCATTGGTTCACTCCCCAAATGGCCACTATGGCCAGCACGCTGTGCTGATCTGAAGCCAGGAGCCAGGCACTTCTTCCTGTTCTCCCATGTAGGTGCAGGGCCCAAGCACTTGGGCCATCCTGCACTGCCCTCCCAGGCCACAGCAGAGAGCTGGACTGGAAGAGGAGCAACCAGGACTAGAACCTGGTGCTCATATGGGATGCCTGAGCTGCAGGTGGAGGATTAGCTGAGTGACCCATGGAGCCAGGGCCTGGATTCATGTATTTTAAGAATTGAATTTAAAAGTTGAATATCATGTTTTCCCATCTCTACTACATACTTAATATTACTGTGGTCCTCATTATTTATTATATCCAATTAGATACTTAACAAACATTTATCTTTTTTATATATTCTTTTCCTGAGTATGGCCATTTCTTAATCCAATTATATTTATCTAGATTTGTCTTCTAATTCCTCTAGTATCTCAACTCATATATGTCACATCCTGATGACATTAACATTATTGCAAATTGGCCTTAATGAAAAGTATTTTTCATGATGTAACCCAACTGCTTATAGAGTTGACTGCAATTTAATGATGGGGAAGTTTCATTCTTCAATAGCTCATGTCTTTTATTGATTGGCTCTGACTTTGCCACTTATCATTCTGTCCCTTTTCTCTTGTTGTTTTAGCACATGACTTTGGTAGCCGTCCATTACCCTGTTGTTTATCAGCTCATATTTTCCCTCATGCTTCTCTTTTTAGAATGGCTTTCTCAAACTCCCTTTACACTTGGCCTAAATTTCAAAATTTCTGAATTACATTGCAGCATTTTCAGGGCTCCACAGATTAATATACTGTTCTCTCCCCCATCTGTAATTTATTCGCTTCATTTCTAGAGCTGTGACTTCACTGCTCTGACATATTTATATATATCTCCACCTTCACTTAAAGAAAGGAGAAACTCTATATTTTTGAATTCTCTTAGGATTAGACATGTAAATAAATGTATTCTGGAGTTATCTTTATATTTTTTAAAAGCAGAGTTATTTATTTATATGAAAGGCAAAGTTAGGGTCAAAGAGAGAGACTAAGAGATGTGGTTCATCCCCCAAATGCCTGAGATGGCTGAGGCTTAACCATCCCAAAGGACGGAGCCTGGAACTCTTTCTAGGTCTCCATACAGGTAGCAGAATCACAAAAATTTGGGACATCTGCTGCTGCTTTCCTAGGCATTTTAGCAGTTAGCTAGTTCAGAAGCAGAGCTGCTAGGACTTGAATTGGTGCTTATATGCAATGCCAGCATTGCACTGGGTGGTCTAACTTGCTGCACCATGATGCCAGCATCTGTTATTTTCTTTTTATAGAAAGTAGTGGTACAACTAGTAATAAAAATAATGATATTGCTGTTACTGAAAGTGCTGCCCAAGAGTAAATATACTGACATATTGTCTTTTGTTAATGGAGTTCATAAAAACCATGAAAGGAGAAAGTTTGTGTATAAATTGAGATAGTTATCTATGCTTTAATGTTGGAAAAGCTGCAATAGGTACATTTAAATCTTTTTTTAAAAGATTTATTATTTGAAAGGTTGGGGGGGATACCTTCCATTTTCTGTTCACTGTCCAAATGTTTACAATGGCCATGGCTGGGGCAGGCTGAATCAAGAAGCTTCTGGGTCTCCCACCCCACATGGATGGCAGAGGCCCAAGGACTTGAGCCATTTCAGCTTCCCAAAGCTAATTTACAGGGTGCTGTTCAACAAGGAAGGGAACCAGAGCCCATGTGGGATGCCAGAGTCCCAGGCAGCAGCTTAACCTGCCACAGCACAATGTCAGCTCCCAAATAGATCCAAATCTTATATCTATTTCTCTCTGATGTTCTTTTGATATCTTTCTTCATAACACTAATTTTACTATTTTCCCCCAAAATATTTATTTATTTACTTATTTACTTTAAAGGATGAGTTGGAAGAGAGAGAGAAAGTGAAGAGTTCTTCCTTGTAGTGGTTCACTTCCCAAATGGCCAGGCCAAAACCAGTAATCTAGAACTCCAGCCACATGTTCTAAGTGAGTGGCAGTGGCCCAAGTATTTGAGCCATTATCTGCTGATTCCCAACATGTATTAGCAGGGAGATGGATCAGAAGCAGAGCAGCCAGGATTTGAATCACCACTTCACCAATGTGGGAGACTTGGAAGAAGCTCCTGACTCCTTGTTTCAGAGCAGCATAGCTCCAGCCATTGCAGCCAATTGGGGAGTGAACCATCCATGGAAGACCTCTCTCTGTCTACCTCTCCTCTCTCTGTGTAACTCTTGACTTTAAATAAATATTTAAACCTTTTAAAAAAATCTGGACTGCAGAGATGGAGGAGGTCCTTAGAATCCCCATTTAAGACCTTCATCTTAATGAGCTGTACTATGAGAATTAACTGCAAAACTTGTTTTCAAGCTGTACTCTATATGTTTGTGTGGGGGGGGTGCAAACTCTTAAAATTTGTACTTAACATAGAGTTGGTACTCTGTATATAAAATTAAACTAAAAATGAACCATAATGAAGAAGGGGATGGGAGAGGGAGTAGGAGATGAGATGAGAGTGTGGGAGGGTGGGTATGAGGGAAGAATCACTATATTTCTAAAGTTGTACCTATGAAAAATGCATTAATTAAATAAAAGCTTTAAAAATGAAAAATAATAATTTTACATACAAACTATATTAAATCTGTTAATAACAATTTTAAAAATCTGGATGGCATTGTCACAAAAGACGTGGAATAAGTAAGTAATCATTCTTGATAGAGAGATGAAAGTGGCCATAATGGAATAAGTTGAGACACAAATCAGAGTTTATCTTTTGGATCATTGATGGGAACCTCCTCAGGAGAAGAGAAGAAAGTTCCCAAATTATCTGAGTTTATAATCTACTGCAATCCTACACATACATAGGCAGGTACCATGAAGCAGAATACAGTGCCATAAAGGAAATGCCAAATGATTAGGATAGTTCAGGAGAGTTATGAATCATATGTAATAGAGATGTATGTGTGTGTGCTTTTAATCTCATGTCCTAGTAAAGCTTATTTATAACTGAATTGTATATCTGTAAAAAAATAATATGATATATTAAGCTTGTAGACACCTGATTTCCCAATTAGGAGAATACACATCACTGAAATTCCTCAACTGTCAAAGATTCACACAGGATGCCAAAGACACTAGCAGTCTGGGAGAGCAGACATCACTCCAGCACAGACAGGAGAGAGAAATAGAAGCATTGCACGGGAAGCCCCATGTGATATTCCTAGCATCTGTAACTTCTTTCTGCATGACCTTTCCTTATTCAGAACACGTTTCAGTGGCCTCAGAAGGCCTGACTCCTATGCTCCAATGGCAAACCATTTCTTTAATAGAGAACAGGAAAGAGAAAAATAACATGCTGTTGGTCTCTGCTGTAGGTAAAAATATCCTTTTTTCCTACAAATATACCTCTAGGATAAACCAATGACAAGAAATGCACCCTGGGTCCAACATTGTGGTTGCAGTGGGTTGAGTCACAGCACAGTGTCAGCATCAACTATGGGTATCAGTTTGAGTCCTGACTGCACCCTGCTAATACACCTGGTAGGTCAGCAGAGGATGCCCCAAGTGCTTGCACTCCTCCACCCATGTGGGAGACCTGGATGCATGGACTGTCTCCAGGCCATGGCCTGGCACAGTCCCACCACTGTGTTCATTTGTGGGAGGAAACTAGTGGATGAAAGATCTCTCTCTTTGTGTGTGTGTGTGTCTCACACTCTATAATTCTGTGTTTGTGTGTGTCTGTCTCACACTCTTAACTCTGTGTGTGTGTGTGTGTGTGTCACACTCTATAACTCTTTCAAATACAAATTAATGGAACCATTTAAAGAAGGAAATTAGCCCAGTATTCTTTGAATGGGTCTTGTTCCTCCCTGTCTCCCAAGCACCCAGTGTTCGGAGTCTTCCCCTTTGCTTACATTGAAAGCTGTTTCCACAGCAACAGATTTATGAAGCCCAATGCTATAGCCTTACATGGCAGTCATAGTCCTGGAGCCAAACATACCCAAGGCATCCACACTACAAGACCTTCACAGCTGTTCCCAATTATGCTCTCAAAGCAAACACTACACAGTGTAAGATCATAGTGCACATGCCTACCTTCTGCTGTTTCATGCTTCCAGAAGGATTAATTTATAATGTGAAATATCTTTGATGCTAATTGGTCACAAAGGAAAATAAGCTAACAGAATTCCTTTCCTCAAACAAAAATGTACTTATTTAGGTTATCTAGTGCTGTTTAACAAATTATCCAATATTGTTATTTAAAATGTATAAGCTAGTTATTATGGTTTATAGATTTTTTGAGTTGTGAATTTGGAAGTGGATTGGCTTTGTGGTGTGCAATTCTGTAGTTGAAGTCATCTGACAGCTCGACTGTGACTGGTGAACTCACTTGAAGGTCACTCACATGAAGGACAAGTTGCATTGGACTTTTGTTACAGCCCAATTTCCGTATATATATGCTTGTCCATAGGGTTTTCTGCGTGTTCTTTTAGCATGAGGGTTTCTTCCATGAGAATCATAGATGTCAATGGCAGTGGTCTTTTTAACTGATTCTTAGAAATCATACACAGCTCTTCCATGACATACTACTGTTTGTTCAGAGCTGTCTCTGATTCAGTGTGTGGGTTAAGTGTGTGAATAGTGGTAAGTATCACTGCGGTGCCATCTTCAGGTTTGACTGCAATAGCACTTCTTAAAAGAATAAGAAGCATAACAAGAGAATAGAGATGGATGGAAATGAGAGGGAGCATAGGACAGGAGGAAATATTTTTGACTCCCTCAAGCTGAGAGCAGAGGGAAACAATGGACCCAGTTCTTCCCTCAAACCTCTGATACCCACCTTGAGATCTCCTCAACCTACCATGGCTAAAGCTTGTCAGAATTCTAAGACAGAGACTCCAGATGAGTCACAGAAAGCTAAGATTCCATGCAAAATCTCCTCTGTGTCACAGGAAGCAAGGCTGCCCTCTCCCTCCTGGCCCACCCCACCATTGCTGAAGCTATCCTGTGACAGCTGAGGATAAATCTATGGCTTGGAAACAATGTCCTAAAAATCCAGCACTAAAAAGTGGTGATGCTTCTGGGGAGGAAAGGATGCTATTGTCACCATAAATGTGCCAAAGCCATGGTCCTCCATGGAATACCACAGGGAGAAAATAAATGGGAACCTAGTACTTTCCTTGCTCTTCAAATTAAATGTGTGGGGCTGGTGCTGTGGCATGGTAGGCTAAGCTTCCTCCTGCAGCCCAATTTCATGTCCTAGCTGCTTCTCTCTGATTATGGCCTGGGAAATCAGTGGGAAATGTCCCAAATCCCTGGTCCCCTGCACTTATGTGGGAAACCCAGAAGAATCTCCTGGCTCCTGGCCTTGGATTGGCCCAGCCCTGGCCATTGTGGTCATTTAGGGAGTAACCAGTAGTTGGAAGACCTCTCTCTCTGTCTCTTTTTCTCTCTCTCTTTACCTTTGCCTCTTTAATAAATAAATAAGTCTTTAAAAAAGGGAAGTAATGCAAGGAAAAAGAGATGTTCCAGTCTGTAAATATGGGAGAATTTAACATTCAGAAGCAAGTAAAATTGAGGAAAGAAAAATTAAGATAATAAAAAGCCTTGCTACTCCCCTTCCTGCAGTATCCAATAGATCCCTGTTCTAATAAATTTTTGGCAATGTCCATGCAACACCTGACTCTCCTGTGCCTTTGACCCCTTCTTCTGAACCATAGCACTCTTTACTGAAGTTCAAGACCCTCATATCAATAAATTTCCACTCACTGGTATTCCAGACATTGTTTACCCTTCTCAAATAAAGTCCCCAGCCTTCCCAGTAGCAGTGTCCCACTACCTTTCTATCCTCTGGAATCTTAGGGATTTCTGTTTTCTACTGATGTCTTTAGACTCTAGTCATAAGCTCATAGAATACAAGTCTATAGTTTATAACATCAACTGGGACTTTGTGTATCTAGTTGAAAAGAAGAACTGAAAAACAGTTGTATTTTTGTCTATGTGAACCATCTTTAATTTTTAAAAGATTTTATTTAACTTACAAAAGTTTCATGTATTTCATATATACAGATTTGGGAACACAGTGATAATTCCCATCCTAACCTTCCTCCCGCCCATGCTCCAACCCTTCTTCCTCCTCCCTCTCCAATTGCCACTCAATTTATACAAAGATCTCTTTTCAGTTCACTTAATTATTGTGAAGTTAACCCTATAGTAAGTAAAAGATTTCAACGAACAGTATGAAGAAGAAAACAAAACAAAACAAAACAAAATCATTCCTCAACAGAAGATACAAGGGCTGTAAAAAATCACTGAATTTCAAAAATGTCCATTTCCCTCCAATTAATTACATTTTAGGTAATCTATTAGTTTCCCTGGATCAGAGATGTTATCTTATACATCTTTGAGACTGGCTTATTTCAATAAGTCTAATGGTTTCCAGTTCTGTCCATATTGTTTCAAAAGGCAGAATTAATTTTTATAGCTTTATAGTACTCATAATATATATATAACATATATATAATTTCTTTATCTATATTATATATTATCCATATATCAATATATATTGGCTATAATATATATTATATATTATTATATGTTATCTATATATCTATATATATTATTCATAATATATATATATCATATATATATATATAATTTCTTTATCTAGTCAGTAGTTGATTGACATCAGGGTCGATTCCATATCTTATCTATTGTGAATTGTGCTTCAGGGAATATGAGGGTACAGAGAACACTTTCATATGGTGATTTCTTTTGGTTTGTATAAATTCCCAGGAGCAGAATGGTTGGATCACATGGTAGGTCTATATTCTGATTTATGAGACATTTCCATACTGCTTTCCACCAGGGCTGTTTAAGTTTGCAATCCCATGTGTGAACCACCTTTCTAGAGACCAAGGTCCATATATATATATATTTTTTTTACAGACAGAGTGGACAGTGCGAGAGAGAGAGACAGAGAGAAAGGTCTTCCTTTTTGCCGTTGGTTCACCCTCCAAAGGCTGCTGCAGCCAGCGCGCTGTGGCTAGTGCACCACGCTGATCTGAAGGCAGGAGCCAAGTTCTTATCCTGTTCTCCCATGGAGTGCAGGGCCCAAGGACTTGGGCCATCCTCCACTGCACTACAGGGCCATAGCAGAGAGCTGGCCTGGAAGAGGGGCAACCAGGACAGAATCTGGCACCCTGACCGGGACTAGAACCTGGTGGGCCAGCACTGCTAGGTGGAGGATTAGCCTAGTGAGCCGCGGCACTGGCTGGTTCATATATTTTAATTCTCAGTTGTACTATTCCTAGGAAATTAGAATGTAGTGAGTAGCCTATGGAATAGGAGAGAATGCATGATTCTCTTCTTGAAAGAAAGAGGCCAGTCCCCTAGTGAAGACAGGAGGGGTGAGTTAAGACACTCAAAGGGCCAACTGATTTGGAGAAAGAGGTCTGTGCCACAGCTCCTGTGCAGAGCACTTACAAAATGGACATCTGTGGCTCCTTGGCAGGCACTACTTTCTCTCAAATAAGACATGTGTTAAACCACATTCGTAAGAGAACTAATATGCCTTTATGAAACACTCAATATTATTTACATCTAACAGCATCAAATCACCAGATTAGTGGAACCACATAGGGGTTGTTCTGCTTTATTGGACCAAGAGATAATTGATAGGCCTGCACTGTGGCTCACTTGGCTAATCCTCTGCCTGTTGTGCTGGCACCCCAGGTTCTAGTCCCAGTTGGGGCATCGGATTCTGTCCCGATTGCTCTTTTTCCAGGCCAGCTCTCTGCTGTGGCCCAGGAAGGCAGCAAAGTATGGGCCAAGGGCTTGGGCCCTGCACCCACATGGGAGACCAGCAGGAAGTACCTGGCTCCTGGCTTTGGATCAGCACCGGGTGCCTGCTGTAGCAGCCATTTTGGGGGTGAACCAATGGAAAAGTAAGACCTTTCTTTCTGTCTGTCTGTCTGTCTGTCTGTCTGTCTCTCTCTCTCTCTCACTGTCTAACTCTGCCTGTTAAAAAAAAAGAGAGAGAAACAATTGATAGCCTCCATTTCTGGAGGGAGGAAGGAAGCATACTCTGTTAATACATACAGAGGGCAAGGGAGACTCAGGGTTGGGGAAAGAAGAGAATCCCATCATAAAACATGTGTTCTGCTGCCCCTCCATGCTCCCAAGGAGATAGATTTGGAATCTCTGGGATGGCTTGAGTTTATGGGAGGGTACTTCCAAAACCTCTTTTTTTTGTTTCAAAATTCTCATTTTCATTACCATTTTTTGAATTTTCATTCATGGATTTCAAAAGCATTGCAGGAAAATAGATTATTTCAAGTGCACTGTCCCACAACTGTTTGAAGTACCTTCTTACTATCTCTGCATTCAACCCATACCTTTGAAAGCCAGCTGGGAAGGCAAGGACACATTTCATAGAAACTCAAAGGGATCAGCACCCGAGATCACTACTGCTGTAACTTTCTCAGTTTCCAATCTTAGGAAAAGTCCCAATGTTGATTTGATGTGTAGTTTTACAAGTGCCAGGCATCTGAGTCAGAGAAACAACTGACACAGATATACCTACCTGGATCTCAGCCTCAGGCTTTGTCGTAAACAGGTAACAACACCCTGCAGAAATATAAATTTTATGCTATCAAAAATCATCATCATTCCATCTGATGCATCCTTTCTGACAGAGTATTTTCTCTGGAATCACACAGTCAAAGGTGAAATAAAATCTAAAAGGTAATTGCCTAGTCAGGCCAGGAAACTGAGGCTCAGGAAGAGAAGAGCAATGCCCAAAGTTCCCATGGTGAGCCAGAAGGATTATAACCCAGGGCCCTGCTCCAAGATAGCACTAGTGAGAGCTTTTTCAACAGCAGAAGCAGTGGCAAGCCCCAAACTACTCACACAGCTGGGATTGTTCAAGCCCCTCAGAGACACTAAATTCTGATGGCAACATACTGAGCCACAGCAGGCTGGCTTTTGCCTTCATCTGATTTGTTTTAGTAGCTCAAGGTAGCACCTAAAAAGGCATTATTTTCTTGCTGTTTGCTAAACTATCAGCTATGTCCAGAAGCAAGAGTAAACTCCTAAGGAGAAAAGCTGGAAGACACCACTTTTCTACATCCTACAAGTTAGTGGTGATCCCACTGCACATGAGAACTGGCAAAGTCTGATTTCTACAATACAATAAGCAGGCTAGAGATCAAGGGACATCTGATTATGGTATCTTTGTTGCTCTAAACACAGAATCTGTAGAAGAGAGGTATCCAGAATTGTTCAAGGGCCATTTGTAATACTTCCAAGATAGAGACCTGGTAAAGAAACAAGAAGCCCTATATCTAACTTTTATGACATCATTAATGGATATACCTGAATATCTATATCTGAGTACCATATATCTAGCTGTTAAGACAATTTTATTAGATAAAAGTCCTGAATACTGTGCATACTTTTTCTAATAATGTTAATAATACATGTGTCTTTGGGGTTCAACCATGCAATGTATGAAATATTTTTGCACAATGGCAGATGCCCAATAAAGGGGCATTAATATTGTTTTTCTTTTTGACAGGCAGAGTGGACAGTGAGAAGAGACAAGGAGAAAGGTCTTCTTTTCCATTGGTTCACCCTCCAATGGCCGCTGCAGCCAGCGCACTGTGGCCAGCACACTGCACTGATCCGAAACCAGGAGCCAGGTGCTTATCCTGGTCTCCCATGGGGTGCAGGGCCCAAGCACTTGGGCCATCCTCCACTGCACTCCCTGGCCACAGCAGAGAGCTGGCCTGGAAGAGGGGCAACCGGGACAGAATCTGGTGCCCTGACTGGGACTAGAACCCAGTGTGCCAGTGCAGCAGGTGGAGGATTAGCCTGTTGAGCCGCAGCGCTGGCCAATATTGTTAATATATGACAAAGAGGAAAGGAAAATTCCATTTTCTGAAAAGCTCCTGTAAAGCAGTTTATGGCAGCTCTGTATTGGTGATTTACATATTTCATCTCAAATAATCCTCCCCAATATGCACAATGTGTAACAGTGTTTCAATTTTGCACATGAGGAAATGAAGGGTCAGAGGCACTCACCTCCAGGGTGCTTGATCTCCCTCCACCGTGTTTGATGGTCCAATTTTCTTGCTTGATTGATTCCCCTATCAACCATGGGGATAAAGATATACATCCACTGCCAGTTTTCTTTTGAGGTTAGATGTGTCTTTTGCAAAAAGGAAATCAATCTTAAGCCTTGGATGAAAACATTGATAGCTCAAAGCCTCTTGTGAAACAATACCAGAACAGCAAGGCTTCCCATTTAACAGGTTAGAAAATCTGGCAGAAAAAAGGACTACAATCAATTCTTGCTGTTGTCCCAAATGTTAGGTTGTCTTTCCCAACTCTACACCTTGTCAAGTGATCTCCCTCTTCTGTGCACCTCCATTGTTCACCTGGTAAATTATCATCATTTCCTCAAACTTCAGCTCAGGTTTATTCCTTTGTAGTAGCTTTTGCTGATGGCTCCATTATAGTAATGGTTCAAATGTGATTTATTGCTAATTCATAGAGAAATCTACCCAAAGAATATTGCCTGATATAGCAAATACTAGTGTGAAGTGAACAGTTAAAAATTTAAGCATTCCTAATCCAACAACTCTAATCCCATGAACTATAATTGACAGAAGTAATCATAGAATTCCAACTCATCCACTTATCCATTTGCGTTTCTATTTAAAGTACAAACAAAACACATATACCCAAGGGCAAATAATATTTATATGCTATCTTTTTTTCTTTTTTTCTTTTTTTTAACTTTTATTTAATTAATATAAATTTCCAAAGTACAGATTGTGGATTACAATGGCTTCCCCCCCTCATAACTTCCCTCCCACCCGCAACCTTCCCCTTTCCCCTCTCCCTCCCCCCTTCCATTCACATCAAGATTCATTTTCAATTCTCTTTATATCCAGATCAGTTTAGCATATATTAAGTAAAGATTTCAACAGTTTGCACCCAGATCAAAACACAAAGTGAAAAATACTGTTTGAGTACTAGTTATAGCATTAAATCACAATGTACAGCACATTAAGGACAGAGATCCTACATGAGGCGTAAGTGCACAGTGACTCCTGTTGTTGACTTAACAATTGACACTCTTGTTTATGGCCTCAGTAATCACCGTAGGCTCTTGTCATGAGTTGCCAAGGCTATGGAAGCCCCCTGAGTTCACCAACTCTGATCATATTTAGACAAGGTCATAGTCAAAGTGGAAGTTCTCTCCTCCCTTCAGAGAAAGGTACCTCCTTCTTTGATGACCTGTTCTTTTCACTGGGATCTTACTCATGGAGATCTTTCATGTAGGGTTTTTGTTTGTTTGTTTGTTTTTTTCTGTTTTTTTTTTTGTGTGTGTATGTGTGTGTGTGTGTGTGTGTGTGTGTGTGTTTTGTCAGAGTGTTTTGGCTTTCCATGCCTGAAATACTCTCATGGGCTTTTCAGCCAAATCTGCGTGCCTTAAGGGCTGATTTTTAGGCCAGAATGCTGTTTAGGACATCTGCCATTCTATGGGTCTGCTGTGTATCTTGCTTCCCATGTTGGATCATTCTCTCCCTTTTTGATTCTATCAGCTAGCATTTGCAGACACTAGTCTTGTTTATGAGCTCCCTTTGGCTCTTAGTCCTATTATTATGATCAACTGTGAACAGAAATTGACCACTGGGACTGGTGAGATGGCATTGGTACATGCCACCTTGATGGGATTGAATTGGAATCCCCTGGCATGTTTCTAACTCTACTGTTTGAGGTAAGTCAGCTTGAGCATGTCCCAAATTGCACATCTCTTCTCTCTCTTATTCCCACTCTTATATTTAACAGCAATCACTTTTCAGTTAAGTTTCAACACTTGAGAGTAACTGTGTATTGATTACAGTATTCAACCAAAAGTATTAAGTAGAACAAATAAACAAAAAAAAATACTAAGAGGGATAATGTATTAAGTTGTTCATTAACAGTCAGGGATATGCTGATCAAGTCAAAGTTTCTCATAGTGTTCATTTCACTTTAACAGATTCCTTTTTTGGTGCTCAGTTAGTTGTCACCGATCAGGGAGAACATATGGTATTTGTCCCTTTGGGACTGGTTTATTTCACTAGCATAATGCTTTCCAGATTCCTAAGAGGGATCACTTTTCAGTTAAAATTTAAACACCTAAGAAAAATTGTGTGTTAATTACAGAGTTCAACCAATAATCTTGATATTAAACATAAGAAAAATGACATTGGAATAATGGCAATTTTGAATCTCCTTCCCTTTTTAGAAAAAGTGTAATCCTGTGTGGTTCTCTACAGTGTAGATTATTATTGTTGGTGCTCTTTCTCTTTCTCATTTCTTTTCCAGATGAGAAATCTGAGATTCTTGAAACTGAGACAAAGACAAAAGAATGATTTCTTAAACCAGTATAAGATTTTGGTTGGACTTCAAGCTAATGATATTTCCATGGGAAAATTACTAAAGACTTTTCACCTCAGTTTTCTCTTTGTAAACTCCTGACAATACTATCTCCATGACCAGCTCCATGGCTCACTAGGCTAATCCTCCACCTTGTAGTGCTGGCACACCAGGTTCTAGTCACGGTCAGCGTGCCAGATTCTGTCCCAATTGCCCCTCTTCCAGGCCAGCTCTCTGCTGTGGCCAAGGAGTGCAGTGGAGGATGGCCCAAGTGCTTGTGCCCTGCACCCCATGGGAGTCCAGAAGAAGCACCTGGCTTCTGGTTTAGGATCAGCATGGTGTGCCAGCAGCGGCGGCCATTGGAAGGTGAACCAATGGCAAAAGAAAGACCTTTTTCTCTGTCTCTTTTACTCTCACTGTCCACTCTGCCTGTCAAAAAAAAAAACTATCTCCATAATAAACTCAAGATTTAATTAATAGAGTACTAAAAATTTAATGTACTGAAATGAAGTTAACATTTTGAGAATCAATGATTATTTACAGCTATTGTCTCTACTATTGGCAATCAGTGTTTTTTTTTTTTCTTTATACAATTTGTTTGAGCATTTTACTTATTGTAGGGTTAATCTTATGAATATAAGTAAACTGAAAATCGATCTTTATAAAAATTGAGAGTGGAGATAGACGAGGGAGGAGGAAGTAGGGTGGTAGCATGGGCAATAGGAAGGACAGAGTAGGAAGTGTTACTAATTTCTAAATCTATACATATTAAAATAATGGAATTTGTATACCTCAAATATAATTTAAAAAGGTGATATGATGTAAGACTTTTAGTCCCTTAACATGGCTCCTAGGAAATACTCAGCAATGTTCCCCTTTTTATCCTTCTGTAATTGTGAATTAAATTATGGGGTATGATTATTTGAAAAGCAATATAAACACTAGTAAAACACAAATAAAAATCGTACTCCTGGGGCCTTCACTGTGGCTCACGTGGTTGGTGTTCCACCTGCGGTACTGGCATCCCATGTGGGTGCCAGTTCTGGTCCCGGTTGCTCCTCTTCCAGTCCAGCTTGAGGGCAGTCGAGGATGACCCAGGTGCTTGGGCCCCTGCACCCACATGGGAGACCAGGAAGAAGCACCTGGCTCCTGGCTTCACATCTGCACAGCGCTGGCCATGGTGGCCATTTGGGGAGTGAACCAATCAAAGGAAAACTTTATCTCTGTCTCTCTCACTGTCTGTAACCCTATCATATAAAAAAAGAGAGAGAGAGAGAGATGGGAACTTTTAAAAAAACTGTACTCTCAAATCTGAATGCCAACTTATGCTCTGTACACCCCTGATAAAAGTTAAATTGCATTTAAAGCCATTTATTATTATTTGATGGAAGCCTTCCAAGAGCAAAATAACAAGCAAGAATTTTCTTGAAGACAGAATTTATGTAGGAGCCAGGGTTTGGGGATCAGTTAGCAGCTGTGAATGTTAGTGCTTTTCATTCAGGAAACCAAGAACACCAACTGATTCTTGAGATTTTGGGGTGGGAAGGAAGGGAAGGAGGAACAAATGTAAATGCGCCCTGGTTTCCCACCGGTCTCCACTGTCCCCAGACTGCAGCCCTTGGGGAGGGCCAGCTGGGCTCTATAGGAATGCCATGACCTGGGCTCCATTTCCCAGAGTCTCCAGGTGCCTGGACGTGTTCCATATTCCTATGGACATGTGTGTGTGTGTACCTGCCCTTGTGACTCTGAGTAGGGGACAGAGGGAAGTTCATTCAGTTTGACTTTAGAGGCCATGCTACTCCATCTCTGGCATTCACCATGTGGATTGCTCTGCATGTGCAACCCCAGGCAGTTTTCAAGAACACCTGCAGCCTGCAACCCTCTCCTACTTTGCCTCTGCATCTCTGGCCTTTAGGTCTCACTCTGGGATTTGAGGCCATGGTAAGGTAGCTGATGATTTATTTAGCTGCTTTGTAGTTTCTGTCTTAAATTCTCCTGTTAGCAAGGATGCCAACTGTTATCACCTGCTACTGATACCTTTGCAAAGTGAGACGTGAAGTTAATGCAAGTATGCTGAATTGTTCAATAACTATAGCTATTTTAATCTGGATTTGCATAAAGTGGAGAACTCTAAAAACATACATACAGAAAAGTAAATTTTTTAAAAGATTTATTTATTTATTTATTTGAAAAGCAGGGTTACAGAGAGGCAAGCTAGAGAAAGAGAGTGCTTCCATCCATTGGTTTAACTCCCCAGTTGGCCACAGTGGCTGGAGGTGGGCCAATCTAAACCCAGGAAAATCTTCCTCACCTCCCATATGGGTGCAGAGGCCTAAGAACTTGGGCCATCTTCCACTGCTTTCC
This sequence comes from Oryctolagus cuniculus, assembly GCF_051225735.1. Taxonomy (NCBI): domain Eukaryota; kingdom Metazoa; phylum Chordata; class Mammalia; order Lagomorpha; family Leporidae; genus Oryctolagus; species Oryctolagus cuniculus. The sequence continues at coordinate 10,540,549 of NC_142889.1, forward strand.
CAGGCCATAGAGAGTTGGATTAGAGGTGAAGTAGCCGAGACTTGAACTAGTTTCCATATGGGATGCTGGCACTGCAGACTGCAGCTTTACTCACTAGGTCACAGCACTGGTCCCAGAATGTAATATTATCATTCTGCCCAGTTTTTTACAGCCACTCAATGCTTCAAGTTGATTATCTTACAGTACATACTATTGTAACTAAGAGGGCCAATTATTTGTCTTATATTGGGTTCTGTGTTTAAGCCCATGACATTTTTGGTGTGAGAGGATAGAAGTTAATAGATTTTCATAATTACTGTGATTTGTGGAAGCCTCTATACAAGTTGTTAGTGTGAGGAGCGGTAAGAAAGTAAAGCAAAAATGAAAATATAGCCCCTCCCCTTCAAAGATTTGTCCCCATAATGGAGTAGATGATGTGGCCTTGAAAACTATGACTTTCAGTATAATGGATTTTTCACATGTATAACTGTGAGTCACACGTTCTGTCAGAGTGGTGTTGCCACTCTGACAGTTTGTGAATGGACAAGAAGTTTTGTATTTCTGCTAGGAAACACTGCTTCAGACCCATGAAAACTGTAAGACCACTTTCTGAGCAGCTATGTTGAAACATCAAAGAATAGGATTCCTAGACTTGTCAGGCTTACCTGGCTGTCTGGCACATCATTGTACACTGCTATAAGTTTTTGGTAAGTTATTTTAAAATTTCAGCCAGGTAGAAACTAAGAGCTAGAAGCCTCTTCCTGGTGTCCCGCTTCAGTGCAAGGGCCCAAGCACTCAGGCCATTTTCTGTTGCTTTTCCTTGTGCATTAGCAGGGATGTGGATTGAAAATTGAGCAGCCAGGCTTCAAACCAGTACCCACAGAGGATGCCGGCACTATAAGAGTCTGCTTAACCCACTATGCCAGCCCCAGGTGGGGTTCTATTCAAAGAGGGGTAATTTTTTTTCTGAAATGACACTCAATGTAAAGAATATAATTTGTAGTAGATAATTCTTTCGTTATTATTTGAGTTTCATTAAATTTCTATTTAGTGAATATTTTTGAAGTTAATATATATTATATGTATATATTTGAAGCTAATGTGTATATGTATATATATATATTTGAAGTTAATGAGTCTTAGTAGTCTTCTTACATAATTCTTGCTTTGATAAATAAACTTTCTCCCATCTCCCATTTAAAATATTTTTAAAATTTATTTTCTATATTTGAAAGGCAAAGTAGTACACACAGAGAAAGTGACAGAGAGAGAAAGAGAGAGAGAGAGAGAGAGAGAGAGAGAGAGAGAGAGAGAGAGAGAGAGAGAGGTTTCACTCTCTAAATGGCTGCAATCCCAGAGCAGGGTCAAACTGAAGCCATAAACCTGCAACTTCATTTGGTATTCTGATATGGGTGCCTGGGACCCAAGTGTTGGACCATCTTCTGCTGCATTACTCAGGCATATTGATAGGGAAGTGGATTGGGAGTGGAGCAGCTGGCACTTAACCTGTACTCATATGGGATGCTGGCATTGCAGGTGGTACCTTAACCCAGTGTGCCATAATGCTAGCCTATCAATAGATATCTTGAAGTGGAATCAGTGGCTATGAAAATGCACAATCTAAAGTCACAAGGAAAATACAAAGATATTTCTTCTAACTCCTGTTGGTTCCAGGGGTCCTGATGGAACATCAGTTCTGACTGGATCAATAAGCAATGTAAAAGAAATCATAACTTCAGTCAGCATTTTGCTCTAAATCAAGAGTGGAGGAATCCAGCTTGTGGGCCATATTAGGTCCATGGAATCATTTGTTCTGGTTCTCCCAAGGTAAGTGCAGGTGGGGATGGATAATCTACAACATGCTGATTTTTAGTTGCTAGCTTTGTATGGTCCGTGAATGAAATAAATATGTAAATGGTCTTGAGAGAAAGAACATTCCTACTCCTGCAAAATTATAACACCAAATCTAAGGCAGTTTACAAATATGTTTAACAGTGAATGAATAACAATTTACCATCTTGTGAAAGACAGACACTTCTAGACAGCACATACCAAAGACACCAATTATGATTCTGGAAAAAATGACTTTATTCTTTCTCTGAAAACAGAAATGGGAATCTCGTGTTATGAATGAGGCATATGCATCAAAAATAATGTTGCTGCTCTTGGATCATGGAAAGCTTTTCTTAGAAATGGTTTTAAATGGCATGTTGAGATGTATATGTATGGCTACTGTGCATGATGTATCCATGTGTACAATTTGTAACAGCTCATATGTGCAGATGTTCTTTTATAGATGTGCATGACATGGGCATTCTTCAGTGTCTGGTCCTCTTTGGGGGAGTTGAAGAGAAGATGCATCTGTGGGGGAAGTGCATAGCTCAAAACTGATCTCTAAATAGGTCTGCCATGAGTGATGCTTCTTGAAAATATAGATTCCTACCTACTCCTGTGTGATTTGGCTTTACAAAGTTCATTTCCAAGGGCATATTGTATTTGGAGGTTTTTATAAGTCTTTTTCTTTGCTTGACTCAGGTGTATTTCAACTGGAATGTGTACAGACCAAAGTCAGCTAAGTATAGACCACAGGAAGCTGTCGATTTTTCTGAGTTACCATGGTGTGCAGCTGCTGCCAAGTGGCTCATAAAGCATGTGGTGGCTCTTGTCTGAGCATCTGAAAGCCAGGAAGTTGGAGTCTCCACCACTTGTTTCCATTTTTTTCCCTCCTGACTTTCTTCTTCCCCTTTTCTCTTTGTTGTTTCTGCTGGTCTGCAAAGGGGATGATTGCCCAGGAATAATCACTCCATTGATCCTATATGCCACTTGGCCTTTCTGCTTGGTAAGACTGCTTCTTGTGTGACACTGACCATTGAAAGAGACTTTAATGAACTCACATTGGCTGCCTTCAGAGTGGACAACTTGTTCTGCCTTCCAGCCCATTGGCAGTGGAGTGAATGCCACTATATTAGCAGGGGAGGGTTCCTTGGGAATTTGGTGGAGGAGAAGGGCTGAAGAAACTCATCCTTCTCTCATTACATTGCTTTTCTCATTATGTTTTTCTGGTCGTGGTATTATTTTATAGCTTTTATAGTGATTCATATCCTGTAGATAGTGTTTGTGTTTTATAACTCAGGCCTGTCCACATCAGGCTATTTATCAGAGAAGGACAAAGTTATTAGTCACCATAAAGCATTTCAAGTGGCTATGTTTTCCTTGTGACTGTAAGACTGCAAAGCTGATTTCTCTTGGGACTTAACACATTTGCTGGATGCATATTCTGGGGTTTTCACTGAGAAGTAGATGTAGCTGTCCTGTATGACTGCTTTATATTTCATGTTCCTTCTTGTGGAAAAGCTTTTCTCAGGTTCTCTGAGTGCCTGATTGGGCTATACCTGCCCATGTTGGGAAGTGAATCTTTATTTGGCACTTGTAGATTCAGAGAACCAAGTCCTTCAATCCTTTACATGAATTTAACCAAAAAATGCGTTTTGAGACATTTGGGCTGTGGGTAGACACCGCAGTTTTCCTGAATCCTAGTGAGAATTGATGAATTGATAGTGATTTTCTGCCCCATTATGTTCTGAGATTTAGTTCATTTTATTTTCTAATGAAAACATATCTAAGCTTTTCTCACCCCTCTCTGGAATTTTAATGAAAACATATCTGAGCTTCTCTCACCCTTCTCTGGAATTTTAGTGAAAACATATCTGAGCTTTTCTCACCCCTCTCTGGAATTTTAATGTTATCATCCACAGACTTGGGTACACTTTTTTCCTTCTCTTTATGATGCTGCTAAGAGTGATGGAGACATTAAAGCTCTCTCCCCTGTCAGCACATCTTCCTCAGGCTGTCTTGTTGAACTTTGCATTGGATTAACTTGGCTGCACTAAAACATCTGCCTAAACTCTGTGTAATTTCTCAATAAAAGTCATGATAAAACCAACCTGCCTTCTAAACCTTTCATCTTTTATTTTGAAATATGTTGTGAAGTCTTTTATGTCAGTGTCTGTAAGCTGGAGACTTCCTATTTAAGGTAGAAGGCTGTTGGGACAGCACAACTGTAGCCTTGCTCATTTATATGGGTGTAGCTCCTCTTTCACTCTTTACTTTTTTTGGTAATATTTAAAAGTTTTATTTTAAAGGTAAACTTATGGAGAAAGAAGAAGAGACAGAAGGATAAGGATCTTGAATCAGCTGAATCACCTCTCAAATGGCCACAATGGACAGGGCTGGGTGATGATTCATGTCCCTGTTGCTCCACTTATGATCCAGTTCCCTGCTAATGCCCTGGGAAAAACAACAGAGGATGGCTGAAGTTTTTAGTCCCTGCCACCCATGTGGGAGACCTGGATAAATTCCTTGGCTCCTGATTTATGCCTGCCTAAGCCGTGGCTGTTGTGCCCATCTAGGGTATGAAGTAACAGATGGAAGATTCCCTCTTTCTTTCTCTGTCTGTCTCTCTGTGTCAAGATACATTTATTCATTTGCATGGCAGAGTTACAGAGAGAGAGAGAGGGAGAGAGAAAGAGAGAGAGAGGAGAGAGAGAGGGGGAGGGAGAGATAGAGAGCAGAGAGAGATCTTCCATCCACTGGTTCACTCTCCAGATTTCTTCAATAGCCAGAGCTGGGTCCAGCCATGGCTAGGCCTACACCAGGAGCCAAGAGCTTCATCCATGCTTCACATGTGTATGACAAATGTCCAACTACTTGGATCATCTTCTGTTGTTCCAAGGCCATTATCAGGATGCTGGATCAGAAATGGAGCAGCTGGAACATCCAACAGGTGCCTATGTGGGATACCAGCATTGCAGGTGGTAGCTTTACCTGCTAGGCTACAACACTGTCACTTTTCTGTCTTTCCTCCTCTCTCTGTTATGCCAACTTTCAAAGAAATAAATCTCAAACTGGCACACATTGCAAGTGGCAGCTTTACCTACTATGCCACAGCACCAGCCCTCAAAGAATCTTTTATTTAAGGAATACAGACTTCATGCATTTCATAAGTACAATGTTAGGAATATAGTGATTCTTCCCACCATAACCCACCCTTCTACTGACTCTCCCACCCATCCTCCTCCCTCTTCCATTCCCAGTCCTATTCCCCTCTTAGATCCATTTTCAATTCATTTATACATAGAAGACCAACTTTATATTAAGTAAAGAGTTCAACAATTTGCACAGTAAAAAAATCAAAAAACAAAACAAAAAATACAAAAAACACAAGGGCTGTTCAATGTCATTGCATTTTGAAGTTAACTTTAACAAAGCACCCAAGAATGATACATCTTTTGAGAGCACATAGACAGTTATAATAGAACTCTTTGAGAATAGAGAACCTGCATTGGAAGTTAGTATACAGTACTTTTTAATTTTTCAGTTAACACTCATGTATGACATCAGTGATCATCTGAGGTTCAAGGGGGCCCAGAACTGCCCATGACTGACTCTGTTTTCTTGTTCACCAGAGATACTCTTTTCTTTTTTTGACAGGCAGAGTGGACAGTGAGAGAGAGAGAGAGAGAGAAAGGTCTTCCTTTGCCATTGGTTCAGCCTCCAATGGCTGCCATGGCTGGCACACTGCAGCCGGTGCACCATGCTGATCCAATGGCAAGAGCCAGGTACTTCTCCTGGTCTCCCATGGGGTGCAGGGCCCAAGTACTTGGGCCATCCTTCACTGCACTCCCTGGCCACAGCAGAGAGCTGGCCTGGAAGAGGGGCAACCAGGACAGAATCCTGCACCCCAACTGGGACTAGAACCCAGTGTGCCAGCTCTGCAAGGTGGAGGATTAGCCTAGTGAGCCATGGCGCTACCCTGAGATAGACTCTTGAAACCTGTGGGCTGACAGCAGCCTCTGGAATGTTTTACTCTCAACTTCGATATATTTGAGAGTTTTCTTTCAAGTCCCAAAAGCCCTGAGCAGTTGATGTTATTTTGTATTGAGACATTCTTTATAAAGGCAGGCATCACTGAGAACTGTGTATCTTCAGAATCAGTTGAACTTTCCCAGGCCTGGATGGAGTTCCAGGATGCTGGCTTCAGGCTGGCACATGCCCAGCTGTTGTGAGCATTTGTGGATGTACCAGCAAATGAAAGAAATCCTTCTACTTTTCCCTCTCTGTCTCTGACTTTCAAATGAAATAAAAATTAAATAAATAAAAATTGAAGGGGCTGGATCTGTGTGTAACAAGTTAAAGTCCCTGCCTGCAATGTGGCATCACATAGGGGTGCTTGTTCTGGCTCCATTCACCCCATTTCCAACCCAGTTCCCTGCTTGTGTGTGTGGGAAAGCAGTGGAGATTGGCCCAAGTCATTGTACCCTTGAACCCTCATGGGAGACCTGGAGGACATTTCTGACTCCTGGCTTTAAATCGGTTCAGCTCCAGCCATTGTGGCCATTATGAGAAGTGAACTAGCAAATAGAAGAACTCTCTGTGTGTCTACCTCTGTCTGTAACTACATCTTTCAAATAAACAAATAATTTTTTAAAAACATCAAAAAAGCATGTGTTTTTCCTTGTGTCTTTTTTTCCCCTTTTCCACTCCCTCTCCCTTTTCATTCACATCATGATTCATTTTCAATTCTCTTTATATACAGAAGATCAGTTTAGCATACATTAAGTAAAGATTTCAACAGTTTGCTCCCATACAGAAACATAAAGTGAAAAATACTGTTTGAGTACTAGTTATAGCATTAAATCAAAATGTACAGCACACTAAGGACAAAGATCCTATATGAGAGGTAAGTGCACAGTGACTCCTGTTGTTGACTTAACAATTGACACTCTTGTTTATGGCCTCAGTAATCACCGTAGGCTCTTGTCATGAGCTGCCAAGGCTATGGAAGCCCCCTGAGTTCACCGATTCTGATCATATTTAGACAAGGCCATGGTCAAAGTGGAAGTTCTCTCCTCCCTTCAGAGAAAGGTACCTCCTTCTTTGATGACCTGTTCTTTTCACTGGGATCTTACTCGCAGAGATCTTTCATTTAGTTTTTTTTTTTTTTTTTTTCCCAGAGTGTCATGGCTTTCCATGCCTGAAATACTCTCATGGGCTTTTCAGCCAGATCTGAATGCCTTAAGGGCTGATTCTGAGGCCAGAGAGCTGTTTAGGATATCTGCCATTCTATGGGTCTGCTGTGTATCTTGCTTCCCATGTTGGATCGTTCTCTCCCTTTTCTATTCTATCAGCTAGTATTTGCAGACACTAGTCTTGTTTATGTGCTCCCTTTGGTTCTTAGTCCTATCATTATGATCACTTTTGAACAGAAATTGATCACTGGGACTAGTGAGATGGCATTGGTACATGCCACCTTGATGGGATTGAATTGGAATCCCCTGGCATGTTTCTAACTCTACTGTTTGAGGTAACTCAGCTTGAGCCTGTTCCGAACTGCACATCTCTTCCCTCTCTTATCCCCACTCTTGTATTTAACAGCAATCACTTTTCAGTTAAGTTTCAGCACTTAAGAAGAATTGTGTAATGATTACAGTATTCAACCAAAAGTATGAAGTGGAACAAATAAAAAAAAAATACTAAGAGGGATAACATATTAAGTTGCTCATCAACAGTCAGGGCCAAGGCTAATCAAGTCAAAGTTTCTCCTAGTGTTCATTTCACTTTAACAGGTTCCCTTTTTGGTGCTCAGTCAGTTGTCACCTATCAGGGAGAACAAGTGATATGTGTCCCTTTGGGATTGGCTTATTTCACTCAACATAATGTTTTCCAAAATCCTAACAGGGATCACTTTTCAGTTAAAATTCAAACACCTAAGAATAATTGTGTGTTAATTACAGAGTTCAATGGTAATAGAACAAAAATTACTAAAATGGATACAGTATTACATTGTACATCAACCATCAGGAAAAGAGCTGATCAAGTCACTGTTTTCTCATAGTGTCCATTTCACTTCAACAAGTTTCCCCTTTGGTGCTCAGTTAGTTGTCGCTGATCGGGGAGAACATATGATATTTGTCCCTTTGGGACTGGCTTAATTCACTCAGCATGATGTTTTCCAAATATCACCATCTTGTTGCAAATGACCTGGTTTCTTTGTTTTTGACTGCTGTATAGTATTTTATAGACTATATGTCCCATAATTTCTTTATCCAGTCTACCGTTGATGGGCATTTGGGTTGGTTCTAGGTCTTAGCTATTGTGAATTGAGCTGAAATAAACATTAATGTTCAGACAGCTTGTTTGTTTGCCAATTTAAATTCCTTTGGGTAAATTCCAAGGAGTGGGATGGCTGGGTTGAACGGTAGGGTTATATTCAGGTTTCTCAGGAATCTCCAGACTGACTTCCACAGTGGATTAACCAATTTGCATTCCCACCAAAAGTGGGCTAGTGTCCCTTTTTCCCCACATCCTCTCCAGCACATGTTCTCCTTTCCCCACATCCTCTCCTATTGTTGGTAGATTTCTGCATGTGAGCCATTCTAACCGGGGTGAGGTGAAACCTCATTGTGGTTTTGATTTGCATTTCCCTGGTTGCTAGTGATCTTGAACATTTTTTCATGTGCCTGTTGGCCATTTGGATTTCCTCCTTTGAAAAATGTCTATTGAGTTCCTTGGCCCATCTCTTAAGTGGGTTGTTTGTTTTGTTTTTGTGGAGTTTCTTGATGTCTTTGTAGATTCTGGTTATTAACCCTTTATCTGTTGCATAGTTTGCAAATATGTTTTCCCATTCTGTAGGTTGTCCCTTCACTCCTGTTTCTTTTGCAGTACAGAAATTTCTCAATTTGATGCAATCCCAAATGTTAATTTTGGCTTTGACTGCCTGTGCTTCTGGGGTGTTTTCCAAGAAGTCATTGCCAGTACCTATATCTTGGAGGGTTTTTTCAATGCTCTCTAATAATTTGATGGTGTCAGGTCGTAGATTCAAGTCTTTAATCCATGTTTAGTGGATTTTTCTGTAAGGTGAAAGGTAGGGGTCTTTCTTCATGATTCTGCACGTGGAAATCCAGTTTTCACAGCACCATTTATTGAATAGACTGTCCTTACTCCAGCGATTGGTTTTGGATCCTTGGTCAAATATAAGTTGGCTGTAGATGTTTGGATTGATTTTTGGTGTTTTAATTCTGTTCCATTGGTTTATCCATCTGTTTCTGTACCAGTACCATGCTGTTTTGATTACAACTGCCCAGTAGTATGTCCTGCAATCTGGTATTGTGATGCCTCCAGCTTTGTTTTTGTTGTATAAGATTGCTTTAGCTATTTGAGTTCTCCTGTGTCTCCATATGAACTTCTGCACAATTATTCCAGATCTGAGAAGAAGGTCTTTGGTATCTTGCTTGGTATTGCATTGAATCTATATATATTGCTTTTGGGAGAATGGACATTTTGATGATATTCTTATAATCCATGAGCATGGAAGATTTTTCTATTTCTTAGTATCCTCTTCTATTTCTTTCTTTAAGGTTTTGTAATTTTCATCGTAGAGATCTTTAACGTCCTTGGTTAAATTTATTCCAAGGTATTTGTTTTTGTAGCTATTGTGAATGGGATTGATCTTAGCAGTTCTTCCTCAGCTGTGGCATTGCTTGTGTATAGAAAGGCTGTTGATTTTTGTGCATTGATTTTATACCCTGCTACTTTGCCAAAATCTTCTATGAGTTCCATTAGTCTCTTAGTAGAGTTCTTTGGGTCCCCTAAGTAAAGAATCATATCATCTGCTTTACTCACTATGTTGGGCCTAGATTTCAGTTTAACAGTCAATATAGAATTCTTCTAGAAGACTTTTCCTCATGGCTATACAAATAGGAATTTCTTTGTTTTTATTTGACAGATAGAGTTTGTGAGAGAGAGAGAGAGAGAGAGAGAGAGAGAGAGAGAGAGAGAGAAAGTTCTTCCTACCATTGGTTCACCCCCAAAGTGGCCACTACGGCCAGAGCTACACTGATGCAAAACCAGGAGCCAGGTGCTTCCACCTGGTGTACCATGAGGGTGCAAGGGGCCATCCTCCACTGCCTTCCTGGGTCAGAGAGCTGGACTGGAAGAGAAGCAACCAGGACTTCCTCCACTGCTTTCCTGAGCTACAGAGACCTGGACGGGAAGAGGAGCAACAAGGACTAGAATCCAGCACCCTTTTGGGATGTTGGTGCCGCAGGTGGAGGATTAACCAAGTGAGCCACAGCTCTGGCCCAGGGATTTATTTCTTATAATGTAACCCAAATTAACTATTTCCATGTTTCTTGATTATCATTCTCTGTTGGTTCAGGAGACTGACAAATTGGGAGACCAATGGTAGAGCATCTGTTTTCTGTTCAGTTGTGCTGAACTGCAGGGAAGTTATAATGCAAGTTTCAGACCAGGAAAATGAGGTTGTAGGTGTGAGGGAGGACAATATAGGGCAAGTATAAAAATAATAAGTGCAGGACAATTGTCACAGAGAAGTGAAAAGAAGAAAAGAAAACTTGAAGATAGAAGTAGGGCAAAATGGGAAATTGGAAGCATCTAAATGAATTCTGGCTGTGATCATGCATACTTGTTGAAGGTGTGGGGAAACAATCTCTAGCACTCATTGGTAGGAGTGTAATGCAGAGGAGACTTTTTGGAGGATAATTTGATAGATCTCTACAAAATGCAAATGTCCCTTGGTTGGATGCAACTGAGGATTTTACTTTACATAAATTTCATCTAATGCACAAAGACTATGTAAGTTATTTGTAATATTGTTTATTATGGAAATAAAGCAAGCAACCTAATTGTATACTGATAGGGAATTGGTAAAATACATTATGGTGTATCTGTACAATCAAATACAAAATATGTTGTGGTCTGAAAAGTGATTTAGAGATAGGGTGCTTATACATAAAATAAAGCACAGGAAAAATGCCCCTTTGTAAAGCAAAAAATGCATGCATATATGTCACTTTTTCTCATTTTATTTACTTATTTTCATTTCATTCATAAGGCAGAGAGAGTTTTTACATCTGCTGATTCATTCCCCAAATAGATGCAGTGCCAGGCTGAAGCAAGAGCCAAAAGTTTTATCTAGGTCTCCATGTTGATGTAAGAGCCAATGACTTTGACCATCTTTCACTGTTTTCCTAGACACATTAGCAGGAAGTTGGAGCAGAAGCAGAACAGCCAGGATGTGAACTGTTGCCAGTAAGGGATACCAGCATCAGAGGTGTTGGCTTAATTCACTGTGCCACAATGCCAGCCCCATGCATAAATATTCTTATGAAGGCATTTCAAAAGGCTTATGGGAAATGAAGTTAAAAGTAACATCATTTTGGTGTAAAAATTGAAATTCAATAATTTTTTCATAATGCACACTACACAAATGTTTTTAGAACCTTCTTGTATGCATGCCTTTCAAAATTTATTACAATGAAACAGACAATCATTTAATAACAGTTTTTCATTTTGTATATATACATATAGAAGTCTCAGATGATAAGGCAAAAAACTTTTCAGAGTAGTTTATTCAGGGAAGTAGGACTAGTTTAGAAAGAAGGGAGTAATGCTTTTTTTTTTTTTTTACAGGCAGAGTGCACAGAGAGAGAGAGAGAGAAAGGTCTTCCTTTGCCATTGGTTCACCCTCCAATGGCCACCATGGCTGGCGCACTGTGCTGGTCTCCCATGGGGTACAGGGCCCAAGCACTTGGGCCATCCTCCACTGCACTCCCGGGTCATAGCAGAGAGCTGTCCTGGAAGAGGGGCAACCAGGACAGAATCCAACGCCCCGACTGGGACTAGAACCCGGTGTTCCGGCACCGCTAGGTGGAGGATTAGCCTATTGAGCTGCGGCGCTGGCCAAAAGCATTTTTAAAGGTACACTGAGAGAGAGTCAGAGGGAGAGAGAGAGAGAGATCTCCATCTACTGTTTTATTTCCCAAATGGCTGAAATATCTAGGGTGAGCCAGAATGAAGCCAGAAACCAGGAACCCCACCTGGACTCCCACATAGGGTTCCAGGCACATGGGTCATCTTCCTCTGCCTTTCCAGGTGCATTACAAGGAGCCTGAATATCAGGAAGCTGGAGTAGAAGAGCATCCATGACTTATATTAGGCTGTTATGGGATGCTGGCACTCCAAGCAACAGCTTAACCTATAGAACCACAACACTGCCTACCCCATGTATTATTATAATACAAAGATTTATATTCTGATATTCTGATTTTAAAATGATAATTTAGAGTTAGTAGAACAGAAAAAAGGATATTATGTAATAACTGAGGAAATGCAAATAAAATTTAGTCTTTAGTTGATGATGTATCAGTGTCAAGGCCAGTGTTGTGACACAGTGGGTTAAGCTACTGCTTACAATGTAAGAAATCCCACATGGGTGTTGGTTGAAATCCCAGCTGCTCCACTTCCAATCCAGGTCACTGCTATTGCACCTCATAAAGTAGCATAATGTGACCTAATGTTTGGGTCCCTGCCACTCATGTGGGAATCCAGATAGAGTTTTGGGCTGTTGGCTTTGGCTTGTGACAGCCACACTCATTGATTTGTGGAGTGTGCTAATGGATGCAAGGGCTCTCCATCCCTTCCTCTAAGTAAATCCACCTATCAAATTAAAATAAACCTTTAAAAAAGAAAATAGTATGTAAATAGTACCACATTAGTTGGGATAAGTATATCATGTTAATATGAGAAGGTAGTAAGAGTGGAGAGAGATAGAGAGATATCTTCCATATGTTGTTCTATCTCCAGATGGCTACAACAGTTCAGGCTGGGATACATTGAAGTCAGGAGTCAGGAGCTTCATCTGGGTCTCCCATGTGAGTGACAGGGGCCCAAAAAAATTGAGCCTTTTTCTTTTCTTTTCTCAGTCCATTGTCAGTCAGAGAGATGGATTGGAAGTGGAGAAGCTGGGGCACAAATCTGCACCCATATGGGATGCTGCCATTGCTTATTATGGCTTTACTCATGGCACCATTATGTTGGTCCTTCTATAATTTCTTTTAGCTATTGGAAGCTATAACTATCCAGTTCATTTTTTTGCTTTTATAAAAACTACAAGACATAATAAAAATGCCATAATGTCAGATGGTTTCTTTTTCTTGGCAGAAAAAAATTATATGGATACTTTTTTTTTTCATTTTTCATTCCTCTATGTCCAGAGTTGTAGGTAGGTTATATTATAAGGTCTATCACATCTTCTGAACTAGAAAAACGCCTATGCCATTTTTCTTCTAGCTGTAGCAACAAAGAAAACAGTCTCATGTGCTATGTAAGAGTTCACAAAAGATGATGAAGTAATTTATAAGACAGCAGCAACAGCCTCCCATTTAGGGAGGTGAATAGAATTCGCTGGACACAAAACTTTTGCATTCTTCCAGCATCTTTTAAACTAAATCCAAGCATTCATTTACAGGGTTAGCCACTGCACAACCTGGTCCTTCCTTAGGAAAATGAAAACACATTTTAAAAAACCAAATGTCAACACTTTTGAGAAAAAAAGTCAACAACTTTCTTTTCTTTCTTTTTTTTTTTTTTGAGAGGTAGAGTTAGACTGTGAGAGAGAGAGAGACAGAGAAAAAGGTCTTCCTTCCATTGGTTCACCCCCCAATGGCCACTATAGCTGGCGTGCTGTGCTGATCTGAAGCCAGGAGCCAGGTGCTTCCTCTTAGTCTTCCATGTGGGTGGATCATCCTCCACTGCCTTCCTGGGCCACAGAGAGAGTCGGACTTGAAGAGGAGCAACCAGGACTAATACCTGGTGCCCCAGCTGTGTCTAGAACCTGGAGTACCAGTGCCACAGTGGAGGATTAGCCTAGTGAGCTGTGGCGCCAGCCAACTTTCTTTTACAGGAGAAATACCCCCCTTTTTATCCAAAAGCATGGATTTACACATGTAAAAATGTGTAATTGAAAAGAAACTGTGGTGGTTTATTCACACATAAAATGAACCTTGTAATCCTCTCTTTGTTTCTTTAACAGCAAAATCTATGTCACAGGATGAGCCAGGATTCAAATATATAAATATGTGTCACTTTTTAACATCTCTTTTCATTTCAAATTAGAATGCAGATTTGGGATATACCATCACAGTCTCAAATGGGCTTAACATGTAGTGGCTGAATCTGCAAGACAATTTTATTTTTCTATTGAAATAAATCACTTTATTTTTGAAAAATAAAGCATTTAAGGACAAATCAAAATGCCTCAGTAACCATATATCCAACTAAACCTTCATCTATTTAAATGAGTTATATATGCTGCCAACTACTAACCTTTATTTCACTCACACTAGAGCAATAAATCTTCTGTACTTATGTATCTTCCTCACCCAATTATTCAAAGGAAAAAAACTCAAAATGATTAGCAAAGAAAAATGGAGGAATTAACACCCTTTTTAATTTGTTTTAAACATTTTTAAGGTTTAAAAAGTTTAAAGTTTGTAATTCCTAGTAGTAAAACATTATCTGAATGAATACCCTAATGACAAACCACTGTCAAATGCTTCAGCTGCATTTGGTGCAGATGGGTAGGGATTATCTTCAAAGCACCCCAGCTCTCTGATGAGAAGGTCAGAGGTACACTGGTTTGTATTATTGCGACATCCATTAGGTGATCTGGGCTGCTTTTCCTTCAGCAAGGGCTTTGTCAGAAGGGCATTATGCTTGACCTCCGAATTTGGCTGACCATTTACTGATAAGATTCATAACCTTGGGGTTACTCTGGTATTTCAACATATTTGCAGGGTTCTGGGCCACATCCTGGAAAGCCACCATAACTTCTGGATCCTGCATGGCTGCAATAACCTCTGGCTCACTAAGGATTTCATTGAGGCCAGGCATTCCTGCCATTCCAGGCATGGGCCCTCCCATTCCAGGCATTCCTCCAGGAAAATTTCCAGGCATCCCCCCAGGAAAGCCACCTGGAAAAGGGCCATACTGAGCTCCTGATTGTCGTCTGGCTTCTTCCTCCCTCTGGGCGCGCTCATGCTCTTCTCAAGCCTTCTTGACTCTTTCCATTCTTTCTTTGATCTCTCGTTCTTCACGTTTTCACTCATACTTTCTCCGATGTTCTGCAATTTTCTGGGCCCTGGGTTGAACTTCCTTCAGCACTGCACTGGCATCTTCACCATAATCCAGTTTGCAGGCAAGGGCCAGATCATGGGCGACTTCTTCCCAGTGGCCCAGAAGTCTGTGTGCTTTCCCTCGCCACTTGTAAGGCTTAGCTGAATCAGGATTTATGTCAATGGCTCTGTCACAGTTTCGGATGGCGGCATTTGGCTTCTGTAATTTGACGGAGACACTTGCTCTCTTGGCGTACAGAATGGCCAAACAAGGATTTAGCTTGATGGCATCTGTGAACAGGTCTATGGCTTTCTGCAGTTCACCATCATTTAGGGCTTCAATGGCAGCCCCTTTCTTCTCATTTGCCTGGTCCATCATCTCCTCAGTTATCTCTACGTTTTCATCTCCCATTTCCTGAGGCACATCAGTGTTGGTTCAATTACATCTTCATTGTCAATTTCTAGATCACTTTCCTCACTTGACGGCTTGTCTGTCTGTATGGTCTCCTCCGCCTTCTTACTATCTGTTTTTTCTTCCTTGATATTTTCTTCTGATTTAGCTTTATGGGTAGCAGGTGGTACTTTACCCCCCATGCTCTCCACCCACTCTTTCAGGAAGCGCATCTCTTCCGTGTGCAGGACGCTCGGGTCCTGCTTACATAACTTCACGAAGGCCCGGAGCTCGTTCACTTTGCGGGGATCCATGGTCGGCGGGCGGCGGCTGGTGGCCCCGATTCCAGGCCCGGGCGCTGGCTCAAAGTGACCGCATTAGTAGGGGCTGCAAGACAATTTTAAAAGCCCTTCAGTCACCCATACTTGTATGTAGTCTTTTTGTTTGGAACAAACAAAGCACCTGTTTGAAATTAAACATCAACCTTCAGTGTGTAAAGTAATTTCTTTATAATTAGGCAAACTGCAACAGAAGATTCCTATCAGTTGCTTCTTTATTTCTGGGGAAGTCAGCAGGCCAGCTGAATGCCAAGGGATTCTCTGTTGAATCAAAGAGGTGAAACAAAAGAAAAGCAGTCTTTTCTATCCCAAATCATGAAGGTAATGTACAAAGAAATATCCATACTTCAAGAATGGGGAAAGTGACTGGACAAAGGAAGCAGGACTACCCACTCTAGGAGTCAACACAGAAGCATTTGCCAAATCCCGAGTTCAGCACCTTGTTTTTTATATGAATAAAAAGCACCTAAATGTCAAGGAAAATGTTCTTCCTGTGATAAGGAACTGCCTGCTCGCCCCTTATTATCATCTTTCTTCCCTCCCCTTACAGGACCCAACTGCTATACTTCGCCTCCTGGAGGCCATGTACCTCCAGCCCAGAGGCCATCAAGCCACAGTGTGCCTCACTCCCATCTTTGCTCTCCAGGTCATTTTATTTTATCATTTTGAATAAACGTTTATGCACTAGATTAGGAGAAAACACAGTAAATATTTTATTTTACTTTCATTTAACTCTTATCACATTCCATTTTGTGACCTGCCATCTAAATATGTTTCTTTTTCTTTGATAAATTCCTTTCTTGTTAATTTGTCTAAGAGACAAAGTATTCCTGTCCACTGATTTACTACCCAAATGCCCACAGATGCCATGGTAAGAACCATGGCAAAAGCTGGTTGTTGAAAACTCCATACCAGTTTTCCATGTGAATTTCATGAACCCAATCACTTGGGCCATCATCACTGTTTGCCAGAATCTGAATTAACAGGAAGCTGGAGTCAGAAATAATATTTATCCAGGAATGAAGCTCAGATACTCCAATAAGGGATACAGGCTTTTTTACTCTTAGGCAAAATGACCTATATTTTAAGTGAGACACAGATACAAAGTTGATGAAGCTGTATATAATTTGATAGCAGTATTTGTTAGATTTGGAATAGCTCAGGGTCTGTCCTTTCTTACTGCCAGAAAGGAGAGATGGGAAAAGGAGATAGAGGCCAATGTTAACAGAGACGATTTGCTTTATTGAAGCAAAGAGGTGATGACAGTCTCCAGAGATGGCACCGTAGGATGGACACAGGTCTGGGCTTTTATCTGTTCTGGTTGTTGAAGAAACTTGGCACCAGGAGCTCTCCAGAAGCCTTCAAGACCTTTCATTTACCTAGTTTTGTGAGCCATTTTGCCAATGACTAGAGAGACCATGAGCAGATCTCCCACCATGTATGGGGGGAGAGAAAGTAGGGAAAGGGCAACATGTCCTTTATTCTGGCTTTTGTAATTTCATTGATTATTCTCCAGAGCGAAGTCAATGCATGTTCCCTAGAGCAAGACAGGGTTGACCAGATGTCTGGTTGTTGAGTAAAGAAAGCTTAGGTGAAGTTATCCAGAGATCTTCCTAAAGGACCGTGAGAAAGATGTAGAGTTGGGTTTGAGTAAAGGCCATTAGGGTGGAAGGTGGCTGTGAGGCAGGTCCTGCTCAAGTAGGGTGGTTAATTTCGTTAGTCTGAGTGAGGTGAGACCGTTGGGGTGGCCATATGTCATGAGTGGGTTAGCACTGGAGTAGGCATTGTGGGAGGGGCTTTTTAAGTCTGGACAGGTGGACCCAAATGGGGCCATTATCTAGTTTAGCTGTGGGGGGAATAAGGAAGAGAACCTTGTGAGGTCCCATCAACTTTGAAGTTAGTGGGGAGTGGGATGGGTCTGAGAAGTAGACCATATCTCCTATAGCCAAAGCTGGCAGGAGGGCACTGTCAGTATATTGCCATAGGCACTATCTGAAAGCTAAAAGGAGGGGAAAGGGCAAATTTGAGGGAAGGGGGGAGAGAGGAAGCTCAAGTCCTGGGACAGCAATGGGTCTGCCAAACATAACTTCAAGGGGACTGAGCTGTAGGGTTTTTTGTTTGTTTGTTTTTTTGTTTGTTTTTTGTTTGTTTGTTTGGCAGAGTTCTAAGCTTTAGGAGGGCGAAGGATAAAAGTTTTGTCCAATCTAAATGAAGTTTAATACAGAGTTTGGAGAGGGTTTCTTTTAAGGCTCTATTGGTCTTTCAACATTTCCTAATGATAAAGACTATAAGAAATATGAAATTTCCAAGGTGACCTGTTGAGACACCTAGGTGTCTCAAGTCACTGTTGAGTGATTTGTTGGGACACCTGGGTGGTGAATTTGGGTCCATTGAGGTAAGCCAAAATTGATAGCAGTAACAGTGAATAGACAGGTATAAGGATCCTTCCATCTGAGATCAATTCAATTTCCTACCAGTGGCATTTTCAGAATACCAGTTAAATCTGGTTGTAAATCAGGTACAGGTTGATCAGAAAGTTCAAGTGGAAAGACCATCTTGATTTATTCATTGTTGGGCTGTGTATTTCATTAATCACTGACAGTGCTGGAGGATTTTGTTTCCTTTTTCTTTTTTTTAAAGATTTATTTACTTATTTGAAAGTCAGAGTTACACAGAAAGAGGAGAAGCAGAGAGAGAGAGAGGTCTTCCACCTGATGGTTCACTCCCGAGATGGCCACAATGGCTGGAACTGTGCCGATCTGAAGCCAGGAGCCAGGAGCCAGGAGCCTCTTCCCAGTCTCCCACATGGTTACAGGGGCCCAAGAACTCGGGCCATCTTCTACTGCTTTCCTGGGCAATAGCAGAGAGCTGGACAGGAAGTGGAGCAGCCAGGTCTTGAACGAGCACCCATATGAGATGCCGGCACTTCAGGCCAGGGCTTTAACCCACTGTGCCACAGTGCCAGCCCCAAGGATATTGTTTTCTAGCTGGTTTTTATGCTGTTACACATGGAAGTGTTTTTCTAATTTCATTTTTAAATAGTTCATTATTAGCATATATATGTGCTTCTGATTTTTAAAATTATTTTAAAATAATTTTTGATTAATGTATACCAGTCATGCATTATTTTGGGTATAGTACAATGTTTGAACACATGTACGCAGTAGAAGCTGATTAAACTAGACAACTAATGTTTCCATTTTCTCTTCATGATTTGAGCCTACCAGTTCCTCTCCTCCAGTTCTTTACATAGTACCTGACATGGTCCACTGTAGTTATCAAACTCTATTATGGAGCAGCAGAAGTTACTTCTGTCTCCCTGTCTTTTTGTAACTGTTATCCAATACTCCTTTATTCCTAGCCTCCTTCCTTCTCAGCCTCTAATAATCACAATTCTATGTTCGGATCCATTATTTTTGTTCACTTCCATATATGACAAGGAATATGTGACATTTATGTCTCTGTTCCTGGCTTATTTCAATTGATTTAATAATTTTGCAGGACATAACAATATTTTAATTTTTTATCTAAATGATGTTTCCTTGTCCACTGTTTCATTGACAGCTAGATTGGTTCCAAATCATGGCTGCTGTTGAACTGTGTGGTAGTGACTATAGGAAATTTGCTCTTTGATATTCTGATTTCATTTCCTTTTACTATATCACCAGGAGTAAGATAACTATGTCATGTACATACTATTTTCCATAACATATGCACTAATTTACATTTTCACCTGTAGTGTATGAGTGTTTTCTTTTCCTACAACTTCTCTAGAATTTATTTTTTTTATTTTTTGGTGTAAGATGATTAATATTGTGTCTTTTGTGTTTTTTTCTTTCTCTGTTTGTTTATTAAATATTTGTAAATCTTTGTTTATTTGAAAGACAGAATTATTGAGAGAGGGATAGGCAAAGAGATCTTTCATCAGTTGGCTTGCTGCCCAAAGAGTTGCAATAGCTGGGGCTGGGCCAGCCTGAAGTCAGGAGCTTCATGCAGGTTGCTCACATTACAAGAAGTGTCCCAAGTCCTTGGTCCATCTTATGCTGCATTTTGAGGTGCATTATCAGGTTGCTGAATTGGAAGTGGAGTAACCCAGACTCAAACTGGCACTCATATGGGATGCTGGCATCACAGGTGGCAGCTTAAGTCACTGTGCCACAGTGCCAACCCCTCTTCCTATCAGTTATATTCCTCAATAAAGTCATTAATGTTGGCATCCACTTAATTTAATTTTATTATTCAGTATATTGAAGTTTTTTTATTCCCACTATTCCTCTCATATTGCTCTTCCCAAAGTCATTAGTGATCAATGTGTTGCAATTTATGCTTTGAATTCCTCATTTAACAGTACATGCCATTCACATAGCACTTCATTAAAGTTCAACTGTGTGCCAAACCCTCTTCTAGGCACAGAATATAGGCCCTTTTTTCTTCATAGTTAATATGACAACATGCAAATAAGAAGATATGAAATACAATTTCATTAAGAACAAATTGTATTATGGAAGTGAACCATAGTAATGGGATAGAGAACTAGTGAGAGCAAAGAAGCACATTAGAAAGAAGCCTCTGACACATTTCCTAGCTCCCTCCTCAAGCACTACCTCCCTCAGCACACATCAATTCTCATCTCCTTGGCTTTCCTCTGAACTTCTGATTACTCCTTTTCAGTTCACTTTCAGCCTCTTCTGAAATATTGATATTACTCAGATATTTACCATTGCAGTGGTTGTCTTCACACTTTACAAATATGTGTAGTGCCTGGGTAAAGTCGTCTACTCATGACTTCACACTTATTAAATAAAGTTGCATTTCTCCTGAGCGTAGAACTCATATATGCAACTCTGATCTTTACAGGTTCCTCAAAATCAATATGAGCAAAATTAAAAGTAAAACTTGATTCCCTTTGATAAGCTTTATCTCAGAGTATGTCACTAACATTCACCCTCCTACAAAATGCAAATATTTGGGAGTAATCAGTTCTTTACATTTTTCATTCACTTATCTATCACCAGATGATCCTATGCCTTATCTGTCTTCATATATCTTCATTTTACCTTCCAACTCCCTGGTCCCACCTTGCTTATATCTGCTTTCTCCTACACATATGAAATTGCAATAGTTATCGAATGTGGCTCCCACTCTTGCTCTCAGCTTCAATTGATTCCCCAAGCAGAGTAAAAAACACAATAGCTGTCACCTGATTTCATCTTCACACCTTCACCTAAGCCATTTGACTCCTCCACATCCCGTGTCTGCCTACTTCTCTATCTTCACCTTTGTCAGTGGCTCCTGACCCCTACTCTGCTTTAACCACTGTGAACTTTGCTCAATTTTTGGCCTATGACTTTGCCCTGGCTCATGAAAACCAGACTGCATAAATGAATGAAGCTTCTGAGGTCATGATTCCTTGGAGGAATATAATAAAAGACAGAAGGAATAAAACCAAACCAAACAAAAAAATCCTCAGTATATATCAGGTATACTATTTTTGCAAGCCACAGAGAAGTGACTAAATAGCAGTTTAGCAGAAGGAAAGTAGTGAGACCTACAAGTTTGTGACAAGCTAACAGGCACTGGTCACGATTCTAACAAACCTATTAGAAAGAGTGAGATTTTCTTTTTTTTTTTTTTTTTTTTTTTTGACAGGCAGAGTGGACAGTGAGAGAGAGAGACAGAGAGAGAAAGGTCTTCCTTTGCCGTTGGTTCACCCTCCAATGGCCGCCGCTGCAGCCGGCGCACCGCACTGATCCTGGCAGGAGCCAGGAGCCAGGTGCTTTTCCTGGTCTCCCATGGGGTGCAGGGCCCAAGCACCTGGGCCATCCTCCACTGCACTCCCTGGCCATAGCAGAGAGCTGGCCTGGAAGAGGGGCAACCGGGACAGAATCCGGCGCCCCAACCGGGACTAGAACCCGGTGTGCCGGCGCCGCAAGGTGGAGGATTAGCCTATTGAGCCACGGCGCCGGCTGAAAGAGTGAGATTTTCTTTAACTCCATGTCGACTCTTCTCTCTGGAGGTGAACAGGGTCTTCTAAACCCACTTGTTGCAACATTAAAAACCTGACCATTGTGTTCTCTCACAGGTTTTGGTACCTCATATTGTGGTTGGATTCACATTTTCCTAATGGCTTGTGACATTCAGCATATACACATATGTTTTGATCATTTATGTTTCTTCTTCTGAGAAATGTCTATTCTAACTTTTTGCCCATTTCTTAACTGTAGTATTTTTTTTCTGAAGTTTCTCCAGTCTATATATATTCTGGATATCAATCTTTTGTTATATTCTTAGTTTTTAAATGTTTTTTGCCATTCTGTTCATTGTATCTTAACTCTGATGAATACTTTGCTTTAATGAAGTGTCTTAGCTTAATAACATCAAATTTGTTTTTATATTTGTCACTTGTGATTTTGGAATCTTATCCAAAAACTGTTGCCTATTCCAATGTTTTATAGTTTGCCTGTGTTTACTTAGTTTTTGGTCTTTATGATTTTTGATAAACTGTGAGTTGACTTGTACATAGTGTGAGAAGTGTTGGGGTTTGTTTTCAGTCTTCTACATATGGATAATCAATTTCCTCTGGACCATTTGATAAAGAGGTAATTTTCCTGTGTGTTTTGGTTTCTTTGTGAAAGATGAATTGCTTGTGGAAATGTGGGATTCTTTCTGGGCTGTCTTCTGTTCCGTTGAACTATGTGTCTGTTTTTATGTCAGTGCTTACACTGTTTTTGTAATATGTTTTGAAATCAGGTATTGTGTTGCCTTTAAATTTGTTATATTTCTCATGATGGCTTTGACTATTTGGGAGTTTTCTGATGTCAAATAACTTTTAGTTGTTTTTTTTTTTTTTTGTAGTCCTGTGAAGAATTTGTTTTCTCTTGAAGAAGATTTATTTATTTGAAAGGCAAAGTAACAGAGTGAGTCAGAGAGTGAAAGAGCTTTGTCAACTATTGGTTCACTTCTCCAGTGGCAAAAACAGTTGGACTGAGCCAAGTCAAATCCAGAGTCTGGAACACCATCTAGATCTCTCACATTGGTGACAATGATGCAGGAACGTGCATCTTCTGCTTTCCCAAAAAAACTAGCAGGGAACTGGATCAAAAGTAGAGCTATCAAGACTTGTACAATTGTCCTGAAATGGGTTACAGGCATTGTAGGTGGCAACTTAGCCAGTTTTTCCACAGTGCTATTTTCTCTGTAAAGAATTCCATTGGTGTTTTGATGCAAATGGCATTAAATGTGCACATTACTTTGGACTATATATAAATTTCAATTATATAAATTATTTCAATCTAAGACCATGAGACATCTTCCCAATTTTTGTATATTTAATTTCTTTCATCATTTTTATGTGTTTTTATTGTAGAGGGCTTTCATATCCTGGGATAAACTTATTGCATGGTATCTGATTTTCTTATGACAATTGTAAATATCTTTGTTATACTTTGTTTCCCACTGAGTTCATTATATACAAAAGTGCTACTTATTTCATTTTGTAGTTTCAATTTTACTAAGTTCATTTGTCAGTTCCATATTTCTCATGATGATGTTCTTGGGTTTATTTACATATAGAACCATGTTATCTGCAAACAGAAATATTAATTTGAGTTTTTACTTTCTTATTTGAACATATATATTATTTCTTATCTTCTTTGATTGCATTCATTTGAATCATTTCCTCTTTTTCTTAGTCTAGCTAGAAAATTATTTTTCACAAAGAATCTGCTCTTCATTTTATTAATTTGAATATTGTTTAAGATTCTTTCTTATTTATTCTGCTGTGATCTTATTTTTTAACTTTTATTTAATGAATATAAATTTCCAAAGTACGACTTATGGATTACAATGGCTTCCCCCCCATACCGTCCCTCCCACCCACAACCCTCCCCTTTCCCACTCCCTCTCCCCTTCGATTCACATCAAGATTCATTTTCAATTATCTTAATATACAGAAAATCAGCTTAGTATACATTAAGTAAGGATTTCAACACTTTGCTCCCACACAGAAACATAAAGTGAAAAATAATAGATGATTTTTTTAAATGATGATGAAATCAGATCAGACCTATTGTCATTTTTAATCCCAGTGAGAGTCAAGTTGGGAATTGATAATTTCTTTTTTTTTTTACAGTAGATCAGTTTAGTATACATTAAGTAAAGATTTCAACAGTTTGCACCCCCATAGAAACTCAAAGTGAAATATACTGTTTGAATACTCGTTATAGCATTAAATCTCAATGTACAGCACATTAAGGACAGAGATCCTACATGAGGAGTAAGTGCACAGTGACTCCTGTTGTTGACTTTACCAATTGACACTCCTGTCTATGGCATCAGTAATCTCCCTATGCACCAGTCATGAGTTTCCAAGGCTATGGACCCCTCTGAGTTCTCCGACTCTTATCATGTTTAGACAAGGTCATAGTCAACGTGGAGGTTCTCTCCTCCCTTCAGAGAAAGGTACCTCCTTCTTTGAAGACCTATTCTTTCCACTGGGATCTCACTCACAGAGATTTTTTTGCCAGAGTGTCTTGGCTTTCCATGCCTGAAATACTCTCATGGGCTTTTCAGCCAGATCCGAATGGCTTTAGGGCTGATTCTGAGGCCAGAGTGCTATTTAGGACATCTACCATTCTATGAGTCTGCTGAGTATCTCGCTTCCCATGTTGGATCACTCTCGCCTTTATTTATTCTATCAGTTAGTGTTAGCAGGTACTAGACTTGTTTATGTGCTCCCTTTGACTCTTAGTCCTTTCACTATGATCAATTGTGAACTGAAATTGATCACTTGGACTAGCGATATGGCATTGGTACATGCCACCTTGATGGGGTTGAATTGGAATTCCCTGATATGTTTCTAACTCTACAATTTGAGGCAGGTCAGCTTGAGCATGTCCCAAATTATACATCTCTTCCCTCTCTTATTCCCACTCTTATGTTTAACAGGGATCACATTTCAGTTAATTTTCAACACTTAAGAATAAATGTGTGATAATTACAGAATTAAACCAGTCATATTAAGTAGACAGACAAAAAAATACTAAGAGGGATAATGTATTAAGTTGTTCATTAACAATCAGGGATATGCTGATCAAGTCACCATTTCTCATAGTGTCGATTTCACTTCAACAGGTTTCCTTTTTGGTGTCAGTCAGTTGTCACCGATCAGGGAGAACTTATGGTATTTGTCCCTTTGGGACTGGCTTACTTCACTCAGCAGGCTGTATTCCAGATTCCTCCATTTTGTTGCAAATGACTGGATTTCGTTGTTTCTTACTGTGGTATAGTATTCTAAAGAATATATATCCCATAATTTCTTTATCCATTCTACCGTTGATGGGCATTTAGGTTGGTTCCAGGTCTTGGCTATTGTGAATTGCACTGTGATAAACATTAGGGTGCAGACCACTTTTTGTTTGCCAATTTAAATTCCTTTGGGTAAATTCCAAGGAGTGGGATGGCTGGGTCGAACGGTAGGGTTATATTCAGGTTTCTGAGGAATCTCCAGACTGACTTCATAGTGGCTTCACCAGTTTGCATTCCCAGCAACAGTGGGTTAGTGTCCCTTTTTCCCCACATCCTCGCCAGCATCTGTTGTTGGTAGATTTCTGTATGTGAGCCATTCTAACCGGGGTGAGGTGAAACCTCATTGTGGTTTTGATTTGCATTTCCCTGGTTGCTAGTGATCTTGAACATTTTTTCATGTGCCTGTTGGCCATTTGGATTTCCTCTTTTGAAAAATGTGTATTGAGGTCCTTGGGCCATCTCTTAAGTGGGTTGTTTGTTTTGTTTTTGTGGAGTTTCTTGATCTCTTTGTAGATTCTGGTTATTAACCCTTTATCTGTTGCATAGTTTGCAAATATTTTTTACCATTCTGTCAGTTGTCTCTTCACTCTCCTGATGTTCTTTTGCAGTACAGAAACTTCTCAATTTGATGCAATCCCAATAGTTGATTTTGGCTTTGACTGCCTGTGCCTCCCGGGTCTTTTCCAGAAATTCTTTGACTGTGTCAATATCTTGAAGGGTTTCTCTAATGTCCTCAAATAACTTGATGGTGTCAGGTCATAGATTTAGTTCTTTAATCCACGTTGAGTGCATTTTTGTGTAAGGAGTAAGGTAGGGGTCTTGCTTCATGCTTCTGCACGTGGAAATCCAGTTTTCCCAGCACCATTTATTGAATAGACTGTCCTTGCTCCAGGAATTGGTTTTAGATCCTTGATCAAATATTGGTTGGCTGTAGATGTTTGGTTGATTTCTGGTGTTTCAATTCTGTTCCATTGGTCTATCCATCTGTTTCTTTACCAGTACCATGCTGTTTTGATTACAACTGCCCTGTAGTATGTCCTGAAATCTGGTATTGTGATGCCTCCGGCTTTGTTTTTGTTATACAAGATTGTTTTAGCTATTCGAAGTCTCTTGTACCTCCATATGAATTTCAGCATCATTTTGTCTAGATCTGAGAAGAAGGTCTTTGGTATCTAGATTGGGATTGCATTGAATCTATAAATTGCTTTTGGGAGAATGGACATTTTGATGTTGATTCTTCCAATCCATGAGCATGGATGATTTTTCCATTTTTTGGTATCCTCTTTTACTTCTTTCTTTAAGATTTTGTAATTCTCATCGTAGAGATCTTTAACGTCCTTGGTTAAGTTTATTCCAATGTATTTGATTGTTTTTGTAGCTATTGTGAATGGGATTGATCTTAGCAGTTCTTTCTCAGTCATGGCGTTGCATGTGTATACAAAGGCTGTTGATTTTTGTGCATTGATTTTATACCCTGCTACTTTGCCAAAATCTTCTATGAGTTCCTATAGTCTCTTAGTAGAGTTATTTGGATCCTCTAAGTAAAGAATCATATCATCTGCAAAGAGGGATAGTTTGAGTTCTTCCTTCTCAACTGGTTTTCGTTTAATTTCTTTTTCTTGTCTGATGGCTCTGGCTAAAACTTCCAGAACTATGTTAAATAGCAGTGGTGAGAGTGGGCATCCCTGCCTGGTGCCAGATCTCAGTGGAAATCCTTCCAACTTTTCTCCATTCAATAGGATGCTGGCTGTGGGTTTTTTTATAAATTGCTTTCATTATATTGAGGATTGTTCCTTCTATACCCAATTTGCTTAGAGTTTTCATCATGAAATGGTGTTGACTCTTATCGAATTCTTTCTTCGCATCAATTGAGATAATCATATGGTTTTTCTTCTGCAGTCTGTTAATGTGGTGAATCACATTGATTGATTTGCGAATGTTGAACCATCCCTGCATACCAGGGATGAATCCCACTTGGTCTGGGTGGATGTTTTCACTGATCTGTTGTTGTACTCTATTGGCCAGAATTTTATTGAGGATTTTTGCATCTATGTTCATCAGGGATATTGGTCTGTAAGTTTCTTTCAGTGCTGCATCTTTCCCTGGCTTAGGGATTAAGGTGATGCTGGCTTCATAGAAAGAATTTGGGAGGATTCTTTCTTTTTCGAGTGTGCTGAAGAGTTTGAGAAGAAATGGGGTTAGTTCTTCTTGAAATGTGTGGTAGAATTCAGCAGTGAATCCATCTGGTCCTGGGCTTTTCTTTGTTGGGAGGGCCTTTATTACTGTTTCAATTTCTGTTTCAGTTATGGGTCTATTTAGCTTTTCTAAGTCTTCATGGTTCAATTTAGGTAGATTGCATGTGTCCAGGAATCTATCCATTTCTGATAGATTTTCCTGTTTCCTAGCATACAAGTCCTTGTAGTAATTTCTGATGATTCTTTATATTTCTGTGGTGTCTGTTACATTTCCTTTTTCATCTCTGAATTTATTGATTTGGGTCTTTCCTCTTCTTTTTTAGTTAGTTGGGCCAATGGGGTGTCAATTTTGTTTATTTTTTCAAAAAAACAGCTTCTCGCTTGGCTGATTTTTTGTAGTGTGTTTTTTTTTTTGGATTCAATCCTGTTAATTTCTTCTCTGATTTTAATTATTTCTCTTCTCCTACTAGATTTGGGTTTGGTTTGCTGCAGTTTTTCTAGGTGCTTGAGATGCACTGAAAGCTCATTTATTTGGTGCCTTTCCAATTTCTTGATATAGGCACCTATTGCTATAAATTTGCCTCTCAATACTGCTTTTGCTGTATCCCATAAGTTTTGATATGTTGTGTTGTTGTCTTCATTTACTTCCAGAAAGTTTTTGATTTCTCTTTTGATTTCTTGAATGACCCAGTGTTCATTCAGGAGCATGTTGTTCAGTCTCCATGTGTTTGCATACTTTCTGGGGTTACCTGAGTTGCTAATTTCCAGCTTCATTCCGCTGTGGTCTGAGAAGCTGCAGGGTATGATTCTAATTCTTTTAAATTTGCTGAGACTTGCTTTAAGGCCTAGTATGTGATCAATCCTAGAGAAGGTTCCATGCACTGCTGAGATAATGTGAAGTCTTTAGATGTAGGATTGGAAGTTCTGTAGATATCTGTTAGATCCATTTGGGCAATAGTGTCAATTAAATCTGCTGTTTCCTTGTTGATCTTCTGTCTGGATAATCTGTCTATTTCTGAGAGTGGATTATTGAAGTCCCCCAGTACTATTGTATTGGAATCTAAATCTCCCTTTAAGTCCCTTAACATATCTTTTAAATAGCCCAGTGTCCTGCAATTAGGTGCATATACATTTATAATAGTTACATCTTCCTGTTGAATTGAACCCTTAATCATTATATAGTGTCCCTCTTTGACTCTTAACAGTTTTCTTATTAAAGTTTATTTTGTCTGATATTAAGATGGCTACACCTGCTTTTTTTTGGTTTCTGTTGGCATGGAATATCTTTTTCCAATCTTTCACTTTCAGTCTGCTTGCATCTATGTTAGAAAGATGTGTTTCTTGTAGGCAACAAATAGTTGGGTTGTGTTCTTTGAGCCAATCAGCCAAACGGTGTCTTTTAACTGAAGAATTCAGACCATTAATGTTTAATGTGACTATGGATACGTAGTGACTTTGCCCTGCCATTTTCCCGGAGATATTTTCTAGTATATGCTTGGAGATTCCCATGCTCTTTTACTGGTAGGTGTTCTTCCTTTACCTTTTTTCATATTGATGGCCATGTTTCTGTGTTTCTCAGTGTTGCACATCTGTAAGTATCTTTTGCAGTGCCAGACGAGTGGCCACAAAGTCTTTCGTTCCGGATGAGCGGCCACAAAGTCTTTCAATTTCTGTTTGCTATGAAAGGTCTTTATTTCACCTTCATTCACAATGAGAGCTTAGCAGGATATAATATTTTGGGCTGGCAATTTTTCTCTCTTAGCACCTGTGCTATGTCTCGCCATTCCCTCCTAGCCTGTAGTGTTTCTGATGAGAAGTCTGCTGTGAGTCTAATTGGAGATCCTCTGAGAGTAATCTGACGTTTCTCTCTTGCACATTTTAGGATCTTTTCTTCATGTTTCACTGTGGTAAGTTTAATTACCACGTGTCATGGTGAGGATCTCTTTTGGTCATGTTTATTAGGGGTTCTATCAGCTTCCTGTACTAGGATGTCTCTGTCCTTCTGCAAACCTGGAAAGTTCTCTGCTAGTATCTCACTTTTTAAAAAGGCCTTCTAATCCTTTCTCTCTCTCCATGCCTTCAGGAACTCCTAGAACTCGAATGTTGGCTTTTTTAATAGTATCCTGTAGATTCCCAACAATATTTTTAGATTTCTAATTTCCTCTTCTTTTCTTTGGTTTGACTGTATGTTTTCCTGTGCTCTATCTTCTAAGTCCGATATTCTCGTGCTTCACCCATTCTGTTTTTAAGGCTTTCTAATGTGTTTGTCATTTGATCTATTGAGCTCTTCATTTCATTTTGATTTCTCTTCACTATCACACTTTCCTGTTCTACTAGTTTCTGAGTTTCATTTTGATTCTTCCTTAAAATTTCATTTTCACGAGAGAGATTTTCAATCCTATCCAATAAGGATTTCTGTAGTTCAAGGATTTTCTTTTGAAAACTTCTAAATGTTCTTATCATAAATTTTTTGAAATCCGTATCTTGCATTTTTTCTATCTCATAATCTTCATAGTCTTGGTTTGGGTTGTTTTGTTTATTTAGAGGCATCATAGTGTCATCGTTGATCTTGTTCCCTCGATTTCTGTGTTTGTTACTTGGCATAGTTAATTCTTCTTGCGTCACTGTGCTTTTTTTATTTATTTTTTATTTTATACTATGTCCATGTTATGTGGACTGCCTGCTGTTGGAGGAGCCTTGGAGGCTTGAGATGGTTGTGGCCTGAGAGATCTGCTTGGTTCTTCCTGATTACAGGTGTGCAACGGTGACACCCTCAGTTTATGCATGGTAAATCTCTATTTATTTATTTATTTATTTATTTATTTATTTATTTTATTTATTTAGGGGGTAAGTTATACTGCACGGCATGGCTGTGCAGAATTGATGGTATTTAGCTTCCAGTCTCTGGCTTCTACCCAAAGAGTCTGTGTAGGCTGCTCTGGACTCCCACGGGGTTGCCTAGGCTACTGAATTGTAATGACTCAGTTCCTTAGCTCTCCCCTATTGATATGTAAATCCAGAGAGGAGGCCTGCTCTTTGTCTCTTGCAAATTCTTCAATGCTTGCAGCCTTGCAACCTTTGCAAGGTTGGGGGAGAGAGAACCCCCAAGCTTTTTTGTTTTCCTTCTTTCCGGTAGTGTGTCTGCTGTTCTTTCCGGCCCCCCTCTAGATTCTGACCCCTGTTTCCCCACCAATGTCTCGGGTTATTGAGCTCACCTCCCCTTCCAGCGCTGATGTGTGTACTCGGAGCCCTGGACGTCCCAATTCTCCCCGCTGGTGTCTGTGTGACATGCACTCCCCTTCCTGCACTGGCGCGCAGACCCTGCAGCTCTCGCGGCACCCGCAGCTCCCGTGGCTCGGCTTCCATGCCATGGGAGACCTTGTTCTCCCAGTAGGTCCTCCGATTCACAGCCACTCGATCCAGAAGAGTTTCCTCTGCAATATTTTCCTGGTTCTTTTTTCTGAGGCTACCGTAACTCCCCTTATATTAAACTAAATTTTCCCGGACTATTGGTGCGCACCCTCACTCTCTGCTGTGATCTTTATTATTCAGTTTTTCTACTGTCCTTGGATTTGATTCTTTTTTTTCTGGGTCCTTGAGAAGGATAGTAACTTGCTTATGTGTTATCTTTCTTGAGTTTCTAGATGTTTGGCCATCTGAAGTTATAATTTTCATTTCTATATTTCTCTGATAACTGTTGCAACCTTCTAGTTGACTGCAGGAAATGCTGGAAGAAATGAAACTGTATTAATTTGCTAACAAAATTCCACAGATGATATGACTTATATGATTAAAAGTTACTTCTCAGGGTTGTGGAGGTTGAAAATACCAGATCAAATTCATAACAGGTTTGATGTTATCAGGGGTTTTTCTCCCAATGGACCTCACCCATATGATATCATTTGACCTGCTTAAATGTACTTTCTCTAGGATGAGTCAGATTGGTGGTTAACAATTCAAGCTATGAGTTTTAGGGAGACACATTTCAATCCATAACACTTAAAGGGTCTTACTCATAGACAGCCATGTCCGGGGAAGACAAAGAATTTGCAATTAGTGTTAGAATTTTTCACAGTATTACTCTCAGAACTATTGTCATTACAAGTTGTGCATGCATACACACATACAGACACAAAAATGCTTGTATACATAAACACATACTACAATGGAAATGCCTGATGGTTGTGTACAGGTAACATCAATATAATTATCCATAAGATGGCATGATAGCAGATATTAAAAATAGAATTAAAAAGAATGACAACAAAATTTGCAGTTACAAAAATAGTTATGTATATAAACATACATATATATGATATTAAATATTTATGGTTGCTAAAAGATGTGTTGGAAATAAAACTTAAACCATACCTTACAATATTACAGACTATTCTACATGAAGGATGTCTTTGTAAAACTGTTCACTGGACTGATGCTGTGGCATAGTAGGTTAAGTCTTCACCTGTAGCACCAGCATCCCATATGGGCACCAATTAGAGTCCCTGCTGCTTCACCTCTGTTTCAGCTCATTGGTAATGGCAGTGAAAGATGGTCAGTTGCTTTGGACTCTGCAACCATGTGGCAGACCCAGAAAAAGCTTCTGGCTCTGGCTTTGGATCAGCCCCGCTCCAGCTGTTGTGGCCATTTGAGGAGTGAACCAGTGGTAGAGACCTCTCTTCTCTCCCTCTCTATGTAACTTTGGCTCTCAAATTAAAAACATCTTTAAAAAATGAAGAAAAACCTTTCACAGTTTAAATCTCTGGTATTTAAAACTAGCACAGGGAGCCGGCGCCGTGGCTCAATAGGCTAATCCTCCACCTTGCGGCGCCGGCACACCGGGTTCTAGTCCCGGTTGGGGCACCGGATTCTGTCCCGGTTGCCCCTCTTCCAGGCCAGCTCTCTGCTATGGCCAGGGAGTGCAGTGGAGGATGGCCCAGGTGCTTGGGCCCTGCACCCCATGGGAGACCAGGAAAAGCACCTGGCTCCTGGCTCCTGCCAGGATCAGCGCGGTGCGCCGGCTGCAGCGGCGGCCATTGGAGGGTGAACCAGCGGCAAAGGAAGACCTTTCTCTCTCTGTCTCTCTCTCTCACTGTCCACTCTGCCTGTCAAAAAAAAAAATAAAATAAAACTAGCACAGGGATATATTATATACAGGAAAGATACATTCTCAAAAATCCTAAATCTAGTGCAGTGTAGCAAAACTTTCACAAATACTTCTGATTTTCTCAGCATTAGATACAGTGAGTCATTTTGGCTTTTCAGTTTTTTGACATCCACTTTTTTTTCTGTTTTTTTTTTTTAATTTTTTTTTAATTTTATTTTTTGACAGGCAGAGTGGACAGTGAGAGAGAGAGACAGAGAGAAAGGTCTTCCTTTGCCATTGGTTCACCCTCCAATGGCCGCCGTGGCCGGCACGCTGTGGCCGGCGCACCGTGCTGATCTGATGGCAGGAGCCAGGAGCCAGGTGCTTTTCCTGGTCTCCTATGGGGTGCAGGGCCCAAGCACCTGGGCCATCCTCCACTGCACTCCCTGGCCATAGCAGAGAGCTGGCCTGGAAGAGGGGCAACCGGGACAGAATCCGGCGCCCCAACCGGGACTAGAACCCGGTGTGCCAGTGCCTCTAGGCGGAGGATTAGCCTAGTGATCCGTGGCGCCGGCCCTTTTTTTTTTTTAACTTTTATTTAATGAATATAAATTTCCAAAGTACAGCTTATGGATTACAATGGCTTCCCCCCCATAATGTCCCTCCCACCCACAACCCTTCCCTTTCCCACTCCCTCTCCCCTTCCATTCACTTCAAGATTCATTTTCATTTCTCTTTATATACAGAATATCCGTTTACCATATATTAAGTAAAGATTTCAACAGTTTGCTCCCACACAGAAACATAAAGTGAAAAATACTGTTTGAGTACTAGTTATAGCATTAAATCTCAATGTACAGCACACTAAGGACATCCACTTTTAAAACCTAACACCTTTTCCAAATTTATCACCATGTGTGCTTTTCAAAACATGTGCTGAATTTTACCAGTTTAATGAACATGGAGTGACCTATTACAGGATTTTTAAAAATTGCATTTTAACAGAACATGTAATAAACATCAGCAAAGCCTCCACTACCCATAAATAATACCACAAATCAGTTCTGGGACTGACTTTTTAGTCAGTTTAATTTTTAGGTAATTTGTCACTAGATCTGGTAATTACAAATACAATTATTAAGTATATAAGCATTAAAATTTAATGATGTATAGAATTTGGGCATGACAGTGTGTAGCAGTGGGGATACTTTTTTCAGTAAAGTTTATGAGGATTCCTTAATATCTAAACAAGAAGCTATTATAATAAAATCTTAAAGATATATAAGAAGTAAATAAATACCACACAAAGTTTAAGATTCAGTAAGAGCAGAGACTTCGTGCTATTTGAGTCTAGGTCTGCTTTCTTCTCCCCTGTCCTGACACAGTGAAATGGAAACACCAAGATCTCTTTCTTGGCTGCTGCCAATGGGGTGGGGAGCAATGAATCTTCATTTGTTCTTTCCCTAGTTACCTGTTGTCTAGAATATATTTTGAGTGAGTATGGTGGAGAGGTAAGGCCCCATCCTATCTGAATAATGGAGGCTCTGTATTTGTCAGGAGAATACATATCTCATCTTCCATTACATGTCATGTCCACAGTAAACATACTGATAAACACAGACCACATTTGTGGTGACTTTTGTTTGGAAGATTTAAGGGTAGAAAAGATGTTTCTCATTCTCTCTGTCTCTCTCTGTTTTTCAAATAATTAATTTTATTTAAAAATAACTCAATCCAAGTCTCTAACATGGCTCAAAGGACCCCACCTACTTAAGGCATTGCTTCCCAGGTGTGCTTTTGTAGGAAATTGGAAATGAATTAGGAGTGGAGCAGTCAGTCAAGTGATGATTTGTGGTGAATCTTGGCAAGATCCTATCTCTTCCACAGGTAGACCCCAGGGTTTTCCAGAAGGTTACTCTGTCATGGAAAATCTGAGAGGGTAAATACTTTACAGTGTATCTGCTTCATTCATTTCTTGATATATTATAAGTAAAGCAAGTAAAATGATGAAATCCAGTTTTTTGTGAAGGATGAAGGATGAAGAATGGTGTTATTTGGAATCTTTATTGGAAAGTGTACTACATTAAATATAAATTATGTACATTAGTTTCATTTTAATTTTGGCCAAAAATTTGAAGCTGTAAGTTGCATACTTTCTATAGAATGTCAGGTCTAAAAATACAAGAATTGTTCTAGTGTACACACCTATATGGAATCCTGTGTGATGCTATTGCATTAATAGAAAAATAGCAACTTCAGAATAACTTTCTTGAGTGTAAATATTATTAACAACATAATGTTTATCTCTTTAATGACTTCATTTTTGAATAATCACCTGTAAAGTTTTAGTTTTTTTACTTTTGCCTTATTATTTTACAAACTTTGTAGAAAATGCTTTCATTAAACCAATGATAACTTTTATTAACCCTCTGCCACTTAATAGAATGTTTCCCTGTATTACCATATTTAAATTATTGCTAACCCACAGTGAAGTGAAGTTATCTCACTAGTGTATTCATGATTCTTTATTCATCCTATCTTGCTCCTCTGCATATTTCCAAGAACAAAGAAAATAAATAAATCACCTGTAAGTGGTTTCCTTAATTATTACTCAGCTTGTTGTCAGTTTCCATTTTAGAAGATTTATGTTAGTTTATTATTTAAAATGGAATATAAACATAATTTTATACACAGGGAATATACACAAACAAGATGAATGATAATTGTTGCAGGATTATGAAACATTACAGCCATCGAAGATAAGGCAATTTGATCTGTGGTGGCAATTTGATCTGTGGTCCTTCTGTTGCCATGACAAAATATATATTTGTTATATGTTTTGAGTTGAAACTTCAAGTAAAATATGCTAATTTTTTGGGTCATAATGTCAGAAATAATCTTTATTACATAGATGACATTGGGCAGTGTTTTAGTGCCACTCTGGATATAAACAGTTACTATTATGCAAGGATAAGTGTTACCTAGTGCTAAAATGCAAATCAGTTGTTTGTTTTTGAATTGTTAGAGTAATGCAGTCCTTAATAGTTTTTAGGAGCTTAATTTCATTAAGGGATAGGATCAGGAATGTGAGGAAAAGAATCTGTTGCAAGTTCTTTTATTTTTTAAGATGTATATTTATTAATTTGAAAGGCAGAGTGATAGATTTGGAAAGATGAGGAGAAATAGAGATCCCTTCCATCTACTGGTTTAATCCCCAATTGCCACAATGACTGGAACTGGGACAGGCCAAACCAGGCACCTGGGACTCCATCTTGGTCTTCCATATTGGGGAAAGGGCACAAATACTCCAGCCATCTTTTACTGCTCTTTCAGGAACATTTGCACAGGAGCTGGATTGGAAGTAGAGAGGCAGGGCTCAAATGATCTGTTCACATTGGATGTCACCATTGCAGGTGGAGGCCTAATCTGCTGCACCACATGGCTAGTGCCTACTGCAGTTTCTTAAACAAATTATGCATTTTTCTCAGTCACAAATGCAGATCATAGTGCAGACTTCCCCAAGTTCTGTTTTGGGCAAATAATTTCATTGTTTTCACTGAAATTGGGGTAATATTGTTTCAATTCTTCAAATGATCACCAGTAGAATAATCAGACAAAGCCAAAAGCTATTTTCTATTATCTGTCTTTAATCTTCTCCCTTATTTAAAAATATTTTTGAGTTGATAAAGGACATAGAGAGCTTCATGCACTATTTACTCCCTAAATAATCATACCAAGACTGAAACCAGAAGTCAGGAATGAAGTCTAGGCCTCCCTCAATGGTAGCATCATCACTGCTTTTCCAGGTCTACATTAGCTGGGAGCTGGAAACTGGAGCTGGTATTGGAAATCCAACTTGGGCAGGCTGAGTAGAAGTAGGGTATACTAGCTGGCACCATAACACTGAGCTAAATGCCTGCCTTTTCTTTTGAAATATTTTTTCTCTGCAATATTTGACATGACTGCATGATGTTTTCCTGGAAATTCTTCTTTGTTCTTTCCCATCATAGCTTCACTGATAGGATCTAATATTGTTCCTAAGTACTTCTTAACATTGCTCATTCAAGTGCCAATTTTGTCCCCTTTTCAGGCTGTTGTGTAATTCCTTTTGGCAGATGTGGCCCTTTGTGATTCCCTCCATGGTGGGCATTTTTCACAGCTTATAGAAAATAGCTTTGACTCCC
The DNA here is from genome assembly GCF_051225735.1 of Oryctolagus cuniculus. NCBI lineage: Eukaryota > Metazoa > Chordata > Mammalia > Lagomorpha > Leporidae > Oryctolagus > Oryctolagus cuniculus. Next base: position 10,576,997 of record NC_142889.1, read on the forward strand.
TGTTGAATACTTCTGTGTGGCTGTTCAAATGCTCAACAAGTCTAAAATTAAACCACATCCTTCCTTATTTCTTCATACCCACATACAAGATACACAATTGCTAGTGTTTGTTTTGTGGCAGAGTTGATATGTTGAACAGAAATGTTGTATTGCAGGTGATGATAGGATTTAAAGACCTGGCTGTATATTTCACATGGAAGGAATGGCAGGAGATGAACAGTGCTCAGAAAATCCTGTACAGGGTCGTGATGGTAGAGACTTATAGCATCCTGTTCTCCTTGGGTAAGTGACATCTGTCAGATGCTCAATGGTAACATTTATTGCTATTTGACAAATAATAAATATTTTATAAAGTTTAATGATGGGCAGGAATAGAATTTGAGAATGTGAATAATCTGAATGCTGAATGTATACCATCTAGGAAAGGATTCAAATTAGGACATTTATTACATAGCACTAGGACCAAGCTATAGTCCTTTAAATAACCCAATATAGTGATTTCACAAAGTCTTACATTGTTTCCATTAATAGGACACTGCATGACCAAACCTGACTTGATCTTTAAGTTGGAGCAAAGGGCTGAGCCATGGATGGTGAAAGAATGCATAAATAAGAGCCTTCCAGGTCAGTCTATGAATAATGGGCAGGAAAGCCAAGGCAGGAAGTGTGCAATGGATGTTTACTGGTGCTCTTTCTATGCATTTTTTGGTCTTAATTCTGAAGCACCTAGATTTGTATATCAGACACAGGCATTCTAGAGTATCTAGGAATACTGGTGTTTTTCTAACTCTTATTAAGAACATCTTGGTGAAGATCTTCTTTGATTTAAAAAAAATTCCAATACTTTTTTGATGTTACTAAGCCTTTTTTTCTAGGTTATATTCACTCACCAAAATCTAACTTGTCATTCTCTACACTTTCAAACCTTTTCCTTCATTCATTTATTAATTCCTTCAGTACTTGTTAATGTGGCAATTATTTAAACTTGTTTCTTATTTCTCAGCTAGAGTTCCCACTCATGGTTTTGGCCAGGCACAGAAATTTTAAACATCATGCGACTGAAGCACTAAATGTGAACTTTGTCTCTTTATTTTATTCAATTCTTTTCTCTGGGCCTCTCAAGAAAATGATAGGTTGTTGGAAACATTTGAGGAGTGAGCTTATGGCTGGCAATCCTCTGTTTCATTCTCTCTTTGTGCCTCATTCTTTATCTCTGTGACTCTCAAGCAAGTAAATAAATGAGTAAATGCCAAAAGATGCTCAGGAGTAAGCCTCTCTGCTGTGGCATCAGAAATCATAAAGCTAAGCATGAACTTGTATGGGAACATGGAAACAAGCGATCCTAGGCTCACCAAGGAAGTCATAAGATTCTCAGTCCCAAGGTCAAGTAACCTCATAGGTTCATGTTGAATGGCTCAAGATTACTTAAGAGAAGTGTTTGAATTATAAATTCTTATGTTTCAGTATCATTGAAAAACAACAAAATGACAAAATGGCATAGGGAATGAAGTTTTCTGTGAAAACAGGACACAACTGATGAAAAGCATCCAGAAACTCAAATTATCACAGAGGAGTGTTCACAGAAATAATTCAGAGGAGTTAATTCAGAGGAGTTATTCTGTTGTTTTCAAAATGAGATAGAGAGCACTATTCAAAGAAAGTGAAAACATTCTGGGTTGCAGAAACAAATTATTTAAAATGGTAGGAAGTTTATACTCATGGAGGTATATTTTGACTTTTATGTACCTGTTGCAGATATGAGACACTGAAGATGTCAAATTTCCTTAGTAATATGTGGAAGGTGTCATAGAGTGCAGGTAAAAGCAAACTTTTTCACTTGAAAATTCCCACAAATGCTGTTTCCTTGGGTAGACTTAACATGAGACAACCATACATTCAAACCCTGTTCCTTAAATGTGGTCCTGTTTAGATTACAGACACATTTCATTCTTCTTCACTTGCAAGTAAATGATCCAGTAAAATTTTTCTCATATCTATGATTGAAATATAGGAAAAGCACAAAGAATACAATTTTTATAGAAGCAAACTGGAGAAAAACAACAGGGAAAAATGTTTGTTAGACAGTGGGTGAAAATTTTAACAAATATTTGTCCATTCTTTAAAATCTTACATAGTTGTGTCATCTGTATGAAAGGCAGAGTGACTGAGAAGAGAGAAAGATATCCATTAATTCATTCCCCAAATGCCTGCAAGAGTTAGGTCTGATTAGTCTGATTCCAAAATCCAGGAATTTTATCTAGCCTTCTCTGGTGTATCACCAAGTCGCAAGCACATGAACCTTCACCTGCTGCCTCACAGTTTATAGAAGCATAGAGCTGTATTGAAAGCAGAGTAGCCAAGGCACAAATTGGCACTTCTTTTTGGATGTGGGCATCCCAAGCAGTGAGTCAACAGATTTTATCACAAAAGTCATTTTGCCATACCTGCAACAATTCAGGTAGTGACAAGATCATGATTGAACAGCAGGAAATCTATTGGGAGAATTTAATATATTAATGTATTAAAGATAAAGCATATTATGATCATAAATATCTTGTATTGATTTCATTAATCTGTTACACCACTTGAATAATAAGTAACTTCATTCCATGTACATGAGTATACCAGGAGAAAGTTATATTAGATTCAATGACATGTGTTTTGTTGTTGTTGTTGTTGTTCTTGTTCTTGTTCAGCTGCCATGAGAATGACCTAATTAGAACCAGCCAAGAAAGTCATGACAATAATCTGAATCATGATGTTATGAAAAATAAAAAGATATCAACTCCCAAGTGAGTTGAATTAATAAAAACACTTAATTTAAGTTCAAGCCATATTCCAAAACTAATTAACATGAAGAGAATCATTCAGGAATGAAACCTGAAGAAAGCAATGCATCACAATATGTAGCCCCTCAATGTGCCTTATCAAGTACAAGCTAAGAGAAAGTTGATGCCAGTAAGGTACCTGGGAACTCTCTCCAGTTCTTTGATGCTCTTAGTACCACAAGATTCAGACTTTGAAGCAGCCATTTAAACATATTGGACAAGGGAAAATCTTCACAAGGAAGAAGATATTCTGTATATCTGAGAGGGTTCATATGAAAAAAAAACCATATAAGAGTCGATTTTCACTGTTGGTAAGAGAACTCAAATAGAAAAACTTTCCATAAAAGCTCTAACCGCAGTGTGCAACAACAAACCCACACAAGAGAGAAATTTCATGAACATATTAGGTATTTGGAACCTGTTATTTACCAATCACATCTCACCATAAATCTGATATCACATTTAGGAAAAAAACTCTGTGTGAGTAAACCTTGTGAAACATTATTCAGTTATAAGTCCTGCCAAACCATTCATTACAGTACTCTCAAACAAGAAATCCGCCATGTGTGTATTGAATGTGAAGAAACCACTTACCAGAAGTCAGATCTCATTAGACATTAGAAAATTTACATATAGATGGAAACTCATGGATTTCTTGATTGTAGAAAAGCAATCTCATCAGAAGTCAAACCTCATCAGACAGAAATGTTCCAGAGGGGAGAAGCCATATGAATTCAGTGACTGTGGAAAAGCCCTTGGGCACAAATCAAGCATTATAATGCATCAGAGAATTCACACAGGGTAGAAATTATATGAATGTAGTGACTGTGGAAAAGCCTTTGTCACGAAGTCAAAGCTCATAATCTACCAGAGAGCTCACACAGGTGAGAAACTTTATGGATGTAGTAACTACAGAAAAGCCTTTGTGTAAAAGACAAACCTAACAATTCATCAGAGAATTCACACAGGTGAGAAACCTTATGAATGCAATGACTGTGGAAAAGCCTTTTGGCAGAAGACAAGTTTAGCAATTCATCAGAGAATTCACACAGGCAAGAAACCTTATGAATGTAATGACTGTGGAAAAACCTTTGGCAAGAGTCAAACCTCATCAGACATCAGAGAATTCACACAGACAAGAATCCTTATGAATGTAATGATTGTAGAAAAGCATTTGGGAAGAAGTCAAACCTCAGGCTCCATCAGAGGACTCACACAGGAAAGAAACCATATGACTGCAATAATTGTGGGAAAGCCTTTGGCCAGAAGTCAAGCCTCTTAATGCATCAGAGAATTCACACAGAAGAGAAACTGTATGAATGTAGTGACTGTAGAAAAGCCTTTGGCCACAAGTCAAGCCTTATGATGTATCAGAAAATTCACACAGGCAACAAGCCTTATGAATGCAATATTGTGGAAAAGCATTTGCAAGTCAAACCTCATAATGCATGAGAGAATTCAGAGGAGAAACGTTATAAGTGTAGTGACTGGAAAAGCTGCATGTCAAAGCTCATGATCCATCAGAGAACTCACACAGCTGCAAAACCTTATCAATATAATGACTGGAAAAGCTTTTGGCCACAACTCAAGCCTTATAATGTATCTGAGAATAGACAAATGGTAGAAACCTTATTAATTGAAAGACTGTGGGAAAGCCTTTGGTAACAAATCAAGCTTCATAATGCATCAGAGAATTCACACAGTGGAGAAACCTTATGAATGTAATGACTGTGGAAAATCCTTTGTAGAGAAGGCAAGCCTAATCTTTCATCAGAGAATCACACAGATGAGAAACCTTACAAATGTAATGACTGTGGAAAAGCCTTTGGCCATATGCCAAACCTCATAATCTGTCAGAGAACTCACACAGGTGAGAAATCTTATGAATGTAATGACTGTGGAAAAGCCTTTTTCCAGAAGGCAAGCCTAAGAGTTCATCAGAGAACTTACACAGGTGAGAAACCTTTTGAGGGTAATGACTATGGGAAAGCCTTTGGTAATCAGCCAGACCTCATCAGGCATCAGAGAATTCACACAAGCGAGAAATCTTATGATTTCTCATTACATTCATAAGGCTTCTTGCCTGTGTGAATTCTCTGATGTCTGATCAGGTTTGACTTCTTGCCAAAGGCTTTTTTTGGTGGCCTTTGGCCACAAGCCCAGCCTGGTTGTCTGAATGAACCAAAAAAAAAAATCCAACTATATTCTGCCTACAAGAAACTCATTAAAAATTAAAGAAATACATGGACTAAAATGTGAAGGGCTGGGGAATGATATACTAGACAAATGGAAACAAAAAATGAGTAATAGGAGCAAGAGTCATATTAGATAAAAATATCATAGTAAATCAAAATAACATTAAATCAAAAGTTATATTAAGTAAAAATAGCTATAGAAGGAGACAAAGAATGATAATATATACTGGTAAAATGATCAATTCAGCAAGAAGATATAATGATCATAAATACATATCCACCCAACACAATACCTCTAAAAATATTCAGTAAGTATTGTTAGAACTAAAGAGTTGAGACAGATTCTAATTTGTAATAATGAAGGATTTCAATGCCACTCCATAATCATTGGACAGGTTATCCAGATGAAAAATAAACAAAAATACATCAAAGTTGAACCACAATATTCAGCACATGGACTAAACATTTACAGAACACTTCATCCAACAGCTACAGAATACACATTCTTCTCCTTGGCACATGGAGAATTTTCTACTTTCAGTTCATATATCAGTCCTCAAATCAACTCTCACTAAAATTTAAAAGATTAAAATCATCCCATGTAGCTTCACAAACCAAAAAGCAATAAAACAAGAAATCAACAAGAACAATGGAACATTTACAAATATTTGGAAATTAAACAACTGAATGACCAGAGTCACTGAAGGACTTAAAAAGAAAATAAAAATGGTCTTGAAATAAATGGAAATGAAAACATAACATATGAAAACCTTTGGGATATAGCAAATGAAACACTGAGTGGAAAGTACATAACAGTAAGTGCTCACATTGAAGAACTAGAAAGATCACAATTAAATAACAATCATGCATTCTAAGAGCTTAAGAAAACAACACAAAAAGGCCAGCACCACGGCTCACTAGGCTAATCCTCTGCCTTGCGGCACCGGCACCCTGGGTTCTAGTCCCAGTTGGGGTGCTGGATTCTGTCCCGGTTGCCCCTCTTCCAGGCCAGCTCTCTGCTGTGGCCAGGAAGTGCAGTGGAAGATGGCCCAAGTGCTTGGGCCCTGCACCCCATGGAAGACCAGGATAAGTACCTGGCTCCTGCCATTGGATCTGTGCAGTGCGGCAGCCATTGGAGGGTGAACCAATGGCAAAAGGAAGACCTTTCTCTCTGTCTCTCTCTCTCTCTCTCACTGTCCACTCTGCCTGTTAAAAAATTTAAAAAAGAAACAACACAAAAGCAATGGAAGGTGAGAAATAATAAGAATCATAACATAAACAAATAAAATTGAAACCAGACTAACAATATAAAGGATAAAAAAACAAAATTTTTACAGAAGATAACCATATTACATAAACTTTTAGAGAAACTAAAAAGGAAAATAGAGAAAATTCAAATAAATAAAATCAGAGATGGTAAAGGAGATATTATAAACAATATCACAGAAATATAAAATATCATCAGACATTACTATAAATAACTGCATGCTAACAAACATTAAGATCTCAAAGAAATGGATAAATAACTCAACTGTTGTCATTGCTATAATATATGCAGATAAGTGACAGTTGTGCTTCTAAAAAGCTTTTTAAAATGTATTTGAAAAGCAGAATGACAGAGTGAGGGAGAGACAACAGAGAAAGTGATCATTGATCTGCTGGTTGATTCTCCAAATGATCTCCATGGTTGGGAATGAGATGGGCAAAACCCAATAGCCTGGAATTCTACCTAGTTCTCCCACATGGATGGCAGGGGCTCAACTACTTTGGCCATCATTCTGCATTCCCAGGTGCACAAGCCTGGAGCTGGATTGGGAACAGAACAATGGTGAATTGAACAGGCATGCTGATGTAAAATAACAGCCTCACAAACAGTGGTTTAACCTGCTTGACAACAATGCTGGCACACATAGCTGGTTTTAACCCAAGAGGTAACATCATCAGATCTAAATTTTTGAAAATATATAACATCTTCAGGTCTGACCAAGCTTTCAGAGGAAGGGTTGCAGGTAACACACTTCAAAGACTACAGCATTATTCATGGAGGTACATGGTAATAACCTGAAAATGGCAAAGAGAAGCAGAATCAACAGAAAAGACAGAGGATATCATTCACTCTAAGAAATGTACACTGGGAATAATGCTAACTCCTTGGGTGAGAGATACATTATAAAACAATTCTCATTCAATTTAAATACAAAGTATATTTCTGAGATAGACAGCACTATACTATATCAGTGCTTGATGCACAATGCTAAGCAGTGTATGCAGATATGATCAGAACTACAGCATATGTGCAATGTTGTATATATCCCTGCACTGATCTTACGTTTACAATGAATTTCAAGTAGAGTAACACCACTCACAATTTTCTCAGATTGTTTCTTCATACCCATATACAAGATACACAATTATTGTGACCATGGATTTCTCTCTCTGACAAGATTCACCAGAGGTCTATGGGCCACTGCAGGCTCCACTCACTATATTCTCATATTGGCCTTAGAGTGAAACAAAACCAAGTGCCAGAGCTGTGACATGCATTTAAAGCAGCCCCTTAGGAGCAGAGGAAGCCTTAGGATACATCACTGGGACATTTCTTCCACCCAAGGCTGATTTCAAGGTGCCCATGTGATCTCTAAGAGTGCATTTGCAAGCTGTGACTCCAAATCTACTATGGATAGCCAAGATGAGCCAGGTTCAGCCACTATTGAGTAGGTACAGTAAGGAATAAAACTAAGACATATGACATGTCATCTGTCATAATCAATTTTGATGTTTAAACAACCATTATTATGTGATCAATTTTGATATAATTCCATTGTGATGTCATAAACAAATATCATCATAATTGTAAAAGCCATTGTGTTGGTATAAAGATACCATTGTCATTTCATAATTGTGATGTGAACATCCTTATGATATTATAATGATGATAAACCACCAATGTTGTCACAAAAACCTAATGTTATAGTGTCATAATCAACTGAAAACATAAAATACATTGTGATACCATAAATGTATCATTATGAAGTCATAGCAGTGATTTCATGAACCTCTATTGTTATATCAAACCAAATTATTATGTCAAATCAATCATTGTGATTTCATAACTGATATTTTGACACCATAAGCCAACCATTGTGATGTCATAAACCTACTGTTACAATGTCATAATCAAATAATCACAAGTGGGACAGAGCCAAGATGGCGGAATAGTGAGGGCGTGCTCTGACAGTCTGGGAAAATTTACTTTAATAAAAGTGGAGTTATGGTAGCCTCAGAAAAAGGATCAGGAAAAAATTGCAGAGGAAACTCTTCTGGATCAAGTGGCTGTGACTCGGAGGAACTACTGGGAGAACAAGGTTGCCCACTGCATGGAAGCCAAGCCGCGGGAGCAGCAGGGTCTGCGCGCCAGTGCAGGAAGGGGAGTGGATGTCACACAGACACCAGCGGGGAGAGTTGGGACACCCAGGGCTCCGAGTCCACACATCAGCGCTGGAAAGGGAGGTGAGCTCAATAACCAGAGACATTGGCAAGGAAACGGGGGTCAGAATCTAGAGGGGAGTGGGAAAGTGCACCAGACTGACTCCAGAAGAGAAGGAAAAAAAGGTGGGGGTTTCTCTCTCCACCAACCTTGCAAAGGGTGCAAGGCTGCAAGGCTTGCAAGAGTTTGCAAGAGTTTGTAAGAGTTTGCAAGAGACAAAGAGCAGGCCATCTCTCTGGATTTACATAACAAAAGGGGAGAGCTAAGGAACTGAGTCACTACAATTCAGTAGCCTAGGCAACCTAGTGGGAGTCCAGAGGAGAAAAAGAGCCTGCACAGACTCTTTGGGTAGAAGCCAGAGATCAGAATCTAAATACCATCAATTCTGCACAGCCGTGCAGTGCGGTATTACTTATCCCCTGAATAAATTAAATAAATAAATAAATAAATAAATAAATAAATAAATAAATAAATAAATAAATAGAGAGATTTACCACCCATAACCTGTGGGTGTCACCTTTGCACATGAGTAACCCAGAAGAACCAAGCAGAGCTCTCAGGCCACTACCATCTCAAGCCTCCAAGGCTTCTCCAACAGCAGGCAATCCACTTAACAAAGACACAGTATAAAATAAAAAATAAATAAATAAAAAAAACACACAGTGACGAAAGAAGAATTAACTATGCCAAGCAACAAACACAAAATCGAGGGAACAAGATCAACGATGACACTATGATGCCTCTAAATAAACAAAACAACCCAAACCAAGACTATGAAGATGATGAGATAATATTGCAGGATACAGAATTCAAAAAAATTATGATAAGAACATTTAGAAGTTTTCATAAACAAATGCTGGAACTACGGAAATCCTTACTGGACAGGATAGAAAATCTCTCTCGTGAAAATGAAATTTTAAGGAAGAATCAAAATGAAATGCAGAAACTAGTAGAACAGGAAAGTGTGATAGTGAAGAGAAATCAAAATGAAATGAAGAGCTCAATAGATCAAATGACAAACACATTAGAAAGCCTTAAAAACAGAATGGGTGAAGCACGAGAATATCGGACTTAGAAGATAGAGCACAGGAAAACATACAGTCAAACCAAAGAAAAGAAGAGGAAATTAGAAATCTAAAAAATATTGTTGGGAATCTACAGGATACTATTAAAAAAACCAACATTCGAGTTCTAGGAGTTCCTGAAGGCATGGAGAGAGAGAAAGGATTAGAAGGCCTTTTTAAAAAGTGAGATACTAGCAGAGAACTTTCCAGGTTTGCAGAAGGACAGAGACATCCTAGTACAGGAAGCTGATAGAACCCCTAATAAACATGACCAAAAGAGATCCTCACCATGACACGTGGTAATTAAACTTACCACAGTGAAACATGAAGAAAAGATCCTAAAATGTGCAAGAGAGAAACGTCAGATTACTCTCAGAGGATCTCCAATTAGACTCACAGCAGACTTCTCATCAGAAACACTACAGGCTAGGAGGGAATGGCGAGACATAGCACAGGTGCTAAGAGAGAAAAATTGCCAGCCCAAAATATTATATCCTGCTAAGCTCTCATTGTGAATGAAGGTGAAATAAAGACCTTTCATAGCAAACAGAAATTGAAAGACTTTGTGGCCGCTCATCTGGAACGAAAGACTTTGTGGCCACTCGTCCGGCACTGCAAAAGATACTTAAAGATGTGCTACACTCAGAAACACAGAAACAAGGCCATCAATATGAAAGAAGGTAAAGGAAGAACACCTACCAGTAAAAGAGCATGGGAAGCTCCAAGCATATACTAGAAAATATCTCCGGGAAAATGGCAGGGCAACGTCACTACGTATCCATAATCACATTACACATTAATGGTCTGAATTCTTCAGTTAAAAGACACCGATTGGCTGCTTGGTTCAAGGAACACAGCCCATTTGTTGCCTACAAGAAACACATCTCTCTAACATAGATGCAAGCAGACTGAAAGTGAAAGGTTGGAAAAAGATATTCCATGCCAACAGAAACCAAAAAAAAAAAAGCAGGTGTAGCCATCTTAATATCAGACAAAATAAACTTTAATAAGAAAACTGTTAAGAGAGTCAAAGAGGGACACTATATAATGATTAAGGGTTCAATTCAACAGGAAGATGTAATATTATAAATGTATATGCAGCTAATTACAGGACACTGGGCTATTTAAAAGATATGTTAAGGGACTTAAAGGGAGATTTAGATTCCAATACAATAGTACTGGGGGACTTCAATAATCCACTCTCAGAAATAGATAGATCATCCTGACAGAAGATCAACAACAGCAGATTTAATCGACACTATTGCCCAAATGGATCTAACAGATATCTACAGAACTTCCAATCCTACATCTAAAGACTTCACATTCTTCTCAGCAGTGCATGGAACCTACTCTAGGATTGATCACATACTAGGCCTTAAAGCAAGTCTCAGCAAATTTAAAACAATTAGAATCATACCATGCAGCTTCTCAGACCACAGCAGAATGAAGCTGGAAATTAGCAACTCAGGAAACCCCAGAAAGTATGCAAACACATGGAGACTGAACAACATGCACCTGAATGAACACTGGATCATTCAAGAAATCAAAAGAGAAATCAAAAACGTTCTGGAAGTAAATTAGGATAACAACACAACATATCAAAACTTATGGGATACAGCAAAAGCAGCATTGAGAGGCAAGTTTATAGCAATAGGTGCCTATATCAAGAAATTGGAAAGGCACCAAATAAATGAGCTTTCACCACATCTCAAGGGCCTAGAAAAACTGCAGCAAACCAAACCCAAATCTAGTAGGAGAAGAGAAATAATTAAAATCAGAGAAGAAATTAACAGGATTGAATCAAAAAATACACTACAAGAAATCAGCCAAGCAAGAAACTGTTTTTTTGCAAAAAATAAACAAAATTGACACCCCATTGGCCCAACTAACTAAAAAAAGAAGAGGAAAGACCCAAATCAATAAATTCAGAGATGAAAAAGGAAATGTAACAACAGACACCACGGAAATGAAAAGAATCATCAGAAATTACTACAAGGACTTGTATGCCAGCAAACAGGAAAATCTATCAGAAATAGATAGATTCCTTGACACATGCAATCTACCTAAATTGAACCAGGAAGACATAGAAAAGCTAAATAGACCCATAACTGAAACAGAAATTGAAACAGTAATAAAGGCCCTCCCAACAAAGAAAAGCCCAGGACCAGATGGATTCACTGCTGAATTCTACCAGACATTTAAAGAAGAACTAACCCCATTTCTTTTCAAACTATTCAGAACACTCGAAAAAGAGGGAATCCTCCCAAATTCTTTCTATGAAGCCAGCATCACCTTAATCCCTAAGCCAGAGGAAGATGCAGCACTGAAAGAAAATTACAGACCAATATCCCTGATGAACATAGACGCAAAAATCCTCAATAAAATTCTGGCCAATAGAATACAACAACACATCAGAAAAATCATCCAACCAGACCAAGTGGGATTCATCCCTGGTATGCAGGGATGGTTCAACATTCGCAAATCAATCAATGTGATTCACCACATTAACAGACTGCAGAAGAAAAACCATATGATTATCTCAATTGATGCGAAGAAAGAATTCGATAAGAGTCAACACCATTTCATGATGAAAACTCTAAGCAAATTGTGTATAGAAGGAACATTCCTCAATATAATCAAAGCATTTATGAAAAACCCACATCAGCATCCTATTGAATGGGAAAAGTTGGAAGGATTTCCACTGAGATCTGGCACCAGGCAGGGATGCCCACTCTCACCACTGCTATTTAACATAGTTCTGGAAGTTTTAGCCAGAGCCATCAGACAAGAAAAAGAAATCAAAGGAATACAAATCAAGAAGGAAGAAGTCAAACTATCCCTCTTTGCAGACGATATGATTCTGTACTTAGAGGATCCAAAGAACTCTACTAAGAGACTATTGGAACTCATAGAGGAGTTTGGCAAAGTGGCAGGATATAAAATCAATGCACAAAAATCAACAGACTTTGTATACACAAGCAATGCCACAGCTGAGAACGAACTGCTAAGATCAATCCCATTCACAATAGCTACAAAAACAATCCAATACCTTGGAATAAACTTAACCAAGGACGTTAAAGATCTCTACGATGAGAATTACAAAATCTTAAAGAAAGAAATAGAAGAGGATACCAAAAAATGGAAAAATCTTCCATGCTCATGGATTGGAAGAATCAACATCATCAAAATGTCCATTCTCCCAAAAGCAATTTATAGATTCAATGCAATCCCAATCTAGATACCAAAGACATTCTTCTCAGATCTAGAAAAAATGATGCTGAAATTCATATGGAGGCACAAGAGACTTCGAATAGCTAAAGAAATCTTGTACAACAAAAACAAAGCCGGAGGCATCACAATACCAGATTTCAGGACATACTACAGGGCAGTTGTAATCAAAACAGCATTGTACTGGTACAGAAACAGATGGATAGACCAATGGAACAGCATTGAAACACCAAACATCTACAGCCAACTTATATTTGATCAAGGATCTAAAACCAATTCCTGGAGCAAGGACAGTCTATTCAATAAATGGTGCTGGGAAAACTGGATTTCCATGTGCGGAAGCATGAAGCAAGACCCTTACCTTACACCTTACACAAAAATCCACTCAATATGGATTAAAGACCTAAATCTATGACCTGACACCATCAAGTTATTTGAGGACATTAGAGAAACCCTTCAAGATATTGGCACAGGCAAAGAGTTTCTGGAAAAGACCTGGGAGGCACAGGCAGTCAAAGCCAAAATGAACTATTGGGATTGTATCAAATTGAGAAGTTTCTGTACTGCAAAAGAAAGTCAGGAGAGTGAAGAGACAACTGACAGAATGGGAAAAAATATTTGCAAACTATGCAACAGATAAAGGGTTAATAAACAGAATCTACAAAGACATCAAGAAACTCCACAAAAACAAAACCAACAACCCACTTAAGAGATGGGCCAAGGACCTCAATACACATTTTTCAAAAAAGAACATCCAAATGGCCAACAGGCACATGAAAAAATGTTCAAGATCACTAGTAACCAGGGAAATGCAAATCAAAACCACAATGAGGTTTCACCTCACCCCGGTTAGAATGGCTCACATACAGAAATCTACCAACAACAGATGCTGCCAAGGATGTGGGGAAAAAGGGACACTAACCCACTGTTGGTGGGAATGCAAACTGGTCAAGCCACTATGGATGTCAGTCTGGAGATTCCTCAGAAACCTGAATATAACCCTACCGTTCGACCCAGCCGTCCCATTCCTTGGAATTTACCCAAAGGAATTTAAATTGGCAAACAAAAAAGTGGTCTGTACCCTAATGTTGATTGCAGCACAATTCACAATAGCCAAGACCTGGAACCAACCTAAATGCTCATCAATGGTAGACTGGATAAAGAAATTATGGGATATGTACTCTTTAGAATACTATACCTCAGTAAGAAACAACGAAATCCAGTCATTTGCAACAAAATGGAGGAATCTGGAACACAGCCTGCTGAGTGAAGTAAGCCAGTCCCAAAGGGACAAATACCATATGTTCTCCCTGATCAGTGACAACTGACTGAACACCAAAAAGGAAACCTGTTGAAGTGAAATGCACACTGTGAGAAACGGTGACTTGATATGCATAGCCCTGACTGTTAATGAACAACTTAATACATTATCCCTCTTAGTATTTTTTTGTCTGTTCTACTTAATATGACTGGTTTAATTCTGTAATTAATACACAGTTATTCTTTAATGTTGAAATTTAACTGAAATGTGATCCCTGTTAAACATAAGAGTGGGAACCAGAGAGGGAAGAGATGTACAATTTGGGACATGCTCAAGCTGACTTGCCCCAAATGGTAGAGTTAGAAACATACCATGGGACTCAATTCAATCCCATCAAGGTGGCATGTACCAATGCCATCTCACTAGTCCAAGTGATCAATCTCAGTTCAAAATTGATCATAATGAAAGGACTAAGAGTCAAAGGGAGCACATAAACAAGTCTAGTACCTGCTAACACTAACTGATAGAATAAATAAAGGCGAGAGTGATCCAACATGGGAAGCGAGATACTCAGCAGACTCATAGAATGGCAGATTTCCTAAACAGCACTCTGGCCTCAGAATCAGCCCTAAAGGCATTCCGATCTGGCTGAAAAGCCCATGAGAGTATTTCAGGCGTGGTAAGCCAAGACACTGGCAAAAAAAAAAAAAAAAAAAAAAAAAAAAAAAAAACACCTAAATGAAAGATCTCTGTGAGTGAGATCCCAGTAGAAAGAACAGTTCTTCAAAGAAGGAGGTACCTTTCTCTGAAGGGAGGAGAGAACCTGCACTTTGACTATGACCTTGTATAAAGAAGATAAGAATCGGGGAACTCAAAAGGCTTCCATAGCCTTGGAAACTCATGACTGGAGCATAGGGAGATTACTGATGCCATAAACAGGAGTGTCGATTTGTAAAGTCAACAACAGGAGTCACTGTGCACTTACTCCTCATGTAGGATCTTTGTCCTTAATGTGCTGTACATTGAGATTTAATGCTATAACGAGTATTCAAACAGTATATTTCACTTTGCGTTTCTATGGGGGTGCAAACTGTTGAAATCTTTTCTTAATGTATACTAAACTGATCTTCTGAAAAAAAAAAAAGAAAAGAAAAAAAATTATCAATTCCCAACTTGACTCTCACTGGGATTAAACATGAAAATAGGTCTGATCTGATTTCAGCATCATTTAAAAAATCATCTATTATTTTTCACTTTATGTTTCTGTGTGTGAGCAAACTGTTGAAATCTTTACTTAATGTATACTAAACTGATTTTCTGTATATTAAGTGAATCGAAAATGAATCTTGATGTGAATTGAAGGGGAGGTGCAGTGGGAAATGGTAGGGTTGCGGGTTGGAGGTACGTTATGGGGGGGAAGCCATTGTAATCCATATGCTGTACTTTGGAAATTTATATTCATTAAAAAAAATAAAATAAATAGAAAAATTAAAAAAAAAACGAGCAAAATGCAAAAAGACCCTAGTTTAGTGGGAATATAGTGAATGGCTCTAAAAAAAATTCACAAGTAAAATTATAAATACACTGTGGCATCATGAACCCACAATTGTGACATCAGAATCAGTTGTCAATTTACTAGTGTGAAGAAATAACTACATTCTAATGAAAATCAAGTTTGATACATTGGTTTTGAAAGTAGTATTGGGGGAGTTGTTGTGAATTTTTTTATTTTTATTTTTTGCATCAATAGCACTGGTTACTTCTAACAGATAAAAGCTTTCTGTAGTTGCTTCCTTTATCAGAAAAGAACATTTGCTTTTCTGAATATTGGGGACAGTTGTCATAGTCAGTTCTTCTATCAGAACTTGATTTTAACTGATACTAAAGGACCATTCTGGGTTGTTGTATGTGTATACTTTTATAAATGGTTTTCTTTTTTGTTTTTAAATTTTACCAAAAGAAAAACCATGGGAAGACCCATGTTTCTGAGGTTCCATCATTCTGAGCAACCTAAGAAATAAGTCCCTTCAAGTTAAACTGAAGATTTTCATGAAGCCATAACCTTTTAAATTAAATAGTTTGTAAGTCATTTGGACAAGTTAAATTAGATAATTTAAAAGAAGCCATATCAGAACCTGTATCTAAATCTATAGTCATAAATGCAATGGCTTATAAAAACTTTATTGGTACTAGTAGTCATCCCTCCCGAGATCAGAAAATAGACATCCTGGTGTGCTATAATAAACTAAGCAAGGTAAATGGACATTTGAATATTTGTTCTAGCGAGCCATTACTTTACAAATGCCAAAATCCCTATGCTGTATCGACTAAAAGGCCATGATTCATGGAATGACTAAGACTTGGCTCTTGAAAACCTGATCAGATTGTTAGAGACATTGGCATTTTAGGACCTGATGGCATAAGTGGGTAAACAAGTGGTTGTAATCTAAATTATTGACCTGCATGTTTTGTCTTTGTCCTGTCTCATTCCTTACATGTAGGCTCAATCTTCGCGGTATTTGGGTTACTGGTTCAGCAGATGCCAGGAAAAATAACTTTGTAGTAATCAGAATGTTATCCAACTGTATATTGTTTACTTTATTGTAAATACTGGTGAACAGTGGTCAATAAATAGTTTTATATTCCTTTAAAAAAAAAGAAAAAAGAATCAGTTGTCATGTATAAACTGACATTGTGATATCATAATTGGTTGTCTTGCCATATATCACCATGTGAGTTTATAATCAATTGTGATTCCATAAAATCCATTATGACATCATATAGCAGTATTGTGAAGTTATTAATGTACTACTGTGAAATCATAACCCAATGATTGTGCTGTAATAAAACTAGCACTATGAAGTTATAATTTTGACGAAAAAAACATTGTGATTTGAAAATATATTTTGATGTCGTAAAACATTGTGATAAGATATTGTTCTTATGTCCTAATCAATTGTGATGCAAACACCCTTCAGATATCATAACCAATTGAAATGTAATATATCATGATCATGTTAAAAGTCTGCCATTGTGATTTCTTTTTTTTTTCTTTTTTTTCTTTTTTTCTTTTTTGACAGGCAGAGTGGACAGTGAGAGAGAGAGACTGAGAGAAAGGTCTTCCTTTGCCGTTGGTTCACCCTCCAATGGCTGCCACGGCTTGTGCACTGCAGCCGGCGCACCGTGTTGATCCAATGGCAGGAGCCAGGTACTTATACTGATCTCCCATGCAGTGCAAGGCCCAAGCACTTGGGCCATCCTCCACTGCACTGGCTACAGCAGAGAGCTGGCCTGGAAGAGGGGCAACCGGGACAGAATCTGGCACCCCACCTGGGACTAGAACTGGGTTGCTGGCGCCGCAAGGCAGAGGATTAGCCTAGTGAGCCACAGTGCCAGCTTGCCATTGTGATTTCATAATCACTGTGAAATCACTCAAAGCACTGTGGCATCATAAACACACTACTGAGTCATGATAATCATTTGTTATGCAATGAACTGTAATTATGATGTTATAGTAAGTTGTGGTGTCATAAACAGCATATGATGTAATAAACAAATATTTGTGACATAAAAGGCCACTGTGGTGTTTAGTTATATCATCAGGTAATAATCAATTGTGATATCATAAAATTCCTTTTGATTTATTATCACCTGGTATATCATAAACCACCATTGCCATAAACCTATCACTGAATTCATAAAATCTACATGAGGTAATAAATTTATCATTGGACATCATACTTAATTATATCATAACCAGCAGTATATGTCATAAGCAATTGTGAATCATAAAGCAGCATTATGATATAATAATCAATTGTGATGTCAGGAAACCTTTATGCTGCCATGCAAATATTCTGATCTCATAAAGTACTAAATGATGTTATAAACTAATCATTGTTCTGTCATAATGAACTATAGTTATAAAACTATTATGACAACATAAACCAACAATTCTGAAACCACAATAAATTGTGATGACATAGCCAATTGTGATATCATAGATTTCCATTGTGATTTCATAAAGCTGCCATTATGATTTTATGATCAAATGCATTGTGAAAAGAATTGAGAGGGCTGGAACAGCAGCAGCAGTGGTAGCCATGGTGGTGACAGTGGTGCAGGCGCAGTTCTGCCTTCTTCACTGGCAGAACGAGGGGAGGCTACAGCCTGGCTTGACTTGGCTTGGCTCACCTCAACCTCCACATGGCCTCTGCAGCTGCCACCAATGTGAAGCCCGCTGCCCCGCTTGCACTGCATAGCAATGAGTTCTGGGAAAGTGCTAGCCAATCAGGCCTGAAAATGAAAGCAAAAGAGAGAAACACCCCAAAAAGCTGGAGCATCAACAGACAGCTCCTTTATTTCCTCAACCACTGCCACTGCTACCACCTTCGCCACCTCTGCCAGACCCCACACCCCCAAAGCCAGAGGAAGAGATCAAATGATGAGGAGCAAGAGGACCCTGTGGACTATTGCAAAGCTACCAATCATCCAGTGAAAATTGGAGACTTCTTCAATGCCCGTTATCATGTTATTAGGAAGCCTGGAGGGAAGCGCTTCTCTACTATCTGGCTGTCTTGCAATATGCATTGGAAAAGATCTGTTGCTATGAAACTTGTAAAAGTGCCCAATGTTATATAGAAACAGCCTTGGATGAAATAAAATTCCTCAAATGTGTTCAAGAAAGTGATCCCAATGACCCAAAGACATGGTAGTCCAGCTCAATGATGACTTAAAGATTTCAGATATGAATGGAATGCATGTCTACACAGTATCTGAAGTGCTTGACCACCATTTCCTCCAATGGATTGTCAAGTCCAACTATCAAGGCCTCCTAGTGCACTGTGTAAGTATATCATTCGACAGGTCCTTCAAGGGTTAGTTCATCTGCACAGTAAATGCAAGATCATTCACACCGACATAAAGCCAGAAAACATACTGATGTATGTGGATGATGCCTATGTAAGAATGGCTGCTGAGGCCACTGAAAGCAGACAGCAGGTGCTCCTCCTTCTTCAGGGTGTGCAGTAAGTATGTCTCCACAGCAAAAACCTATAGGAAAAATAACTAAAACAAACAGAAAAAGCTGAAAAAGAAACAGAAGAGGCAAGTAGAATTATTGGAGAAATGCCTTCAGGAGATAGAAAAACTGGAGTGTGGAGCCAAAAGGAAAATAATAGAAGAAAACATCACCTCAGCTGTGCCTTCCAATGAGCAAGATGGTGAATACTGCCCAGAAGTGCAACTAAAAGATGCAGAATTGGAGGAGGCCACCAAGGACAGCCGTGAAGCTGAGGACCAAGGTGAGAAAGAAGATGCTCAGAAAGAAAACATTCAGGAATGTAACGACATTGTCAAACAGGAACTTGCGAACCTAGATCCCTCATGGATAGAATCCCTGAAAACCAACGTCCATATAGAGTATGGCCTCTACTCCCTGGAGCAGCAGCTGGAGGAGGAAGAAGATGATGAAGTTGACTGCCCAAATCTCAAGGAGTATAACCCTGATGAGCCAAATGCAGAAAGTGATTACACATATAGCAGCTCTCACAAAGAGTTCAATGGTGAATTGCCAAATGGACAATATAAAATTCCAGAGTCACAGCTTCCAGAGTTTCCTACTTCCCTGTTCTCAGGGTCCTAAGAACCTATGGTCTGTGGCTCTCTGCTGTCAGAGGGATCACCACTGACCAAGCAAGAGGAAAGCAGTCCATCCCATATCAGAAGCAGGACCGTTTCAGCCTCCAGTACTGGGGAGTTACCAAAAATAAAAACCCTGGCAGCTGACTTGTTGGTGAACCCCCTGGATCCTCAGAAAGCAGATAAAATTAGACTAAAAATTGGTAATCTGGGAAATGCTTGTTGGGTGTATAAACACTTTGTAGAAGACATCAAGACATGGTAGTCAAAAATCTACTGTGATGCCATAAATGATCACAGTGACTTCAAAATCAATTGTGAAATGAAAAAAGAATCAGTGTATCATAAGCCACAATTTGTAGTAGATTTGCAAGTCAAAATTGTATTGTCATAAACCACTATTTTGGCCCAGTGCTGTGGCTCAATAGGCTAATCCTCCGCATGCACCATTGTGACATGATCAATTGTGGTTTCATAAACAACCCTCATATTGCCATAATGATGATTGTGATCTCAAAAAACTACCATTACAGTCACATAATCAATTGTGAAGTCATTGAAAAATAGCTGGGATATCATAAACTTACCATTTTGTCATCATAATTAATACATCTTAGTCAATTACTATGTCATGAACCACCATTGTGATGGCATAATCAAATGTGATGTCATAGAACACATTATTGAAGTTATAACAAATTCTAATATGAAAACCATTTTCATGTCATATACTAATATTGACATGCCATAAATATATATAGACCCAACATAAAGTGTTCATGATGAAATGAATATCTCTGTTATCATAAAACTATCATTGTGAGGTAATAATCAATTGGAATATCATAAATGACCACTGGGTGGACATGACATGAATTTCATTTGAGATGTTCTATTAATCTATTCATCTGTTTTTGTGCCAGTACCAGGCTATTTTGATTATCCTGTAGTTTTGTCTTGAAATCCAGGATTGTAATGCCTCTAGCTTTGTTTTTGTTGTACAAGATTGCTTTAACTATCCAGGGTCTCTTGTGTTCCATATGAATTCTAGCATCATTTTTTTCTGGATATGAAAAGAATGTCATTGAAATTTTGATTGATATCATATGAAATGTCTAAATTGATTTTGTATGTATGGATATCTTGGTGATGTTTATTCTTCCAGTCCATGAATGTGGGAGATTTTTCCATTTTTAATGTCTTCTTTTATTTCTTTGTTTAGTGTTTTATAATTTTCATGATAGTAATCTTTGAATTCCTTGGTTAACCTTATTCCAAGATATTTGATGAATTTTATTCTCTTTGGAGCTACTGTGAATAGTGCTGATCTTACAAGTTCTTTTTCAGCCATGGCATTGTCTGTGCATACAAAGGCTCTTGATTTTTCTGTGTTGATTTTATATAGTGCCACTTTACCAACTCTTTTATGAGTTCCAATAGTGTCTCAGTGGAGTTTTTTGCATCTCTTATGATCATGTCATCTGCAAATAGGGATAATTTGAGTTCCTTTTTTTCTAATTTTCACCCATTTGATTTTGTTCTTGCCTAATGGCTTTCATTAAAACTTCCATAATTATATTGAATAACAATGGTGAGAGTGAACATCTTTTTTTGGTTTTCAGATTTTAGTGGGGGTGTTGACAGCTTTTCACCAATCAGTGTGTTGCTTATCATGGGTTTGTCTTATATTGCCTTGATTGTGCTGAAAAAATGTTCCTTCTATATGCATTTGCCTTAAGATTTCCATCATAAAAGGATGTTGTATGTTGGGGCTGGCACTGTGGTGCAGCAGATTAACAACCTGGCCTGAAGCACCAGCATTCCATATGGTCCCTGGTTTGAGACCTGGCTGCTCTACTTTTGATCCAACTCTCTGCTTTGGCCTGGGAAAGCAGTAGAAGATGGAGCAAGTCCTTGGGCCCCTGCACCCACATAAGAGACCTGGAAGAAGCTCCAGGCTTCAGATCAGCACAGCTCTGGCCATTGCAGCCATCTAGGGAGTGAACCATCAGATGGAAGACCTCGTCTTCCAAGCTGATTGAGTGACTCCATTTTTCTGCATTCTCTGGCTGCATGTTAACACATTATCACTCACTATGCAAGTTCAAGCCATTACCCTTCTTTTTTTTTGACAGGCTGATAGAGACAGACAGAGAGAAAGGTCTTCCTTTTCCATTGGTTCACCCCCAATGGCTGCTGCGGTCAGCGCACTGTGGCCGGTGCACCACGCTGATCCATAGCCAGGAGCCAGGTGCTTCTCCCAATCTCCCATGTGGGTGCAGGACCCAAGCACTTGGGCCATCCTCCAATGCACTCCTGGGCCACAGCAGAGAGCTGGACTGGAAGAGGAGCAATCAGGACAAAATCCAGCACCCCAACCAGGACTAGAACCCGGGGTGCCGGCGCCACAGGTGGAGGATTAGCCTATTGAGCTGTGGCGCTGGCCGAAGCCATTACCCTTCTTAAATGAGGCTTCCCACGCAGTTTTCTCTCCACTTTTCCACCAAGTGTTTACCACCTATACTATTCTCCTCACTGTTTTTTCCTCGCCCTGCAACCATGTCACTCCCTAATCTTCTATAATATACACTTGTATTGTCATAAGCTATGATTGTCATGTCATAATCAATTGTGATGTCATAAAAATCCTTGTGATGACATGATCAACTGGGATATCACAATCATTGTGATGTCATAATCCAACAGTTGATATCATGATCAATATGAACTCTTAAAAGTTACTGTAATGCTATGAAACTATCATTGTGACATTATAATCAATTCTTACATCAATAACATATTGTGATGTTATAAAGCTACCATTGTGATGTCATAGTCAGTTTTGAACTCATAGAATCTATTGTGATGTCATAAATCTATCTTTAGGTAGTCATAATAAATTGTGATGTTATAAACCATCATTGTGATATAATAATCAATTGCAATATCATAAAAATCATTGTTTTGCCATCATTATTATGATGCAATAAACCAACTGTCATGTCACAAACCAACCATTTTGGTATCATAATCTATTATGAAGTAATAAATACTATTGTGACATAAGAAATCTATGATATCAAATTGTGATATCATAAAACGTTATTGTGATATCATAATAAATTTCAATGCCATGAAAACCACTGTTATGATATATACCAATATTGTGAACTATATTGTGATGGTTAGAACATTGTGATTTCATAAACCAGCTACAATGTTGTCATTATTAATTGAAATTTGAATCTACTCCTGGCTTTGGATCAGTGTAGCTCCAGCCTTGCAGCCATGTGGGCAGTGAACCAGCAAATTGAAGAACTCTCCATATTTCTCTGTGTGTGCCCCTGCCTCTCTGTAACTCTGCATTTCAAAAAACTTAATAAATATTTTAAAAAGAAAGCAATGTGTCAAACACAGTTGCACAGAGAAACCCAGCTCTTATTTCCACAATGCATACTTTTTGTTTAGATCTTCTTTAAATGGATTTGCCATTTGGAGCAAAGATGGTGCTTTATGCCCAGTTGTCAAAGAAGAACCAGTAAATCAGAATACTTAAGCATGACAAATACTTAACTTAGTCCCATAAACACTTCTGTACAAGACTCTGTGGCTACACAGAGATTTTAGCTGATTCATGGCAAAGTTCAAGTGTGAAGTTCAGAGATAACATCAGTTGTGTGGAATTTGATTTGAATGTAAACAATATTACTAGAATAAGAAAAATATTCCTTCTCAGAACTTACATACACATTGAAAGTCTAGAACATCGTTTAGTGCTGGTGATTAAGAAATGGGCAAGTCACCATATATAAATGATGACAGATGTGGTAATATAAATAGTTATAGTCTCATATTGGTAGTTTTTCACTACTTACAGCCTTTAACCAAACCCATCCTTCCATCTCTCCAAATAATTTAGCCAAAGTATATTAGTTCTGCTATACATTGTACTTTGTACATCTAAATCCTTACTTCTGAAAAATGAATCAAATCTTGATTACCTCTTTTTGGAATTTCTTCAATATTATGCACAGAATTTAACTCAAGTTATTTCTGCCCATGAACAAAGCCATGTGAAGTCTGATGGTATTGAGTGCAGAATTAAGCACATCTGTGTGGATGAATTTCAGGAAGTAAGGAACACAGCCAGAGCTGTCCATGAAAAACAGAAATTTGACATGATCAAAGAAAAGTTTTTAAAGTCATGACACATATTGATAAACATGAGAGAGACATGGACAGTATACTCCCCTTAAGAGCTGATGTATAGAAAAGGTAACTGGTCTTTCTCTTGATGAGGTCTTCAACAAATGAAGAACAGTGGCTTTGTCATTTACATTTTTTTTTACCTCCATAATGGTTTACTTTGTGTTCTTTTGGTTTTCATGTTTTGTTTTAAAATGGTATATTACATAAATATTGCAGATTCTATTATAACATTTCCTAATAAAACCATTTGATTTAAGATATTTTTGAAATGTTTGCATTAATGATTACTTATATTATGGCATGAATTTTCAGGATATGAGATAAAATATATTTTGGGAAATTACCTGAACAAATAAAGGTTTTGTTATAAATTCAGTTCATTGTACTACATGCTAATACTGACACAATGCATAAAATTTTGAAGAGGGTCTAATTGATAAGTGCTTACAATATAACCTCCAAAAGACAGTCTGCTCTTTTATTCCACTCTAGTGAAGTTAAGAGTTAAGTCAGGTATCAGGTACTTGAAGCAAAATGAAATATTTTACTTCAGTGAAATCACTCCAGAGTCATGAAATACTAGACAATTCTTTTAAGTTTTCATTTGACTCATTGAAACTGACCTGAAGCTTCAAGAGTTTGTGTTAAAATTTTATTAGTACCTCATATATTTTCAATGAAATTGAAATTATTTAAATTTCTGTAGAAACAATACATTTTTCACTGTAGTTCTGTAAGCACTAACACAGAAGATAGCTGTTTCCCAGCATCCATTTCAGTATAGATGTTTTGAAAAGATTAAGTTCCCAAAGCTGGCCGGTGCCGTGGTTCACTAAGCTAATCCTCCACCTTGCGGCTCCGGCACACCGGGTTCTAGTCCTGGTCGGGGCGCCGGATTCTGTCCTGGTTGCACCTCTTCCAGCCCAGCTCTCTGTTGTGGCCAGGGAGTGCAGTGAAGGATGGCCCAAGTGCTTGGGCCCTGCACCTCACGGGAGACCAGGAGAAGCACCTGGCTCCTTGCTTTGGATCAGCGCAGTGCACCAGTTGTGGCAGCCATTGGAGGGTGAACCAACAGCAAAGGAAGACCTTTCTCTGTCTCTCTCTCTCTCACTGTCCACTCTGCCTGTCAAAGAAAAAGTTCCCAAAGCTTTGTAGCAGTGTAGCACAGTGAGCACACCTATTACTTTCCCATTTTCCTGCTATTATTCTCCCTGTGACATGAAACAACAGGAACAAAAAGTTCAAAGTTAAGGTTGTTTTCTATTTCAGTCTCAGATTTTGTTTCTGGGGGGCAATGGAAGGATTATCATGTGAATTGGAATTTTTAGGCAATAAGCCAAAATAAAATGTTTTAGTTAAGACATAACAATTATTATAAATAACAGCTTACTGTTTGTAAAAATGTCTTTTTTAGTATTTCTTTCACACGAGGAAGAAATAGTGTGGCTGCTAAAGCAAGTTACAGTGTTTATTATTGTGGCTGGCGTTGCAGCTCAATAGACTAATCCTCCACCTGCAGCGCCGGCACACCAGGATCTAGTCCTGGTCGGAGCACCGAATTCTGTCCCAGTTGCCCCTCTTCCACACCAGCTCTTTGCTGTGGCCCAGGAGTGCAGTGGAGGATGGCCCAAGTGCTTGGGCCCTGCACCCCATGGGAGGCCAGGAGAAGCACCTGGCTCCTGCCTTTGGATCAGCGTGGTGCGCTGGCCACAGCATGCTGGCCGCGGCAACCATTGCAGGGTGAACCAATGGCAAAGGAAGACTTTTCTCTCTGTCTCTCTCACTGTCCACTCTGCCTGTCAAAAAAAGAGATTACTTTATTGTATAAATAGCTATGAATTTAAATGTAAAAAGTGTTCTTGAGGGGCTGGTGCTGTCACATAGCAGGTAGAGCCACCACCTGTAGTGACAGCATCCCATATGGGTGCTGCTTCAAGTCGTAGCTACTCCACTTCTGATATAGATCTCTCCTGTGGCCTGGAAAAGCAGTGGAGGGTGGCTCCTGCATCCATATGGGAAACCTTGTGCAAGGTCATGGCTCTTGGCTTCAGATCTGTGCATCTCTAATCATTGTGGCCAATTGAGTACTGAATCAGCTGATGGAAGTCCTCTGTCTCTCTGCCTCTCCTCTCTCTGTGTAACTTTGACTTTCAGATAAATAAAGTAAATCTTTAAAAAACACTCTTGAAAACAGGTTTAAGTTTTCAACTTCTTTTAGACCTACTATTGCACAGTTTGCCTATCTAATGTAGTTTTTTGCAGATCAATTCAAATGCTGAAATTTTTGCTTATCTCACACTTGTAAAATGTACATGTATTCACTTTATTCTTTGAGTTTAAATGTTTGTATGATGTTAAATGGAATATAAGTTTACATATGCATGAAATAAAATAAAATACAGATGTTGCTGAGAAGGGCATCAGCAAACAGATCAGTAATGCCAAAGCAATGGGCAGACAGAAAAGGACTAAGATAAAGAGTTGATATGGATTTTTAAAGCTGTTCAAATGCTTCAAATTAAGGTTTTAAATAATGGCTAGTGGTTGTATTTTTATTGGAAACACATTACTCAGATATGGATATTAGATAGATGGAGTGTGATGAATTATAAAACTACAGTGGAAAATAAGGACAATACAGGCCTCAACTAAAGAAATATATCCAGAAATATTTAGAGTCCAAAATGTCAATACCTGTTATAGAATGATTTTTATTAAATCATACATAAGGGGAATAAACTCAAAAGTAAATTTTGCCACAAAATGTTTTTTTTTTAAATCCCACAATTCTCATATTATGAAGCCATGCAAAGGTGCTCTATAGTTGGCTTCTCAATGCTTCTATAAATCTTTAATGTTATCTTGGTTTTCTAATACATTCCCCTAATAAACACACAGTTGTAATATTTAAATCTTCTCAAAATGTCAAGCCCATTTGTCCAAATTTTGGGGATGTTATCTGATTTTGGTCATGCTTTTGGCATACAAATAGATATTTTTGGACTTTCAAAATGCCATATCTTAGATAAGTCTTCATATTGAAGCTCATTTTGTCAGCATTGTAAACTAAAATTTTTGACGTAAGTTTTCAGTTATCAGCTAATAAACAACATAAATCTGAGTATATGCATTTAATAAGAAAAGCAATCCCATGTCTTCTCTTTCTCAACATATAATTGATGAATGGCTTATAATATTTTAGATATTCTATGCTTATCATTCATCCATTTTCTCATTTTATGTGAATTTTTATTGTTTATTATTACTTTGATTAGCTCAGGAATCTCTACCACATAATTCATTTTAAATAAAAAATAATTAAAATTTCAAATTAAATAAAATTCTTAATGAATACATAGCCTTTAAATAATAAAATTTGTATCATCTTTACATACACTTCACAGTAGTATGTTTTAGACATGAGCTTCAATACAATTTTTAATGACTATGTTACTTTAAAAACTTATTATGAGATTTCTTTTCCTAAATGAACCAATATCTTCATAATACACTTTTTAAGCATTAAACAACCATGACAAGTTTAAATCAATAAAAATAGCCTTAAATAAAACAATTGCTTCCATGTAATAATAGGATAACTCTAGATCTATGCAGCTTCAAAGAGAAAATAATACTATGAGACAGAAAATGGATATAAAACAAAAATATTTTCCTTTATGAGCAAAATTATAATATGCGAGCTTTTTAAGGACAAATGAATAAAAACATTAAATAGAAATAAAAAATTAAAAATAATGTCATAATCAAAGGTTTCTTTTTTTTCTGGCACCCTCAAACCTTATACAGGCTCCAAAATGATCAACCTAAGTTCTGATCTCAGAATCTCAAGAGTTCAAGTTATAGCTACCATTGCTAAATGTTTGCTGCATATTTACTGTAATTCTCTTGAAAATGTCTAGCACAGTTTTTCAAAGACATGACTTTTCATAACACCATTAACTCTATTCATAAATGGTGGTTTTTCTAATTGTTATTGAAATGCATAGCTATGTATGGTTGCATTTAACATATTCAGTTCTAATATTTATAAAATATAAACAAAATAATGCATTTAAACAAGCTCATTGGTATTTGTAATAATTGTTAACTGTATAAAATGATCATAAAGACAGAAATTTTCAAAATCATTGTGTTAATTATTAATTAGCTTTTAAGGAATTCAAATTATATATGTACGACTTTGGGAATATAGTTGTTCTTCCCTCAACATCTGCCTCTCCCATCCACATTCCCACCTCTACTCCTCCTCTTTGTCCACTTCCTAGTCCCTTTCTCCATTAAGAATTATTTTCAGTTGACATTATACACAGAAGATCAACTCTATACTAAATAAAGATTTAATAATTTTCACAGAAACCCCCACACATACACACACACAAACTGAAAACAAGTATCCCAGTCAACTCTCATAATACAAGTCTTTGAAGACAGAGGTCCTGCATGAAGTTAGTGCTCAGTGACTCTTGCTGTTAATTTAACAATTAACACCCTTATGTATGATGTTATTGACCATCTGAGGCTCTTGACATGAGCTGCATAGGCTACAGAAGCCTTTTTAATCTACAAATACCACCAGTATTTAAACAAGGCCATAAGCAAAGTGGAAGTTCTCTCCTCCCTTTAGAGAAAAGTACATTCTTCTTTGATGGCTACTTCTTTGCAATTGGAACTCACTCACAGAAACTCTTCATGTAGAATAATTTTTGCCACAGTGCCTTGACTTTCCATGCCTGAAAGGCTATCACAGGCTCTTCAGTCAGATCAGGAAGACTTGAGGGCTGATTCTGAGGTTAGAGTGTTACTTAAAGCAATTGTCATTGTATGAATCTGCTAAGTCAATATTTTCCCATGTTGGAGCATTTCCTCACTTTTAATTCTATTATAATTTAAAAAATGAGTCTAGAGCCTGTCCCATGCAGGTATTTGAGCCATGCACCATGGCTCACTCCTGAGGCAGTGGGGGCCAGAGCCTGAGCCTGAGCATGAGCTGGAGGACAAGCCAGAGTTGGGATGAGCAGAACTTGTTCTGACTCAGTGGCAGTAAAGCAGCCATAAAACAGTGTACAAGCCTGGACCCAGCGTGAGCCATGGCCATGACCAGCATTGAGAGGGCTATAAGTCATAGCTGGACCAGAAATGCATAGTGGATGAGCCCAAGAGCAAGCTGGATCTGACCTTTTTTAGAGAATCCAATTCTCCCATCTCAGTTGGTAGGCAGCATTGTAGGCAAGGGTCCTCGGGAACTGCAATTGGACATGATGGGGTGGGGCCAGGATTCATGCCAAGGCTAAGGCTGAGGAGGAGGTGGTGGTTCATCTTAGGAACAAGGCCTTACTCCACATGGGAACAGAGCACCTCATTTTGCATTTTCAAAATATCTTTGACCTACCCAAATGGAGAACTCTTTCACCTCATACTATGAACTCTGTTTAACTTTTTCAGGCAGTTTGAGTTGCTCCTCACTCTCCAAATAATATCCAATTGTGCATTAATGAGATCTTATCATGAGATAGGCTATCATTCATCTACCCTTAATTCATTATAAAAATTAATCATATATTTGGAATTAGGCATATAATACAAAGCAGTTTCTATTTAAGATTTTTGAAATGCTAAGATATATTTTCTTTAGTCATGTTATTGTGCAGGCCAAATTTTGCCATAATTCCAGTTTAATGAAACTCCCCTCAGGTACCATGATCCCTCACATATACATAAAATATGCTGGCCCTTCATTAATAAACATCCTTTTAATAGAGCAATTTTGTTCCTGAAAACAGGAATAATGTAGCTTCCTAAGGAATCAAGAAGCCAGCTCAATCGTGACAGGTTTTCTCTGTAACTATCTGTGATAATCTGTTACTTGAAATTATTCTCACTCATTGGCAACTAAGACAGACAATATTCAGGAGTGAAGAAGACCTATTGAAACACAATGAGTGTGGCTAATTAGAATACGTATACAATATAAAAGGAATAGCAGCTATCTAGCTACAGTCAATTGTTGCTCCCTGTGGTTATGCATCCAGCATGGTCAGACTTTCAAAGATGTATTCATTAGAAAGGCAGTTATGGATTTAGAAGGAGAAACAGGAATAAAAATGTCTATCCACCACTTCTCTCCACAAATGTCCCTAATAGCCTGGGCAGGGCCTGCCCAATGCTAGGAACAAAGAACTCCATTTGGGTCTCTCGCTTGGATGGTAGTGACCCAAGTACTCGGTGCTTAATTGCTGCCTCCCAGGGTACACAGTAGTAGGAAGCTGGATCAGAAGTAGAGGCAGGCCAACACCATGGCTCACTTGGTTAATCCTCTGCCTGTGGTGCCAGCATCCCATATGGGTGCTGATTTCCAATCCCAGTTGCTGCTCTTCCAGTCCAGCTCTCTGCTGTGGCCTGAGAAGGTATTGAAGGGTGGCCCAAGTGCTTGGGCCCCTGCACTCCCATGGGAGACTGGGAGGAAGCACCTGGCTCCTGGCTTTGGATCAGTGTAGCTACAGCCGTAGCGGCCATTTGGAGGGTGAACCAATGGAAGGAAGACCTTTCTCTCTCTCTCTCTCTCTCTCTCTCTCTCTCTCTCTAACACTATCTGTGAAATAGAAAAAAAAAAGAAGAGGCAAGATTCCAAACCAAGCACTCTGAGATGGGATGTGGATATCTCAAATAACCACTTAACCCACCATCACAATATCTATCCCAAGACCCAATTTCTAAAATGTGTAATATGATATGAAAGGTCCAGTTTCTTAAGGTGCAGGCAAAACTCAATATATCTGCAAGAAAAAAAATTTATGGCTCATGGCTCAATTATTTAACTTATTACTATTTTATTTAATATAAGACAGCTGGGGCAGTCGCTGCAGATAACCAGGCTAATCCTCCACCTGCAGTGCTGGCACCCTGCGTTCTAGTACCAGTTGGGGCACCAGATTCTGTCCCAGTTGCTCCTCTTCCAGTCCAGCTCTCTGCTGTGGCCCAGGAAGGCAGTGGAGGATGGCCCAAGTGTTTGGGCCCTGCACCTGCTTGGGAGACCAGGAGGAAGCACCTGGCTCCTGGCTTCGAATTGGCGCAGCGCACCGGCTGTATTGGCCAT